>NC_136511.1:24204178-24235473 GCF_053919585.1 Euprymna scolopes | reverse complement strand
TGTTTTCATTCCTTTACGACATTTTTCGCTATTTCTCTCTTTTCTTGTTTACAATACACAAGTTAAATTACTTAGAAATGTTAAGAAAAGCAGCCCGGTCTATAGCTTCTCGCGATAGCTCAGTTGGTAGAGCGGAGGACTGTAGTTGGTCTTAATGTTATCCTTAGGTCGATGGTTCGAATCCGTCTCGCGAGATTTTGTGTTTGGTTATTTAGTCTTTTCCTGTTTTCATTCCTTTACGACATTTTTCGCTATTTCTCTCTTTTCTTGTTTACAATACACAAGTTAAATTACTAAGAAATTTTAAGAAAAGCAGCCCGGTCTATAGCTTCTCGCGATAGCTCAGTTGGTAGAGCGGAGGACTGGTAGTTGGGTCTTAATGTTATCCTTAGGTCGATGGTTCGAATCCGTCTCGCGAGATTTTGTGTTTGGTTATTTATTCTTTTCCTGTTTTCATTCCTTTACGACATTTTTCGCTATTTCTCTCTTTTCTTGTTTACAATACACAAGTTAAATTACTAAGAAATTTTAAGAAAAGCAGCCCGGTCTATAGCTTCTCGCGATAGCTCAGTTGGTAGAGCGGAGGACTGTAGTTGGTCTTAATGTTATCCTTAGGTCGATGGTTCGAATCCGTCTCGCGAGATTTTGTGTTTGGTTATTTAGTCTTTTCCTGTTTTCATTCCTTTACGACATTTTTCGCTATTTCTCTCTTTTCTTGTTTACAATACACAAGTTAAATTACTAAGAAATTTTAAGAAAAGCAGCCCGGTCTATAGCTTCTCGCGATAGCTCAGTTGGTAGAGCGGAGGACTGTAGTTGGTCTTACTGTTATCCTTAGGTCGATGGTTCGAATCCGTCTCGCGAGATTTTGTGTTTGGTTATTTATTCTTTTCCTGTTTTCATTCCTTTACGACATTTTCCGCTATTTCTCTCTTTTCTTGTTTACAATACACAAGTTAAATTACTAAGAAATTTTAAGAAAAGCAGCCCGGTCTATAGCTTCTCGCGATAGCTCAGTTGGTAGAGCGGAGGACTGTAGTTGGTCTTAATGTTATCCTTAGGTCGATGGTTCGAATCCGTCTCGCGAGATTTTGTGTTTGGTTATTTAGTCTTTTCCTGTTTTCATTCCTTTACGACATTTTTCGCTATTTCTCTCTTTTCTTGTTTACAATACACAAGTTAAATTACTAAGAAATTTTAAGAAAAGCAGCCCGGTCTATAGCTTCTCGCGATAGCTCAGTTGGTAGAGCGGAGGACTGTAGTTGGTCTTACTGTTATCCTTAGGTCGATGGTTCGAATCCGTCTCGCGAGATTTTGTGTTTGGTTATTTAGTCTTTTCCTGTTTTCATTCCTTTACGACATTTTTCGCTATTTCTCTCTTTTCTTGTTTACAATACACAAGTTAAATTACTAAGAAATTTTAAGAAAAGCAGCCCGGTCTATAGCTTCTCGCGATAGCTCAGTTGGTAGAGCGGAGGACTGTAGTTGGTCTTACTGTTATCCTTAGGTCGATGGTTCGAATCCGTCTCGCGAGATTTTGTGTTTGGTTATTTATTCTTTTCCTGTTTTCATTCCTTTACGACATTTTCCGCTATTTCTCTCTTTTCTTGTTTACTATACACAAGTTAAATTACTTAGAAATTTTAAGAAAAGCAGCCCGGTCTATAGCTTCTCGCGATAGCTCAGTTGGTAGAGCGGAGGACTGTAGTTGGTCTTAATGTTATCCTTAGGTCGATGGTTCGAATCCGTCTCGCGAGATTTTGTGTTTGGTTATTTATTCTTTTCCTGTTTTCATTCCTTTACGACATTTTTCGCTATTTCTCTCTTTTCTTGTTTACAATACACAAGTTAAATTACTAAGAAATTTTAAGAAAAACAGCCCGGTCTATAGCTTCTCGCGATAGCTCAGTTGGTAGAGCGGAGGACTGTAGTTGGTCTTACTGTTATCCTTAGGTCGATGGTTCGAATCCGTCTCGCGAGATTTTGTGTTTGGTTATTTATTCTTTTCCTGTTTTCATTCCTTTACGACATTTTCCGCTATTTCTCTCTTTTCTTGTTTACTATACACAAGTTAAATTACTTAGAAATTTTAAGAAAAGCAGCCCGGTCTATAGCTTCTCGCGATAGCTCAGTTGGTAGAGCGGAGGACTGTAGTTGGTCTTACTGTTATCCTTAGGTCGATGGTTCGAATCCGTCTCGCGAGATTTTGTGTTTGGTTATTTATTCTTTTCCTGTTTTCATTCCTTTACGACATTTTCCGCTATTTCTCTCTTTTCTTGTTTACTATACACAAGTTAAATTACGTAGAAATTTTAAGAAAACAGCCCGGTCTATAGCTTCTCGCGATAGCTCAGTTGGTAGAGCGGAGGACTGTAGTTGGTCTTAATGTTATCCTTAGGTCGATGGTTCGAATCCGTCTCGCGAGATTTTGTGTTTGGTTATTTATTCTTTTCCTGTTTTCATTCCTTTACGACATTTTTCGCTATTTCTCTCTTTTCTTGTTTACAATACACAAGTTAAATTACTAAGAAATTTTAAGAAAAGCAGCCCGGTCTATAGCTTCTCGCGATAGCTCAGTTGGTAGAGCGGAGGACTGTAGTTGGTCTTACTGTTATCCTTAGGTCGATGGTTCGAATCCGTCTCGCGAGATTTTGTGTTTGGTTATTTATTCTTTTCCTGTTTTCATTCCTTTACGACATTTTCCGCTATTTCTCTCTTTTCTTGTTTACTATACACAAGTTAAATTACTTAGAAATTTTAAGAAAAGCAGCCCGGTCTATAGCTTCTCGCGATAGCTCAGTTGGTAGAGCGGAGGACTGTAGTTGGTCTTAATGTTATCCTTAGGTCGATGGTTCGAATCCGTCTCGCGAGATTTTGTGTTTGGTTATTTATTCTTTTCCTGTTTTCATTCCTTTACGACATTTTTCGCTATTTCTCTCTTTTCTTGTTTACAATACACAAGTTAAATTACTAAGAAATTTTAAGAAAAGCAGCCCGGTCTATAGCTTCTCGCGATAGCTCAGTTGGTAGAGCGGAGGACTGTAGTTGGTCTTACTGTTATCCTTAGGTCGATGGTTCGAATCCGTCTCGCGAGATTTTGTGTTTGGTTATTTAGTCTTTTCCTGTTTTCATTCCTTTACGACATTTTTCGCTATTTCTCTCTTTTCTTGTTTACAATACACAAGTTAAATTACTAAGAAATTTTAAGAAAAGCAGCCCGGTCTATAGCTTCTCGCGATAGCTCAGTTGGTAGAGCGGAGGACTGTAGTTGGTCTTAATGTTATCCTTAGGTCGATGGTTCGAATCCGTCTCGCGAGATTTTGTGTTTGGTTATTTAGTCTTTTCCTGTTTTCATTCCTTTACGACATTTTTCGCTATTTCTCTCTTTTCTTGTTTACAATACACAAGTTAAATTACTAAGAAATTTTAAGAAAAGCAGCCCGGTCTATAGCTTCTCGCGATAGCTCAGTTGGTAGAGCGGAGGACTGTAGTTGGTCTTAATGTTATCCTTAGGTCGATGGTTCGAATCCGTCTCGCGAGATTTTGTGTTTGGTTATTTAGTCTTTTCCTGTTTTCATTCCTTTACGACATTTTTCGCTATTTCTCTCTTTTCTTGTTTACAATACACAAGTTAAATTACTAAGAAATTTTAAGAAAAGCAGCCCGGTCTATAGCTTCTCGCGATAGCTCAGTTGGTAGAGCGGAGGACTGTAGTTGGTCTTAATGTTATCCTTAGGTCGATGGTTCGAATCCGTCTCGCGAGATTTTGTGTTTGGTTATTTAGTCTTTTCCTGTTTTCATTCCTTTACGACATTTTTCGCTATTTCTCTCTTTTCTTGTTTACAATACACAAGTTAAATTACTAAGAAATTTTAAGAAAAGCAGCCCGGTCTATAGCTTCTCGCGATAGCTCAGTTGGTAGAGCGGAGGACTGTAGTTGGTCTTAATGTTATCCTTAGGTCGATGGTTCGAATCCGTCTCGCGAGATTTTGTGTTTGGTTATTTAGTCTTTTCCTGTTTTCATTCCTTTACGACATTTTTCGCTATTTCTCTCTTTTCTTGTTTACAATACACAAGTTAAATTACTAAGAAATTTTAAGAAAAGCAGCCCGGTCTATAGCTTCTCGCGATAGCTCAGTTGGTAGAGCGGAGGACTGTAGTTGGTCTTAATGTTATCCTTAGGTCGATGGTTCGAATCCGTCTCGCGAGATTTTGTGTTTGGTTATTTAGTCTTTTCCTGTTTTCATTCCTTTACGACATTTTTCGCTATTTCTCTCTTTTCTTGTTTACAATACACAAGTTAAATTACTAAGAAATTTTAAGAAAAGCAGCCCGGTCTATAGCTTCTCGCGATAGCTCAGTTGGTAGAGCGGAGGACTGTAGTTGGTCTTAATGTTATCCTTAGGTCGATGGTTCGAATCCGTCTCGCGAGATTTTGTGTTTGGTTATTTAGTCTTTTCCTGTTTTCATTCCTTTACGACATTTTTCGCTATTTCTCTCTTTTCTTGTTTACAATACACAAGTTAAATTACTAAGAAATTTTAAGAAAAGCAGCCCGGTCTATAGCTTCTCGCGATAGCTCAGTTGGTAGAGCGGAGGACTGTAGTTGGTCTTACTGTTATCCTTAGATCGATGGTTCGAATCCGTCTCGCGAGATTTTGTGTTTGGTTATTTATTCTTTTCCTGTTTTCATTCCTTTACGACATTTTCCGCTATTTCTCTCTTTTCTTGTTTACTATACACAAGTTAAATTACTTAGAAATTTTAAGAAAAGCAGCCCGGTCTATAGCTTCTCGCGATAGCTCAGTTGGTAGAGCGGAGGACTGTAGTTGGTCTTAATGTTATCCTTAGGTCGATGGTTCGAATCCGTCTCGCGAGATTTTGTGTTTGGTTATTTAGTCTTTTCCTGTTTTCATTCCTTTACGACATTTTTCGCTATTTCTCTCTTTTCTTGTTTACAATACACAAGTTAAATTACTAAGAAATTTTAAGAAAAGCAGCCCGGTCTATAGCTTCTCGCGATAGCTCAGTTGGTAGAGCGGAGGACTGTAGTTGGTCTTAATGTTATCCTTAGGTCGATGGTTCGAATCCGTCTCGCGAGATTTTGTGTTTGGTTATTTATTCTTTTCCTGTTTTCATTCCTTTACGACATTTTCCGCTATTTCTCTCTTTTCTTGTTTACTATACACAAGTTAAATTACTTAGAAATTTTAAGAAAAGCAGCCCGGTCTATAGCTTCTCGCGATAGCTCAGTTGGTAGAGCGGAGGACTGTAGTTGGTCTTAATGTTATCCTTAGGTCGATGGTTCGAATCCGTCTCGCGAGATTTTGTGTTTGGTTATTTATTCTTTTCCTGTTTTCATTCCTTTACGACATTTTTCGCTATTTCTCTCTTTTCTTGTTTACAATACACAAGTTAAATTACTAAGAAATTTTAAGAAAAGCAGCCCGGTCTATAGCTTCTCGCGATAGCTCAGTTGGTAGAGCGGAGGACTGTAGTTGGTCTTACTGTTATCCTTAGGTCGATGGTTCGAATCCGTCTCGCGAGATTTTGTGTTTGGTTATTTATTCTTTTCCTGTTTTCATTCCTTTACGACATTTTTCGCTATTTCTCTCTTTTCTTGTTTACAATACACAAGTTAAATTACTAAGAAATTTTAAGAAAAGCAGCCCGGTCTATAGCTTCTCGCGATAGCTCAGTTGGTAGAGCGGAGGACTGTAGTTGGTCTTAATGTTATCCTTAGGTCGATGGTTCGAATCCGTCTCGCGAGATTTTGTGTTTGGTTATTTAGTCTTTTCCTGTTTTCATTCCTTTACGACATTTTTCGCTATTTCTCTCTTTTCTTGTTTACAATACACAAGTTAAATTACTAAGAAATTTTAAGAAAAGCAGCCCGGTCTATAGCTTCTCGCGATAGCTCAGTTGGTAGAGCGGAGGACTGTAGTTGGTCTTAATGTTATCCTTAGGTCGATGGTTCGAATCCGTCTCGCGAGATTTTGTGTTTGGTTATTTATTCTTTTCCTGTTTTCATTCCTTTACGACATTTTTCGCTATTTCTCTCTTTTCTTGTTTACAATACACAAGTTAAATTACTAAGAAATTTTAAGAAAAGCAGCCCGGTCTATAGCTTCTCGCGATAGCTCAGTTGGTAGAGCGGAGGACTGTAGTTGGTCTTACTGTTATCCTTAGGTCGATGGTTCGAATCCGTCTCGCGAGATTTTGTGTTTGGTTATTTATTCTTTTCCTGTTTTCATTCCTTTACGACATTTTCCGCTATTTCTCTCTTTTCTTGTTTACTATACACAAGTTAAATTACTTAGAAATTTTAAGAAAAGCAGCCCGGTCTATAGCTTCTCGCGATAGCTCAGTTGGTAGAGCGGAGGACTGTAGTTGGTCTTACTGTTATCCTTAGGTCGATGGTTCGAATCCGTCTCGCGAGATTTTGTGTTTGGTTATTTATTCTTTTCCTGTTTTCATTCCTTTACGACATTTTCCGCTATTTCTCTCTTTTCTTGTTTACTATACACAAGTTAAATTACTTAGAAATTTTAAGAAAAGCAGCCCGGTCTATAGCTTCTCGCGATAGCTCAGTTGGTAGAGCGGAGGACTGTAGTTGGTCTTAATGTTATCCTTAGGTCGATGGTTCGAATCCGTCTCGCGAGATTTTGTGTTTGGTTATTTATTCTTTTCCTGTTTTCATTCCTTTACGACATTTTTCGCTATTTCTCTCTTTTCTTGTTTACAATACACAAGTTAAATTACTAAGAAATTTTAAGAAAAGCAGCCCGGTCTATAGCTTCTCGCGATAGCTCAGTTGGTAGAGCGGAGGACTGTAGTTGGTCTTACTGTTATCCTTAGGTCGATGGTTCGAATCCGTCTCGCGAGATTTTGTGTTTGGTTATTTATTCTTTTCCTGTTTTCATTCCTTTACGACATTTTCCGCTATTTCTCTCTTTTCTTGTTTACTATACACAAGTTAAATTACTTAGAAATTTTAAGAAAAGCAGCCCGGTCTATAGCTTCTCGCGATAGCTCAGTTGGTAGAGCGGAGGACTGTAGTTGGTCTTAATGTTATCCTTAGGTCGATGGTTCGAATCCGTCTCGCGAGATTTTGTGTTTGGTTATTTATTCTTTTCCTGTTTTCATTCCTTTACGACATTTTTCGCTATTTCTCTCTTTTCTTGTTTACAATACACAAGTTAAATTACTAAGAAATTTTAAGAAAAGCAGCCCGGTCTATAGCTTCTCGCGATAGCTCAGTTGGTAGAGCGGAGGACTGTAGTTGGTCTTACTGTTATCCTTAGGTCGATGGTTCGAATCCGTCTCGCGAGATTTTGTGTTTGGTTATTTAGTCTTTTCCTGTTTTCATTCCTTTACGACATTTTTCGCTATTTCTCTCTTTTCTTGTTTACAATACACAAGTTAAATTACTAAGAAATTTTAAGAAAAGCAGCCCGGTCTATAGCTTCTCGCGATAGCTCAGTTGGTAGAGCGGAGGACTGTAGTTGGTCTTAATGTTATCCTTAGGTCGATGGTTCGAATCCGTCTCGCGAGATTTTGTGTTTGGTTATTTAGTCTTTTCCTGTTTTCATTCCTTTACGACATTTTTCGCTATTTCTCTCTTTTCTTGTTTACAATACACAAGTTAAATTACTAAGAAATTTTAAGAAAAGCAGCCCGGTCTATAGCTTCTCGCGATAGCTCAGTTGGTAGAGCGGAGGACTGTAGTTGGTCTTAATGTTATCCTTAGGTCGATGGTTCGAATCCGTCTCGCGAGATTTTGTGTTTGGTTATTTAGTCTTTTCCTGTTTTCATTCCTTTACGACATTTTTCGCTATTTCTCTCTTTTCTTGTTTACAATACACAAGTTAAATTACTAAGAAATTTTAAGAAAAGCAGCCCGGTCTATAGCTTCTCGCGATAGCTCAGTTGGTAGAGCGGAGGACTGTAGTTGGTCTTAATGTTATCCTTAGGTCGATGGTTCGAATCCGTCTCGCGAGATTTTGTGTTTGGTTATTTAGTCTTTTCCTGTTTTCATTCCTTTACGACATTTTTCGCTATTTCTCTCTTTTCTTGTTTACAATACACAAGTTAAATTACTAAGAAATTTTAAGAAAAGCAGCCCGGTCTATAGCTTCTCGCGATAGCTCAGTTGGTAGAGCGGAGGACTGTAGTTGGTCTTAATGTTATCCTTAGGTCGATGGTTCGAATCCGTCTCGCGAGATTTTGTGTTTGGTTATTTAGTCTTTTCCTGTTTTCATTCCTTTACGACATTTTTCGCTATTTCTCTCTTTTCTTGTTTACAATACACAAGTTAAATTACTAAGAAATTTTAAGAAAAGCAGCCCGGTCTATAGCTTCTCGCGATAGCTCAGTTGGTAGAGCGGAGGACTGTAGTTGGTCTTAATGTTATCCTTAGGTCGATGGTTCGAATCCGTCTCGCGAGATTTTGTGTTTGGTTATTTAGTCTTTTCCTGTTTTCATTCCTTTACGACATTTTTCGCTATTTCTCTCTTTTCTTGTTTACAATACACAAGTTAAATTACTAAGAAATTTTAAGAAAAGCAGCCCGGTCTATAGCTTCTCGCGATAGCTCAGTTGGTAGAGCGGAGGACTGTAGTTGGTCTTAATGTTATCCTTAGGTCGATGGTTCGAATCCGTCTCGCGAGATTTTGTGTTTGGTTATTTATTCTTTTCCTGTTTTCATTCCTTTACGACATTTTCCGCTATTTCTCTCTTTTCTTGTTTACTATACACAAGTTAAATTACTTAGAAATTTTAAGAAAAGCAGCCCGGTCTATAGCTTCTCGCGATAGCTCAGTTGGTAGAGCGGAGGACTGTAGTTGGTCTTAATGTTATCCTTAGGTCGATGGTTCGAATCCGTCTCGCGAGATTTTGTGTTTGGTTATTTATTCTTTTCCTGTTTTCATTCCTTTACGACATTTTTCGCTATTTCTCTCTTTTCTTGTTTACAATACACAAGTTAAATTACTAAGAAATTTTAAGAAAAGCAGCCCGGTCTATAGCTTCTCGCGATAGCTCAGTTGGTAGAGCGGAGGACTGTAGTTGGTCTTACTGTTATCCTTAGGTCGATGGTTCGAATCCGTCTCGCGAGATTTTGTGTTTGGTTATTTATTCTTTTCCTGTTTTCATTCCTTTACGACATTTTTCGCTATTTCTCTCTTTTCTTGTTTACAATACACAAGTTAAATTACTAAGAAATTTTAAGAAAAGCAGCCCGGTCTATAGCTTCTCGCGATAGCTCAGTTGGTAGAGCGGAGGACTGTAGTTGGTCTTAATGTTATCCTTAGGTCGATGGTTCGAATCCGTCTCGCGAGATTTTGTGTTTGGTTATTTAGTCTTTTCCTGTTTTCATTCCTTTACGACATTTTTCGCTATTTCTCTCTTTTCTTGTTTACAATACACAAGTTAAATTACTAAGAAATTTTAAGAAAAGCAGCCCGGTCTATAGCTTCTCGCGATAGCTCAGTTGGTAGAGCGGAGGACTGTAGTTGGTCTTAATGTTATCCTTAGGTCGATGGTTCGAATCCGTCTCGCGAGATTTTGTGTTTGGTTATTTAGTCTTTTCCTGTTTTCATTCCTTTACGACATTTTTCGCTATTTCTCTCTTTTCTTGTTTACAATACACAAGTTAAATTACTAAGAAATTTTAAGAAAAGCAGCCCGGTCTATAGCTTCTCGCGATAGCTCAGTTGGTAGAGCGGAGGACTGTAGTTGGTCTTAATGTTATCCTTAGGTCGATGGTTCGAATCCGTCTCGCGAGATTTTGTGTTTGGTTATTTAGTCTTTTCCTGTTTTCATTCCTTTACGACATTTTTCGCTATTTCTCTCTTTTCTTGTTTACAATACACAAGTTAAATTACTAAGAAATTTTAAGAAAAGCAGCCCGGTCTATAGCTTCTCGCGATAGCTCAGTTGGTAGAGCGGAGGACTGTAGTTGGTCTTAATGTTATCCTTAGGTCGATGGTTCGAATCCGTCTCGCGAGATTTTGTGTTTGGTTATTTAGTCTTTTCCTGTTTTCATTCCTTTACGACATTTTTCGCTATTTCTCTCTTTTCTTGTTTACAATACACAAGTTAAATTACTAAGAAATTTTAAGAAAAGCAGCCCGGTCTATAGCTTCTCGCGATAGCTCAGTTGGTAGAGCGGAGGACTGTAGTTGGTCTTAATGTTATCCTTAGGTCGATGGTTCGAATCCGTCTCGCGAGATTTTGTGTTTGGTTATTTATTCTTTTCCTGTTTTCATTCCTTTACGACATTTTCCGCTATTTCTCTCTTTTCTTGTTTACTATACACAAGTTAAATTACTTAGAAATTTTAAGAAAAGCAGCCCGGTCTATAGCTTCTCGCGATAGCTCAGTTGGTAGAGCGGAGGACTGTAGTTGGTCTTAATGTTATCCTTAGGTCGATGGTTCGAATCCGTCTCGCGAGATTTTGTGTTTGGTTATTTATTCTTTTCCTGTTTTCATTCCTTTACGACATTTTTCGCTATTTCTCTCTTTTCTTGTTTACAATACACAAGTTAAATTACTAAGAAATTTTAAGAAAAGCAGCCCGGTCTATAGCTTCTCGCGATAGCTCAGTTGGTAGAGCGGAGGACTGTAGTTGGTCTTACTGTTATCCTTAGGTCGATGGTTCGAATCCGTCTCGCGAGATTTTGTGTTTGGTTATTTATTCTTTTCCTGTTTTCATTCCTTTACGACATTTTTCGCTATTTCTCTCTTTTCTTGTTTACAATACACAAGTTAAATTACTAAGAAATTTTAAGAAAAGCAGCCCGGTCTATAGCTTCTCGCGATAGCTCAGTTGGTAGAGCGGAGGACTGTAGTTGGTCTTAATGTTATCCTTAGGTCGATGGTTCGAATCCGTCTCGCGAGATTTTGTGTTTGGTTATTTAGTCTTTTCCTGTTTTCATTCCTTTACGACATTTTTCGCTATTTCTCTCTTTTCTTGTTTACAATACACAAGTTAAATTACTAAGAAATTTTAAGAAAAGCAGCCCGGTCTATAGCTTCTCGCGATAGCTCAGTTGGTAGAGCGGAGGACTGTAGTTGGTCTTAATGTTATCCTTAGGTCGATGGTTCGAATCCGTCTCGCGAGATTTTGTGTTTGGTTATTTAGTCTTTTCCTGTTTTCATTCCTTTACGACATTTTTCGCTATTTCTCTCTTTTCTTGTTTACAATACACAAGTTAAATTACTAAGAAATTTTAAGAAAAGCAGCCCGGTCTATAGCTTCTCGCGATAGCTCAGTTGGTAGAGCGGAGGACTGTAGTTGGTCTTAATGTTATCCTTAGGTCGATGGTTCGAATCCGTCTCGCGAGATTTTGTGTTTGGTTATTTAGTCTTTTCCTGTTTTCATTCCTTTACGACATTTTTCGCTATTTCTCTCTTTTCTTGTTTACAATACACAAGTTAAATTACTAAGAAATTTTAAGAAAAGCAGCCCGGTCTATAGCTTCTCGCGATAGCTCAGTTGGTAGAGCGGAGGACTGTAGTTGGTCTTAATGTTATCCTTAGGTCGATGGTTCGAATCCGTCTCGCGAGATTTTGTGTTTGGTTATTTATTCTTTTCCTGTTTTCATTCCTTTACGACATTTTTCGCTATTTCTCTCTTTTCTTGTTTACAATACACAAGTTAAATTACTAAGAAATTTTAAGAAAAGCAGCCCGGTCTATAGCTTCTCGCGATAGCTCAGTTGGTAGAGCGGAGGACTGTAGTTGGTCTTACTGTTATCCTTAGGTCGATGGTTCGAATCCGTCTCGCGAGATTTTGTGTTTGTTTATTTATTCTTTTCCTGTTTTCATTCCTTTACGACATTTTTCGCTATTTCTCTCTTTTCTTGTTTACAATACACAAGTTAAATTACTAAGAAATTTTAAGAAAAGCAGCCCGGTCTATAGCTTCTCGCGATAGCTCAGTTGGTAGAGCGGAGGACTGTAGTTGGTCTTACTGTTATCCTTAGGTCGATGGTTCGAATCCGTCTCGCGAGATTTTGTGTTTGGTTATTTAGTCTTTTCCTGTTTTCATTCCTTTACGACATTTTTCGCTATTTCTCTCTTTTCTTGTTTACAATACACAAGTTAAATTACTAAGAAATTTTAAGAAAAGCAGCCCGGTCTATAGCTTCTCGCGATAGCTCAGTTGGTAGAGCGGAGGACTGTAGTTGGTCTTAATGTTATCCTTAGGTCGATGGTTCGAATCCGTCTCGCGAGATTTTGTGTTTGGTTATTTAGTCTTTTCCTGTTTTCATTCCTTTACGACATTTTTCGCTATTTCTCTCTTTTCTTGTTTACAATACACAAGTTAAATTACTAAGAAATTTTAAGAAAAGCAGCCCGGTCTATAGCTTCTCGCGATAGCTCAGTTGGTAGAGCGGAGGACTGTAGTTGGTCTTAATGTTATCCTTAGGTCGATGGTTCGAATCCGTCTCGCGAGATTTTGTGTTTGGTTATTTAGTCTTTTCCTGTTTTCATTCCTTTACGACATTTTTCGCTATTTCTCTCTTTTCTTGTTTACAATACACAAGTTAAATTACTAAGAAATTTTAAGAAAAGCAGCCCGGTCTATAGCTTCTCGCGATAGCTCAGTTGGTAGAGCGGAGGACTGTAGTTGGTCTTAATGTTATCCTTAGGTCGATGGTTCGAATCCGTCTCGCGAGATTTTGTGTTTGGTTATTTAGTCTTTTCCTGTTTTCATTCCTTTACGACATTTTTCGCTATTTCTCTCTTTTCTTGTTTACAATACACAAGTTAAATTACTAAGAAATTTTAAGAAAAGCAGCCCGGTCTATAGCTTCTCGCGATAGCTCAGTTGGTAGAGCGGAGGACTGTAGTTGGTCTTAATGTTATCCTTAGGTCGATGGTTCGAATCCGTCTCGCGAGATTTTGTGTTTGGTTATTTAGTCTTTTCCTGTTTTCATTCCTTTACGACATTTTTCGCTATTTCTCTCTTTTCTTGTTTACAATACACAAGTTAAATTACTAAGAAATTTTAAGAAAAGCAGCCCGGTCTATAGCTTCTCGCGATAGCTCAGTTGGTAGAGCGGAGGACTGTAGTTGGTCTTAATGTTATCCTTAGGTCGATGGTTCGAATCCGTCTCGCGAGATTTTGTGTTTGGTTATTTAGTCTTTTCCTGTTTTCATTCCTTTACGACATTTTTCGCTATTTCTCTCTTTTCTTGTTTACAATACACAAGTTAAATTACTAAGAAATTTTAAGAAAAGCAGCGTCGTCTATAGCTTCTCGCGATAGCTCAGTTGGTAGAGCGGAGGACTGTAGTTGGTCTTAATGTTATCCTTAGGTCGATGGTTCGAATCCGTCTCGCGAGATTTTGTGTTTGGTTATTTAGTCTTTTCCTGTTTTCATTCCTTTACGACATTTTTCGCTATTTCTCTCTTTTCTTGTTTACAATACACAAGTTAAATTACTAAGAAATTTTAAGAAAAGCAGCCCGGTCTATAGCTTCTCGCGATAGCTCAGTTGGTAGAGCGGAGGACTGTAGTTGGTCTTAATGTTATCCTTAGGTCGATGGTTCGAATCCGTCTCGCGAGATTTTGTGTTTGGTTATTTATTCTTTTCCTGTTTTCATTCCTTTACGACATTTTTCGCTATTTCTCTCTTTTCTTGTTTACAATACACAAGTTAAATTACTAAGAAATTTTAAGAAAAGCAGCGTCGTCTATAGCTTCTCGCGATAGCTCAGTTGGTAGAGCGGAGGACTGTAGTTGGTCTTAATGTTATCCTTAGGTCGATGGTTCGAATCCGTCTCGCGAGATTTTGTGTTTGGTTATTTAGTCTTTTCCTGTTTTCATTCCTTTACGACATTTTCCGCTATTTCTCTCTTTTCTTGTTTACTATACACAAGTTAAATTACTTAGAAATTTTAAGAAAAGCAGCCCGGTCTATAGCTTCTCGCGATAGCTCAGTTGGTAGAGCGGAGGACTGTAGTTGGTCTTACTGTTATCCTTAGATCGATGGTTCGAATCCGTCTCGCGGGATATTGTGTTTGGGTTTTTAGTCTTTTCCTGTTTTCATTCCTTTACGACATTTTTCGCTATTTCTCTCTTTTCTTGTTTACTATACACAAGTTAAATTACTTAGAAATTTAAACAAAAGCAGCGCCGTCGGCAGCTTCTCGCGATAGCTCAAAGGGTAGAGCGGAGGACTGTAGTTGGCCTTCCTGTTATCCTTAGGTCGATGGTTCGAATCCGTCTCGCGAGATTTTGTGTTTGGTTATTTATTCTTTTCCTGTTTTCATTCCTCTACGACATTTGTCACTATTTCTCTCTTTTCTTGTTTACTATACACAAGTAAAATTACTTAGAAATTTTTTGAAAAGCAGCGCCGTCTATAGCTTCTCGCAGTAGCTCAGTTGGTAGAGCGGAGGACTGTAGTTGGTCTTACTGTTATCCCTAGGTCGATGGTTCGAATCCGTCTCGCGAGATATTGTGTTTGGTTATTTAGTATTTTCCTGTTTTCATTCCTCTACGCCATTTTCCGCTATTTCTCTCTTTTCTTGTTTACTATACAAAAGTTAAATTACTTAGAAATTCCAAAAAAAAAGCAGTGGCATCGACAGCTTCTCGAAATAGCTCAGTTGGTAGTGCGGAGGACTGTAGTTGGTCTTACTGTTATCCTTAGGTGTATAGTTCGAATCCGTATCGCGAGATTTTGAGTTTGGTTATGTATTCTTTTCTTTTTTTTCTTTTTTTTACGACATTTTTCTTTATTTCCCTCTATTCTTCTGTACTAGGAACAAGTTAAATTACCTACAAATCTTGACAAAATCTGGGACGCGTATAGCTCCTCGCGAATGCTCAGGTGGTAGAGCGGAGGACGGTAGTTAGTTGTACTGTTATCCTTAGGTCGATGGTTCGAATCCGTCACGCGAGGTTTTTGAGTTGGGTATTCATGCTTTTCTTTTTTCAGTCCTTTACGACATTTTTCGCTATTTCTCTCTTTTCTTTTTTACTATACACAAGTTTGATTACTGACAAATTTTAAAAAAAGTCGCCGTACTTATAGCTTCTCACGATTGCTCAGTTGCTAGAGTCGAGGACTGTAGTTAGTTGTACTGTTATCCTTAGGTCGATGGTTCGAATCACGAATTGTATTTCGATGAATTATTCTTCTCTTCATTTATTTTCTCTACAAATTCTACTCTTTTCTTCTTTATTTTACACAAGTTAAATTCCTTACAAATATTAACAAATGCCGCTCCGGCTTTTGCTTCTCGCGATAGCTCAGTTGGTAGAGCGGAAGACTGTAGTTGGTCCTGCTCTGATCTTTTGTTATGATCGTTTGCCTCTGTCTCGCGAGATTTCCAGTACGATAATTCGTCCCTTCCTTACTATTCTCGATTTTGATTTGAATTAGTTTTTATTAACACACATCATATGGCATAGAGGAGACATTTTCCGTTCTGTGTTTGCATTTGTGTGTCTGGGGGGGGGGCTTAAAAACGGACAAATTTACTGTTGTTTTTCTTTACTTATAATTTTTTTACTACCAACACCCTGTGATTTACTTCCCCCTTTTTTGAATGGATGTCTTTTACCTTAACAAAGTGTACATTGGTCAAGCTTATAGGACTGACCTTCAGTTTAAATCTGACTTGAAAATCTGACAACAAATCCATTGTCAAGGGCGGTCAGATAGGGTCCTTGAAATGGTATTCAATTATTTTTTCCACTTTTTTCACCAGGATCCAACCCTTGTCTCTGCAATCTTGCATTCCTGTACCTGTGTTGCATTTGTGCCCGCTCGACGTACATATACCCGACAGACCTGCATAGGAACAAAATCACACCTCTTCATTGTTTATATACGTAAATTTCAGAAATTCTGCCCTAGAACTGTTAGACTTTGGAATTCCGTTTCTGCTACCTGATTCCCTTACTGTACTGAAATGTAGAAAGTCTAATGCAACGTAAACCAACATTTTAATCTTTGTTTGGCATGACCCCAATTATTAGCCCCATACATCTAAGTGGCTATGTGTTTTGTTGTGTGTGAATATAATTTAAAAAAAAAAAAGGGAAAAGGATAAACAAAAAATATTAAAAACCCCATAAACTCGTGTATTTACATTTTCAGGCCCTGAACGTGGAGAATGTCATTGCGGACAGTGTGGATGTCGAGAAAACTATAAAGGCCAGGCATGCGAGACAACCCTTAAATCAGAGAAATGCATCGGTTCAAACGGGGTAAGTTCCGTTCTCATCGCATCATGTCAGCATATAAAATTTCCTAAACGTTCTTATGGACGGGTATTTTGCGAACAGAAAAGAGGCACCATTAGATCGTTGTAAAGGATGTTGCCGCTTTGCAGAATGGATATTTAAACTCAAATGTAATTTATGTTATCACAATTATTGGTAAAATGAAGCAGGACGTCATCGTTTCAGTCTTGAGGAAGTTTTCAGATGTCATACAGTATTTCGTCAGTATTAGGACGTTAAGACACATACATAAACCGCAGAAGAACAGTTAGAATCTGAGAATGTTTAATTTAAATGGTTAAGCGATCAGTCCAATGTCAAAGCTGCTCGTAAAGGTGATAGGCTCGCGTTTTTGATAGAAGATGAGCTTGTTTCTGCTTTCGAATGGATTTATGGTCGATCGAATAATAATGTACAGCTTTATGGTATCACCTACTAACACGACTTTCTCCACGTTTTCGGAAATTTTCTGCCAGTGTATATTGCGATCAGCTCTTGCAGACGTGGAAGTTATTTGTAAGCTGGTTGACAGATAGAATCAAGTTAAGAAGAACAAATGAATAAAGATTTTCAAGATGAAATTTTATTATTTTCAAGATGAAATTTTATTATTTTCAAGATGAAATTTTATTATTTTCAAGATGAAATTTTAAATCGGCAAAAACTTCGTTTGATTCCGATTTGATATTAGAAAAGCGGGGAATTTGTCAAACATCGATTTATTTTTGCAAAAAAATAATGTTTACAAAGTTTATCTAAGACAAATGTTAAATTATACTCCTAGATACTCAAAATGTCGTCCGTACACTTCAATGCAGCGCCAAGCAACGATTTATTTTTACAACACTCACACGGAAACTAATAAAAAAAAATAGAATCCCGCATTTTATTCATGATCTTAGTTGACCTTCAAATTTCTCACTTTTCTAGCGAACACCCTGTATTTATAAGTAAACATGGTTAATTATTTTCAGACTCAGAAAATATTTAACCGAATTACACAAAATAGGAAATAAATCACCTTCAGATTAAACGTCATAACACGAAAACACTAAAAAAAAAATACGCCAGAGTTATGAAAACTATATTAAAATAAATATATCGCTTTTCTCCCCTTCCTTACGGTGACGTACTTGACTTTGGCCGTTCCTAGATTCTGAGTGGTCACTTGGTACCAGTTCGAAAAAGGTTGCGTTCTGATGAAGACCGCACAGTTCGAGCTGTCCTGCTTCCTCAATTTAGCACTCACGTTGTCTAGATCATAAGTGGTATTATCCAGTGTTGGTTATCAGAGTTGTGTCACTGAGAAGCGGTCCTGGATATGACCTTAAACTATATCCGATTATGAGGCTCCAGCTTGTGGGCTTTGGGGAGTGTGCAGCTACCCCTTAATTGCAATTGTTTTCAGGTCCACTCTGACCCAAAGTTGTAGTACCTGTTAGGGTCAACTATGGGTTTTAACCCATAGTTGACCCTAACAGGTACTGTTAGTTGACCCTACCAGGTACTAGAAACTGACATGAAAAAACAGGTACTAGAAACTGACATGAAAAAAAACCCAAATATATTCTATTAAAACGTTTTCTTCAAAATCACTGGATCCGGATTTAAATAATCTGAAAAGGGTTGATATGAAACCAAACCAATCGCTGAGGCGCTGAGGTCAGGAAAATAAATAACAATTCGACAGTTGTTATTTTCTTGTATGAAAATACTTATTTGAATAAATGTAACAATACTGAGTTGGAAATTGACTAAATTATACTTTCTATCTATGTTGATTGTGTGTGTGTGTGTGTTTGTTCTTAAGTTCTCAAGATCTAACAATTTTATTTGACGACCACATCCTCAAATCTGGGGGGGGGTATCTCACAACGACGTATATTCTTCAGCTCAGCAGAAACAAATCTTAAACTTGCGTTTTTCCAATGCTTTTATTGTCATCTCTGCGGCTCCTTCCCTTCGCATTGTCAACTGATTGCGGCCATCCCAAATACAAACAATCACGGCAGGGTCACAGATCACACGTTATTCGAATATACCAATTCTTGGGAATTATATTTGTGTTTCTCGCTATATTTAATTTATTTGTAGAATTTTGTTCTTTAAAATTTAACAAGAACGTCACATGCCAGCAAGATCATCTTGCGTTGCCGCGGGCACACATATCGTTATATGAAGAGCAAGTTTGAAAACCGATATATTTGAAAGCCACTCAGGAAGTCGCATTTTCATAATTAAAATATGCTCAATCATTTCTAAAACGTATGTCATATTTCAGATTTAATTGAAACGTTTACAATCTGCCATGTTCAAGTGAGGATGATGTTTTTTTTTTCGTTTACATGATGATGATGATGATGATGATGATGATGATGATGATGATGATGATGATGATGATGAAATAGATTTTATGCTTCGGATTTTTTAAATGCAAATTGACAAGTTATATTGTTTGGAATATTAAGACTATTGATCTTATCTTCAATATTATTCACTCAACGTTTCGGCGGAGGTAACACCCGACCTTCTTCAGGTGTATATATATTCTCGAACTTGAGGATCTTGATATCATGTGTTATTAAAGGATAAGGTTCGAAGAATAATTCAATTCGACGTAACCGTAACATTGAATGTTTAGTCTCCAGTGCGATACTAAGAATGCGACCATGGCTAACGGAACAAGAGCATGCTACCCTGTAGCTGAAATAAATCTTTAACACACCAAGTTCATACGTTTGTACTTGCAAAGGCTAGGATGAGCCCTTTTGTCATCTCATACTCTATAAACAATTATTATCTTTCTGGGATGGCCCTATTTAAGAGTCACATGGAAAATAGAACACGAGAACAGACAAATGGTGGGATCCTTTTACCGCTCCATTAGATAACTCACTCCTGATGCAATTCTCTACCTATATAAAAGCCAGGTACGTCCACGGATGGAGTATTGTTGACACATCTGGACAGGAGCTGCTAGAAAGACCTTATCCCGCCTTGACAAAGTTCAAAATAGACTTCGTAGTCTAGTGGCGATGTCGTTTTCTCTTTCTCGTTGCAAGACTGTATATGTTTCATCATTATTTTCATGGCAAATGCTCGTCTGAGCTCCAATCTATGGTTCCTGCCTCGCCAAACTGTCACAAAAAATACTCATCAAGCTGAACCCACTATCAATAATTTTCTCCACTTTTATCAGTGCACTGCACGCCAGTGGAACTCTGTTCCGTCTGCCTGCTTCCCTCCGGACTACAACTTGGATGTCTTCAAGTCCAATGTTAACAAATTCCTAATGAACTGCCCCCTTAAGTAAACACCTCATCAAAGCTCCACACTAAGGTAATGTACTTGCAATAACCCTTATCCCTGAGTGGTTCCGGGCCTTGATAAGTGGTGATCAATGTGTAAAACAAAAAGTGCCTAAACCTAAACGTAGATTCCATGAACAGAGTTTCTTTCTTAGACCTGCATGCCAGTGGAACTCTGTTTCGTTTCCCTGCTTTCTGGCTTACTACAATCTGATTGTCTTCAAGTCCAAAGTAAATAAATTCTTGTTGAACCGTCCCTTAAGTAATTCAATTTACCAAATTTCTACTACTTACGATCATTACGATATTATCCTACTGACTACTGTACACTCATTAACCCTTATCCTCGAGTGGCGCCCGCGCCTCTATAAGTGTTGACTCCTATCTAAAAAAAAGAGAGTAACAAAATGTATTGACAGGAATATACAAATGAGAGCGTTGTTCGTCCAGCCGGTGAACAATTTGGTGCATCGGATATCGACTTCCGCTTTTTGGCTTTGTCTTCCGCTATTTAAATTATAATTTACTTGTCCGTATGTTCAGTGTCACAAAAAAACTATCACCATCGCAAACATTAATTAATGAGAAACGAATTACTTCTTTTTATAGTCGCTCTTTATCAGTTAAAAATCATTATACCCATTTTCTCTTTAAAAATTTTCAAAACAAAACAAACATGGCTGTCTGTTTACGGTTTAAAATTGGTCATGTTGAGAGGGGATATTTTTTTTTTTATTTTTGGTTCCTTTCTAAAATTAAAAAAAAATATGTGCAGTTAATTGACATTGGTTCTTTTATAATTTGTATTAAAAATTATTAAGAAAAGAAAACAACGGAATAATTAGTTGGGTATTAATTTTATTTCTTGCGGACAATTATTCTAATCTTTTCTTAGTTGTTTCATGAGGTTTCGACTAACTATTCCTCTGTCCTTCGTCCGGTGGTAACCATGACGAGATAGAAACCCTGAATCTCCTGACTGCATCCACTGAAATTACTGCCTTCTGTAATTGCCGTCTCACAACGTATTGACCGAGTAAACCTCTGGTCGGGTGTTTGAAACCGCTGTCTTCAGACAATTATCACCTGGAACCGTAGAGATTCAACGTCTCTATCAACTGCGCCACGGGCCCCGAAGGGCGAACAAGGTTGAATTTTTTGGTTTTATAAATTCATATTTATTTATTATCTGCTCTTCTATGGTCGACTCCATACCGAATGGTATATATATTTTATTCGAATTGTCTGAAGATAGCGGTTTCAATCCTACCCAAAGCCGGCCAGAGGCTTACTTGGCCAAAACGTGGTGAGACGAGAACAACTACGGAAGGCAATAATTGCAGTGAATGCAGTCAGGTCTTTCAAAGTTCCTATCCCGTCGCGGATACCACTTGACAAAGGCCAGATGAATAGTTGGCCAAAACGTCCTAAAACAACAAAGAAAAGATGAGAATAATAGCCCGCAATAAAAAAAAAATAATAAATAATACTCATCTCAATAATGAATTCCAATAAAATATATAAATTAGTTGTGCGTTGAATTTTTATTGAAAAAAATATAAATTTTTAAAAATTAATTATTTTTAACTCTAAGAGGTTAAATAAGAATTTACTAAAAATCGTTTGAAATTCGTCGTTGTTTTTTAATTTTATTTTTTATTAATTTCAGTTTTTATTAATTTTATTTTTAATGTATTCAATTTTTTTTCAACTACCGTGGAATTTCGACAGGTCCTGCTAGTTCGTTTTATTTAGATTATTCGGACATCTTTTCAGACTCAGGAATCTGTACGATATTTCTAACGAAACCTTTTATGGGAGTAGCATTCTACAGTTCCGTCTGCCAGAACAAGATGGGAGTTTTCAATAATTCGGAATTGTATTCTTAGTATCGCATATACTGAGATTTTGATCTTTCAACTTCTCGAAGAGTTTCAGTTAAAACTGAGTTTACTAAGTACTTTATCCGCTACGCCACGGGTGTTTGACGGATAAAGTATGAGTAAAATTCGGTTGTGAAAATTCGAAATACACTTGAAATAGATTTGTTCTAAAAAATATACGTTCTTGCTTTTTTACTTTCTCACAGAAAGTTTGCGGTGGAAACGGAATTTGTGAACAAAACCAATGCATCTGCGAGAAGCCATTCTATGGCGAGACCTGCGAAGAATTTGATGTACGTATTTATATTATGTATTTTATGTATTATAATTTTTTTTAGAACTATAGCATAAAATAAGTGTCTACAATACGCTGGGATATAATACACGTGAAATTAGGTGTGCAAATCACAGCCATAATTGTCAACTAGATAAACGGGTGCGTAAACGCTATATTTTGCGCTTAAGTTTAATAAAAGAAGTAACCCTTCATCTCCATAAAATCTATTCATGGACTCTAAACTGTGTATATAGCTTATTAGTGTTAAATGTGTTGATATGTGATTCGTCTGGTGTATAGTTGTAACAGTATGGATAACATTTATAATCGCCCTTAATCGTGTTTTCATCTGTTATTGTTTAATGTTCTCGTTTGTGTGTTGATGTGTGTATACATATATTAACAGTTTATCGACGGACGATACGAACATCGCTTTCCGTTGGAACATTAGCAAAAGCCACGCACCTGTAACCCCATTTCGTGCGTCCTGAAAAATTGCTTTTCTCCGGACAGGATTATATATGGACATGTAAGTGTATCAGAATTTTTGTAGGAATTTTTGACACCCCTAACACGAAACTGCCAATAAAATATAAAAAAAAAACTCGTCATTTCTCTTTTTAAAGTGGGTTGTTTATTTTCTTTATAGATTATACTTCCAAAATAAACTATTAAAGTTGTATAAAAAGTAATAGAAATATTTTTTTTAAAACAGTAATGAAATTAATTGAATTTTACGAGTTACGTATTTTTAAATTTTTAAACTTTAAAAATCTATCAAAATTGTTCTTATTGGTTCTATTTTTACGATATTTTCAGGGTCAATGTGAAATTTTATGCTCTTTCCAATAAACCGAATATAATATTTTAGACAAAAGTTTTTTTTTTGATTCACGCCCTCCTCCATTTTGAAATGTCTATTAAAAAGTAAACAATTAATTTACTCACCAAAGTTTTATATATCACAAATTGAAGATAAAAAATCAATAAATAATATATTCAAATGTAAAAAAAAGAAGTAGTTTTTAGAAATTTACCTGTAAAGTCCGAAGTTTAAAACCTTTTTTATTTTTTTATAAGATTAAGTCCCTTAATTGAAAAAAAAATACGGTTAGAATTACATTTTTCGAGTAGTTAGAGGCTTGGAAAGATAGGGGATCGAATTAATTCATGCCCCCATTTTGAAATGTCTATTAAAAAAATAATAATTTACTCACCAAAGTGTTATGCATCACAAATTGAAGATAAAAGACCAATAAATAATATATTGAAATTTAAAACAAAAAACGAAGTGTTTTATTAGAAATTTACCTGTAAAGTCCGAAGTTTAAAACCTCATTTTTTTTAAAATCACGTTGATATTTTTTTTGTTTTAATTAAACCTTGGTCCTTGCTCTTTTAATTGAAAAAAATAGGGTTTGAATTACATTTTTCGAGTAGTTATCTGCTTGGAAAGGCAAGGGGTCGAATTATTCAATATTTTCACGTAGTTTCTGACACACCTAATGGACATCTCATTTTTTATCCTGCTGGGTTCTTTTTCAGAATCGGCACGCTTTGTATACAGCTACATCTTACTAGGTCGCACCCTCCTGACTTCCACGGGTGTCACTTTCCAAACTCCTTGCCCGTCGCCTAACGTGTCAGCCCCCCCCCCCCACTCGTCGCCTAACATGTTGCGTATCGAACCGATCTCTCTGATCGTCTCAAAATGTGTATTTTCCATTGCGTCATCACCACGCGTAGCCTAAAAAATCCTTGCTGGGTTTTTGTCACATATCTTTGTTTATATCATGATTAGCTTAAAGTCCATCTACCAAGTAAACATCACGTTAGCATTACTGGAACTATTAATGTAAATAAATATTTATTGTAAATCCTTTTTATTATTCGCTAATATATTTTAGCTGACAAATGTTTTTGGCTTAAATAATCATAATAATCGTTGACCAGAACCCCTCCCGACGTTGGCCGGTCAATATACAACAACGATATGGGTTATATATTTTACGTGTATTTTTCAGTTCTTCAGAACAGCGCATCGGCATTTTCCCGTGGGAAGCATAAACATCCGTGATATATTGAAATACAGACTGCAAAACATTTATTGCAATGAAGGGCGTTGCTCCTTTTGTTGACGTTAAGAATAGCTTCTTTTATTCAGAAAGCCATTCTTAACACAGGGAAAAGATGAATTTCACGCTGACAGTTCAAATATAATTTTCGGTTAAATTTTTTGTAATTTAATAAATTTGAAGCTTTTATTGGATATTGTCGTCTTGTAGCAGCTGATTGGATAATTGCTTCGGCAGTTCTTTGAAAACAGTCATAATAAATTTAAATAAATCATCATTTAAAATATATATATATATATATATATATATATATATATATATATATATATATATATATATATATCGATTAATCACCCAACACTAATATATACAGTGATGATCATATTTATTGGCACGGTAAAATAAAAGTTAAATTTTGTCTAATAAATTCTAAAAAAGGGATTAAATTAAAGAAAATAACAAAGTATATTATGTATTTTTAACTGAATGAATTTATTTAATTTTATTTTTCTTTTCATATGAAATTTCATTTTTTTATATATGTAAATTTATTTGATTTGTTTTTGTCTATGTAAGGATTCTTTTTATTTGCATTTTTTGTTTGTTTTCATACTTTTTACTAATTTACTAATTCCGTTTATTTGATTATTTCTTTGGCAATTTACCAGAGATTTATGGTAGCCGTTACAACTGGACAAACAGCAGACACCTGTCCTATCAAAAAATCTATTGTTTATTTTATATGTCAGGTCTTTGGGCTTGTGAGATAATAAAACTTCTTAACTGCACTTGGTATGTTAGACGGCGTAAGGTGTTAACTTTGGTAAAAATCGACTGTGCCTTCTTTAATCGGATTATTTCGATTATTGATACTTATCGAAGATATTCTGATAAAAAAAAACTATCTAAGAACACTGCCAGGCACATAAAGTATCTTAGTATGAAATTTCATAACGATCGGTTCAACCGCAATAAAGAACATACACACAGAGACATTAATACGATTCTTTTATATAATAGTAGAGAGAGGGGGGATTGAGGATATATTTAGTCAATGTCATTAAAGCAAACAAATTAGCCACAAACATCAGATTGTTATCTATTGTATTTAACTTGTGTTTAAAATTGGATTGAATTAATACATCAGCAAATAAATAAAAATTCGGGTCGGACTTTTTTTCTTTCTCAACAAAATTTTGTTTTTTTATTACCATTTTTATTGTTTCGACACCACTCAAAAGTCTCTCACCATCGTCTATCTTACCCGGTATACACTTCCTCTTTGACACCATGCCGTCCAAGCCAACCATTTCACGCCTGAGCGTTTACACGGTTTTTTTCTCTCTTTTTTCCTTCTTCTCCCTCACACTTCCTGTGATATGCGCGTTTTCCTACTGCTGCCACTGCTAATCTCACTGCAAGCTGATAGTTTCGCAGGCGTTCATGTGCACTAGGTTACGGTAAATGTTTAAAAGACAAAAGGAAATCGACATGATTAAAATGTGTCTGTGTGAAAATATTTAACCGATAGACTCTTAAACTACTGGTTAAGTCACACTGAAATAAACAGGAAATAATAATCATAGACCAACGATCGTTGAAAACGAGTAAAATCTTTTTTTGGATGGATGAATAACGCGTAGAGAAATATGTTGAAAGTTGAAATGTAAAATGTTCGTCAAAACTTGTTGATATATTTCTATTACTTTTGCACATTCGCAAATTCATTCGTAGATTGACGCGGTTTAATTTTAAACCTTTCTCATCTATCTGTCGATAGCTCAAACGGTAGGGAGCGCGACTGGAGCGCTAAACGTTTTGGTTTCGATTCTTCCTGATTGTAGCCAAGCAATTTGTTTAATCTTTTGTAGATCAGTATTATTTATGAGTTCGCATCCAGGGGCGACGCATGATAATTACATTCCTTCGCAAGCTGGGCACAGCAGAACATGAAAGATATTCAAATTTCATCCTTCCG
Organism: Euprymna scolopes; assembly: GCF_053919585.1. Taxonomy (NCBI): domain Eukaryota; kingdom Metazoa; phylum Mollusca; class Cephalopoda; order Sepiida; family Sepiolidae; genus Euprymna; species Euprymna scolopes. Next base: position 24,209,707 of record NC_136511.1, on the reverse strand, counting down.
AAAAAAAACCCAAAACAAGGAGATTTCACATTTGATGAAGCGATAGCACCGTTATCAGATATTTTGATGAGTCAGTATCATTATTAATTACAATTGTTTGAAATTAAAGGAACATGCTACAAACACAAGGTCACATAGTAGGTCGTTCTGGTAATGTAATCTATGATATGGATGTACAATTATCTATTTGGCTCAAATATTTAAATCAACTTCTTCACTCATATCTTCTAAATAGATAATCAAATAACATCCCATTAAATATTTTACTGAACACATTTGAATTTGAATTACCTCAAAGTGTTCAAACAATATGCAGTAAAAAAAAAATACAAGTCGAAGAATAGTCCAATAAGAAATGTGTAAACCAACTTCAAATCTACAAATAGAACCCACACCAAATATCCTACATGCATCATATTTCAAAGGGGACGTGTTATAGCGATAAACGGAGAATAGCTCTAAGTAAAAAAACGTAAGAGTTATCACCCCTTATAGATAGAGTTCTATGAAAAGAAAAGCAAGATGATATGCAATGCCGGACATTTACTATCGTCTGTAATTATTTTAATTTCTGCCACGAATAAATTGTGTTGACAAACACAGTGCATTTGCCTATTTGTTCTATGTTATTCTGACATCACAAATTCTACGAATACAACAAAAAAGTTACTTTATACCTACTAGTCCGGGTTCCCGGCGTTGCCCGGTGTTTAGAAGTGTGTGTTGAGCCAAAAAAATGTGGTAGTAGGTAAGTAGGTTCGAACCCGTACCGCGAAGGATCAAAAGAACATGAAAATAAACCCTGGCGTCTTTGCTGTTGCGCCCATCGCAAAAACATAAGTGATGCAGGTTTAAGTTAAGGCTATGCAATTGAAAAGAGGCGATGACTTTTGAAAATATCGGCTGAAAATGCCACCCCTCCCTGTAGTGAAAGGATTTATGCGTATTTATTTTTCGATATTTGTCGTCCGAAGGATGGATTGAGACCGGTCTGATAAAATTCCGTTGCCTCTATCGAAAGTTTTAGACAGAAATGCAAACATAAACACATGCATTTTCACAGACAGGTGAGATTTAAATTATAGATGGTTATTTTTGGTGTCTTAAATTAGTTTAAAATGCGCTTTATTTATCTAAAATATTCATTAACGATGGGGTTAGCCAACAAAGATGGCTGCCGACAAATGCATAATGCCAGCGGCCATCTTTGTATGCTAAAGTGAATATTTGAGATAATAAAATAGCATTTAAAACTATTTTAAAACACAAAATATAAGCCAAGTAGGTAAAAAGAATAACTGTTATTGGTCTATGTTAGCATCTATTTATTGTATATTTGATTTAATTTACCCTAATCTTTTGTTTGCTGGCTTCTAAATTCACTCTTTTTAGTTTCGATACATTATGAGACGAAAACTTTGCTAAGGAATAACATCATTATTCAGAACTGAGTTCTCCAATAATTATTTTTCTACATAGTTTTTTTTAGCATATTCAGTGTGAAGTTATTATTGTTTTATTTAAAGTCTCATCTCTCTATATGTTTATATATGTTTATATTTACAGGATGAACCAACGTTGCGGAAGTATTGCATAAAAAGGTATGTTCCTGTTTTTTCCGTATTACCAAAAAGAATTTGAAACATACATAGACAACCTTCAAACTGCGTATTACTTTAACAAACAAGCGTTAATTAATTAATTATTCATTTTTTATCGTATTTTATGAGATGACTTGCTTCATTTTACAATTAGGCTGAATTCTATTTATGCGTGGTTTTTATATTTTGCAAAATTATGTAGAATTTAAGAAAAAACGTTGTAGTATACGGAATATATATATATATATATATATATATATAATTGAAATATGTAATATATATATATATATATAATTGAAATATGTAATATATATATAATTGAAATATGTAATTATATATATATATAATTGAAATATGTAATATATATATATAATTGAAATATGTAATATATATATATATATAATTGAAATATGTAATATATATATAATTGAAATATGTAATATATATATATATAATTGAAATATGTAATATATATATAATTGAAATATGTAATATATATATATATATATATATATATATATATATATATGGTTGATATATGTAATATATATGTATAATTGAAATATGTAATATATATATATATATATATATATAATTGAAATATGTAATATATATATATAGTTGAAATATGTAATATATATATGTATAATTGAAATATGTAATATATATATATATATATATATATATAATTGAAATATGTAATATATATAATTGAAATATGTAATATATATATATATAATTGAAATGTGTAATATATATATAATTGAAATATGTAATATATATATAATTGAAATATGTAATATATATACATATAATTGAAATATGTAATATATATATATAATTGAAATATGTAATATATATACATATAATTGAAATATGTAATATATATATATAATTGAAATATGTAATATATATATATAATTGAAATATGTAATATATATATATATATATATATATATATATAGTCCACATACAGTACTGTTTCGTTGTATCACAGCTCATCAGTGCGACTAGACAGGCATATACTTCAAGCCAGGTTCGAAATCCGACCGCCCTAACGACAGTCAAAGCTTCTAACTACGGCTGCTGCTGTGCGAGTAGTGAATTAATTATGTTTTCACATTGTCCAATTGCCTAAGCTCGTTATTTTCACACAAAGAACCGTGTCCTACAAAAGTTTGTATTTTCAATTTCACCCCCTCACACACACACACACACACATATATATATATATATATACATATATATATATATAAAGTGTTACATCCTTACTTTAAAGAAGAATACAGTAAGAAACACAGGGTTATGGGTGAAAGACAAAGGGGTTTATTTACAAGGGAATACATGTGACATAAGAGTTACTCGACATATTTTCTTATTCTCTTCCTGTCTTTTTCCTTCTGCCTCAGTCACGTGAGAGGGTCGATATATCCATAGTTCATTTTATATATGAACGTGTGGTAGATTATACCATTACATCAATAAGTGACATTGTCAGTGTGTGTGTGAGAACTCTCTACCAGACTCTTCTCTGATTATTTTGTCTCCTACTTGAAACTTGATATATAGTGTATACCGACGTGTAGTGTACTTTCAATTTGATTTTTAACCGACAGGAATTGCAGCTAAGGAGTCAAAACTAAAACGAAACACTTGACCTTTGCCGGAGAAGTCAAATAAAACGTCACTTCTGCTATTACTTTTGCGCATGCATAAAATTAAACATTGATAGCTCAACGTTGCTTAATTTTTACCCTTTTGATATTCATTTGTATGCACCTCAGCCGGTCAGGCCGATGGCGAGATAAATAACGACTAATACTGGATCTGTTTATTTTGATTCTAACGAATACTACCGAAGACACAATTTGTATAATTTCTTGAAATTGTTAGTGCATATTGGACAATTATCAAATGCGAATTAACCATGCAATTTTAAGCAGGAACCTTGCATGAATTAAAATATAATATGTATGTGTGTTTTACGATCGAGCAACGCCAGGCGGCCTGCTAGTTGAATAAGAAATTTAGGTCAGAAATCAGAGTGAAATCGTTAATTAGAAGTAAAATGTATATATATTAATTTTAGTGTTCTCTTTTTTATTCTCACAAAGTTTCGGTCGGTGTAAACTCTGACCTTTACGTGTATCTGCTCGAACTTGAGTATGTTTGATTGCAAAGTTCTGTGGCGTAATGGACACAAATAAAACTAAGTTTAAAAGACAGCCTTTTAGAGGTTGAAGGTTCAATCGTCAGAACTTTAAGACCTCTACCTACCAATGGCTGATTAAACGAAAACCTGCAACACCCGTAGATTAAACAAAGAGGTTGCTTCGAAATTCCGTAAATATCGCTGAGTTCGACAACATACACTTGACGAAAATCTGAGATTACATCAATCGAAACATTGATTAACATTCCGGAAAAAGAAAAAGAAATGTAGTTCGAATAACCAAAATAATTCAAATTATCGTTTTGTTTTGTTTTTTACCTAAATTACCTTAAAAAGTGTCGCTTCAGGTTTGAATTATACAGGTGTATCTGCTCGAACTTAGATATGCTTGTTTGCAAAGTCTTGTGGCGTAACGGACGAACTACAAAAAAAATCAGTTTAAAAAGACAATCTCTTAAAGTTTGGCTGTTCAGTCGTCAAACCTCTACTAGGTAAAGGCTGATTGAACGAACCTACACCCGTAAACTAAATAAACGGTTAGCTTTGGAATTCGTACATACCCCTGACTTCGACAAGATACATTTGGAGAAGATATGCGGTTATATTAACTAAAAATTGTGAAAAAAAAATAGTTCGAATAATCAAAATAATCCAACTTATCATTTTTTTTTCTTAAATCACCTAAAAAGTGTCGCATCATCTGCATAATTTAGTACGACCATTATATACATATACGGGTACACAAGACACCTGTGACGTACACAAACCCCACTACGTAACATTTTGTACGCTATCATGGTTTAATTTCAGGAATACTTCATACAGTCGGAGAAACTAAATCTAGATAAATTATATATTTTCAGGTGATTGTATTAGTTTTTTTTTATTAAAAGTATAAACGTTTCTACATTCTTTGTTATTTGTAGTGGATCCATTGATGTCTGTTCAAATCGAGGAACTTGCGTGAAGGGAAGTTGTAAATGCTACCAAGCTGGATACGTAAGTATATTTGTGCATCATTCTTGTTGTAAATAACAATGCCAACTGCATCTCGGATTTCCTGGTTTCTATATTTTCTTATATAATAATACCAAGCAAGAATTTTATTGCCTGCTGGGTAAAATTTGAATGCTTACAGAAACGAATTTCAATGCCAACTGAGAGAAAATTGAATACATACCTAAGTAAACCCGAATGCAAACTGGAGAGGATTTGAATGCTTCCTGGAGAGGATTTAAATGTTTACTGGAGATTTTGAATGCCTACTGGAGAGATATTGAATGCCTACTGGAGAGATTTTAAATGTTTACTGGAGAGAATTTGAATATTTATGAAAAATAATTTAAATGTTTAGTGTAATATCCTGATCTTCATAGTTGATTTTTTCCGCACGATTCGGCCAACATTTTGCAAAAAGAATGAATGCACAGATTTTGAAACCTCACCCCCAAAAGATTTTTTTAAAAAATCCGTAGACATGTTTGCTATTACCGTTGTTTTTCACCCCCTTGTTTTTTTTTTTCACGATTTCAGCTGACGAACCAAACCTTCAAAGGAAGATTCTGTGAATGTGATGATTACCGCTGTAAAGAATTCAACGGTAAACTCTGCGGTGGTAAGTTGAAAGTTACCAGTATTATCATACCGATTTGGAAACTTACGTTCAAAAAGTCATGACCATTGTAGACCTGCTTGTGACTCGAACGAACAAATTATCTCTCTTTCCCCCACAACTCATTGGCAGTAGTTTAGCGC
>NC_136511.1:24104178-24199178 GCF_053919585.1 Euprymna scolopes | reverse complement strand
GGACTCATAAAATTATTGAATTTAGCAAGATTCGAGACGAAGAAACACGTGTCAGTGGATATTTAAAAAATAATACATATGCCGTTCCCCATTTGGGAGTGCCAAGTTCATTAAAAAAAGTATCGCAATAAAATTATATATATATATATATATATATATATATATTGAGTAGGACTATCCACTTATCTTGTGCGTCCTTTTTAAAATTAAATATGTTTTTAACTCTGTTTCAAGATGTTTTTTAACATGTTTTATTAATCATTTGTTCATATTATAAGTTCTGTATCCTGTTCGGTTTTATTGAGCTTTTACATCTGGTTGAGATTACTTTTCTTGTAAATATCAACTCTTTAATATTTATCATATATTTTAAGTTTACTATTTTGATTACCTTGGTAAACTTATTGTAATCTATATATATATATATATATATATATATATATATATATATATATATATATATTGAGTAAAACAATTCATAATTGTGAATTAAAAATCAGTTTCAAAAGGAAAGCAAACACAATCAATTTTTGTTTGTTTTTCCCTTTGAAACCGATTTTTAATTCAAAATTATGAATCATTTTACTCAATATAAAAATAGCTCTAGGATATCTATATCTATTGAGCTTATTATATATCTACAGTACAACGTGCCCTGTTTTCTTTTAATTGTATTAATACATTTACTAGTACATTAAAAAAAAACAAAAAACTCTGTTCTTTAGACTCCAGATATAACTGCCTCCAAAAATATGTAATATATATATATATATATATATATATATATATATATATATATATATATATATATATATATATATATATATATATATATACACTTGCCAAGATGAAAATCATAAACATTAATTAAGTCGTTTCTTTATTTATTTAGTTTTTTTTGTTGTTTTTTTATTTTACGAAAAACACATTTTTTACAGATAAGTATCGGTCGAGGCCATGTTTCTCTAGAGAACATATAAGGGGGGATAATCATTGATTATTTTGAAAGTTTCCACGTGTATCAGGGTAACTTGCCCTTGTCTACAGATTATTTGATTTCATCTTTTTCACCCTCATCGAAACAGAGTAAAACTGATTTTGATTAAAAATAAAACTACTTGATCAAATTACGAAATTTTTGGAAATTTTTATCTCCGTCCCCTGACTGCTATATGTACATACGGACATTTCTGTATTTTCTTTAATTTTAAATGCCGCCATAAGTGCCAATCTTAATAGCCACCGACTACACTAACGTGCGCTCATAACTATTTATAGTGCTCTACGTACCTATGTTGACTTCTTTCAGATGTACACTCTTCAGTTGCCATGGTTACAGCTGTAATAACGCAAGTCAGTCTGCTTACAACAAATCCAAAGAATCATTTGTAAAAAAAAAAAGTGGAAAAAGAAAAAAGAAAAAAAAACAACTATGCTTTTTCAAATTACGATGTAAGGGAGGCAACTTTTGATTTATTGTGGTATTTTTTAAATAAAAGAAAGGGGAATATCTCTCATCAATTTTTTTTAAATATAGGTTTACCAAGGGAAACAACTCTGGTCTTCTTTATCATTTTTTTTCCCCTTTACAATAGAAGCTTTGCAACGACCACGGAAACTGTGTGAACAATCGATGCCAATGCCAATTTGGATACACAGGAAGAACGTGCGAACAGTACAAGGTAATTCACTACACATCTCTCACTTCCGCCCCTCCTGTTTGTCTCTCTGCATTTTTCTCTCTATCTGTCACTCTCTGTTTTTCTCGCCCTCCCATTTCTCAGTCTCTCTAGCTGTGTCTCTGTCTGTGTACTCTCTCTCTTTCTGTTTATGTCCGCATGTCTATTTCTACGTCTCTCTCTCTCTCTTCCCCTCTCAATGCTCTCTGTTTTTCCTTCCACCTGCCTCTCTATTTTTTTCTTTGCGTCTGTCTCTTTCTCTGTATTCCGTATATCTGTCTTTCTATATATCTTTCTCTCTCTCTCTTTCTTTATTAGTCTCTCTCTTTCTCTGTAAGTTTTTATACCTCTCCCTTCCTCCCTCCCTCTCTCTCTCTCTCTCTCTCTCTCTCTCTATCTTTCTCTCTATGTCTTTCTCCTAATAATTAAATGAAAAAAATTATGTTTCGGAAAAATTTCATACACTTACCGTTCTTTTATACGAACCAACTATTATTTGTCAAGACCCAAAAGCTACTCGAGCAAAGCTCTTGATGAGTTCGTCACGTTACCAACGAACAACACTCAAGGCAGATATGTAGGGGACAGATGCTAGATGAAGGTTTTAATTAAAAGGTTATCCCGACCAGAATTTAATACCATTGGTCTAAAAACAATCATGTTGCAGTATCCCAGTAAGCAGCCTTGCGGCAATGTGTCCCACATATGGGAAGTAAGAAGTTATCGGAAAGAAACATCCGTTTCGAGTTAGGTACACAAAGACACACAAGTAAATTATTTATGCTGGTCGTAGCTAGACGAGTGTTCATATTCTATAGTTCGATAAGACGGACATCAAAATACTTGGAGGTTACATCGGCCGAAACGTTGCGAGAATAAAATTCAAGATGAGAACACTTGTCCAAAATAAAACAAACCTTGTAGTTATACACTAGCAGTGTCAGAAATTTCGTGAAAACTATTGAATAATTCCACCCGCCATCTTTCGAAGCTTATAACTCCTCGAAAAATGTCATTCAAGCCCTAATTGTATTTTTCAATTAAAGGAGCAAGGACCAAGGTTTCATTAAAAAAAATCCACAAAAACAAACAACGTGTTTTTTTTTTTAAAAAGGTTTTAAACTTCGGACTTTACAGGTAAATTTCTAAAAAAACACTACTTTTTTGTTTTTAAATTTGAATATATTATTTATTGATCTTTTATCTTCAATTTGTGATATATAAAACTTTGGTACATAAATTAATTATTTACTTTTTAATAGACATTTGAAAATGTGGGGCGTGAATTAAAAAAAAAACGTTTGTCTAAAATATTATATTCGGTTTATTGGAAAGAGCATAACATTTCACATTGACCCTGAAAATATCGTAAAAATAGAATCATTAGAACAATTTTGATAGATTTTTAAAGTTTAAAAATTGAAAAATACTGAGCTCGTAACATTCAATTAATTTCATTACTATTTAAAAAAAAAATTCTATTACTTTTTATACAACTTTAATAGTTTGTTTTGGAAGTATAATCCATAAAGAAAATAAACAACCCATCTTTAAAAGAGAAATTACGAGATTTTTATATTTTATTTGCAGTTTCGTGTTAGGGGTGTCAAAAATTCCTACAAAAATTCTGATACACCTAGTTATACACTGCATGTAGGTTGAGATGTATAATAAGAAAATAAACGATTTCCACTTGGTGCAGTTCATAGATATTAGTAATAAGAGCTGATACATTTGGTAACCAGTAATGTAAATGTAAAACTATATAATCATTGTAATTCCAATTACTTTCACTGATACAGAAATGGTATAGGAGTAATGCTACAGTTTGGTTTCGATTCCAGCCGATGGCACCTACATACTTTTTTTGGCTGATCAAATATTAGGGTGTCATGTATTTTCGTAAAACACTCACCATGTCTAACCACGTTAAAATGCCGTGGTCTTATGAAACAGATATCAAGCATTTATTACAATAATTTCCGACAAGCCACTTCACAAAATATCACTCCCGCGTTTAACATGTCTGCCAAGACGCCCGTTGCCATCGCCCGTGTTTCTGCTTTTTCAACCATGGGTGCATTTTATTTCTCCCCGCATACTAGTAAAAAGACGTATGATCGATTCTTTTCGCTCGACCCTGTGCTGCCCTTTTTTCCTGCATTTTCTTTCTTTTTTTTTTCCCGTGATCTCCGCGAGAACACATTTGTTTAATTTGCATATGTGCTAAGACGGCGGCTGCTGGAAAGGTTTTCGTTAATCAGCTATCCTACGACTGCTGCTGATTTTCTTGTTCTTTGACACGTTGTTACATGTGATAGTTCGTGTTTTGCTAATTCTCCTTTTTCCATTTTACATTAATTTCTAACAAATTTATTTCTGTTTTAGGGATTACACCGGAATTTAACACGATACTGCATTGAAAGGTAATTTAATCTGACTTTTTGCATTACTCATGATATTTGAGATCATTTGTATGTGTACGCATCCATTTCTTTATATTGCATCTTTGTAACCTTGTGTAACGCTGTAAGATATCTTCGCAACGAACATAAAAAATGAAGAGGAAAGAAATTCAAATCACTGTTCCAGCTTTTACCAAAAGAAACACCCTCGGCTGTGACGTCACCCATATGTCTCTAACGTGATCATCGGCCTGCATCCGCGCTCTTTTTACAATATTTTTCCTTGCCATGACGTCATATGACACACGGCTCGGTCATTTGCACACAGTTGTCATATGTACGTCTGTTACATTTGTATTAGACAATTTCTTATTTACATATGTATAAAAGACACTGTGTTTTTGTTTGTTTGTGAGTTCGTACCCTATAAACTCCAAAACGACGGGGCATTGCTTTTAAAAATGCCCACAGAAATGTACTTTATAATAGTTCTTTAACCAAAAAACTTCGATTAAAAACATTAAGGGGTATTATTTATAAATTATTTATAACAAAAATAGGGGATGCATTTAATTCTGGTGTAGCAAAGAGGGGAGCAGGAGGGGTGGTCTGTCTCGGGCGGCATTTTGACGGGAAGGGCATTTTGAGGGGAAGAAAGATGTCTTTGTTTTTCTTTAATGACAACTTTATATGCATACAAATACTGCAATAATATGAAAGTCTGGGATTAATAACACCAGACTAAAATTAAATCCTTGTTAGTAATTCCATGAAAATAAATATTTTGAGCACTTTTGGAATTTTGAAGATTAACAAATTAACATCGGCCAACGGAATGGCTCTTATAAGCGCCACAAGTGGTAAAAACAGTTGCTACGCCATTGATTTAATTAGATCCATTAACCTATCATAAACGTTTATTTTTAGTTTTTCTTTAAACTTACAATTTCCTTTTTTTTTTGCATAGGATTAATCATTATCAAGGTCAAGAGGCCACTCGAAGATGAGGGTTAATAAGTGTGTTGTAGCCAATGGGACAATATCGTAGTAATCGTTAGTAGTGGGAATTCGGTAAATTGGATTACAAGTGGAACAGCTCATCAAGAACTTGTTTCCGTTCCTTAATGGATATAATTCAAGTTTAGCCTCCCCCTTTTTTTTTAGAAAACCTTAGACATGTAGAGTTTATTCTTTTTTATTTCTCAAACATGGCGACTTATACACCTGAAATAGACCGGAGGTTACATTTGCCGAAACGTTGTTCCAATACCACTCTTTTTTTTTTACACGGTGGTAACCACTTATCAATGCCCGGAAGCCACTCAGGGATAAGGGTTATTGCAAGTACAGTATGTTAGTGTGGAGATTTATTGAAGTGTTTACTTGAGGTGGCGGTTCATTAGGAATTTGTTTACGTTGGACTTAAAGATATCCAGGTTGTAGTCAGATGGGAAGCAGGCAGACGAAACAGAGTTCCACAGCCGTGCAGTTCTAAGAAAGAAGCTTTGTTCATGGAATGAATCAAGATGAGAAAATTAGTTTGATCAATCTAAATGATGCAACAACTTTAGCCATAATGAGCTATTTAGCAAACCGAAATGATGGCGATTATCTGTTTTTGTAAACACTATTCATTTCGGTCCATCACTTATGAATTCCTTTTCATTAGTTTCAGATTTTCAATACATGGGAACCTTATGGCTGTCAATCAATTCCCGTCAAGGATGAATCGGGCGAGACCGGCAATCATCGGTGTCTGCCGAGCGTCGTAACAGACGCAGACTAATGAAAAAAAAAAGGGAAGAAATGCAAATGCAAATAATCCAAAATAAGAAAAAAAAAAAAAAAACAGACAATAGAATGGAAAAAACAAAAAAAAAAGAACCATGACATGTGTTCTTCAAAATTGTTTGATCTATTCTCTGCTTCCTTTGTTCCAGCTCGTTTGACTCATTGGTCTAGTGGTCTTCATCAATTTGATGTTTTTATACGTCATTGTAATACAACTTCCTATTTCAGTAGCTTCTTTCTAAGAACTGCATACTTGTGGAATTCTCTTCCTGCTGACTGCTTTCCTCCTACCTACAGCCCTGGTCTTTTCAAGCACAAGGGCATTAGGCATTTCCTGTCTTTGCAACAATCATCTTCCGTTCTTATTAGCTCCTTACAACAGGTGGTTTCACGTCTTGTATTTAATGTTATTTTTATTTATTTTCTATTTTTTTTTTGCAAAATATTTATCAAGAGAAAGTTTTTTTTTTCTCCAAGAAAATATTTTTTAACCGTATATTTATTAGATATAAGTACATGTTTTTTGTTTTTTTTGTTTTCTTTTTTGTAACCGTATCTTTTTTTTTCTGTTTTTTTTTTTTTTCATTTTCAAGACTTGTTGTTCCCCCAAGTTTTTTGGCGGCACTATCCATTTGTACATCTCCAGGAAAAACCATCCTTTACACACGATGTTTTTTTAAGTAAACATTTGTGTTTATAATTGTTGCACCTCATTGTTGGGGGGGCAGCAACTTCTTTTCCTGGCAATATAATATTGTCTGCATCGATGTTTTTTTTTTCTAACATGTATAGATTTAGATTCTTGTCTGTCATTTTTCTGTTTGGCGAGTTTGAAAGAATATTTGTTTGTTAGCTTTTCTTTTTTTTCTTTGTTTAGTCGCTTTCTTCCAATTCGAATATCGTCTGCTTCCATTTAGAGAGCGCTTTTTCTTTGGCTACTCAAACTCCCAAAAATTCAATAAAAAATAAATAAATAAATAATAAATAAGTAACTAATCAGAAAATAAAAAGTCACCCCCCCTTAATATCACCTTAAAAATTACTAAAAACATAACAGAAAAAAATTAAATAAATAAAATAAAACGTCGAGTAACCGTTTAAACATTTGAACAACGCTCGGTTGACACCGACGATTGCCGGTCTCGCCCGATCCTTGCTTGACGGGAATTCACGAGAATTCGTGTCACATTATGCAAAAGTACCAAAAGAAAAATAAATAAATAAATAAAGAAATTTTACAAAAATTAAAATTCGACGAATGAATTCAGAAAAAAGGCAACAAAGTAATTGTAAACATTTTCGAAATATTTAAATTAGAATATTTTTTAAATATTTCGAAAACGTTCTGCAATCAAAGAATAATAAATACACTTGGTACAGCAGTGCTTCCACCTACAAATAACTCCTGTGCAGCTTTATTGGATGGATCGATAAAATTGTCGCCTTAGAAAAGACGACATGATTCCATTTCCGTTTGATGAAAAACTATTTTCTTTTGTTTGTTGCAAACTAATTACTAGTGGACCAGTTGTGTACACATCCTAAAGTCCGATAGGAGCCTTCTATCATGTCTGAAAGTGACACAATATTCAACGAGCTAGATCGGAGATGCTGCGCTGTACAACAAATGCTCTCTACCGATCCAAGGTATGACATCAGGACCATACCCAGCACCCTCAAAATGCAAATCTGTACGGTTCAATGCTTGAGGGTACAGATCAACGAAGTTAACAGCAACCTTTATGGTATTTGGTGTGGTTTCAAGTGAGGGCCACATCATGCCACCTCACATCGTCAAAATCAGTTTGAAAGTCAACACTAATATGTAACCTAATATGCGGAAGAATGTGATGATACTTTGGTGCTAGTAGACCTTGAGTGTGGCAGTAGGAATTAGCCCCAGGCCAATAGTCCAAAGAGATCCAGACTTGGCTTCAGAAGGAGTGCCAGGACTTTATACCCTTCTCTCATTGTCCCATCCTCTCCCGATCTGAACCCGCTGGATTATTTCGTTTGGTCATACGTCGGGAACATCAACATGACTTTTCACAACAAATCCAACCCAATCGCCGCTATCCATCGAATATTCGTCGATCTCTCGCCGGTGCTTGTAGAATCGAAGCGGTGTTGAAGCTAAAGGCGGCTACATTGAATAGATATTAGCTCTACTACATAATCAAATTACCTGCATTGACTTTTTCAGTAAAAGTTTTAAAATAAAGCTGGAGTGTTGTTTTATTTAAGGCGACAACGTTATCGTTCCAACCTGTATTGTCAATGCAGCCACGCAATCAATGCATTTTATTTATTCAGCGAATAAATTTTTGCACGTGATTCTAATCAACCACCCATTTCATTTATGAGTATCCACCATCTTTCTTTTTTTCCGATCAGATTGTTCCATTTCAACTATTAATCCTTTTCACGTTAAGATTTTTGTTCCTTAGAGGCGCTGGTTGAATTTGAATAAAATGAATACGTATTATATACGGTGGAAAACAAAACAACGCCTTATTACAAAATAAACATACATTAATTTTGTTTGAAATTTATATTGAAATTCATAAATATATTTCGAAGCAAAACTTCATCCTCAGTATGTCTTTCTTTATAGTTTTTTTGCCATGTTGTTGTTGAAGCATAGAATCAGCTTACTTCGAATTTTGTAATAATGCGTTGTTTTGGCTTCAAACGAATATAATACGTGTTTTATTTTAGTCAAACTCAACCAGCGCTTCTAAGGAACAAAAATTTTAACGCGAATTCCAAACACACCGTTCCGACATTTAAAAAGACTACTTTAAAAACAACAAACGGGCTTCTACTATTCTATGCACTAACAGCAACATGGCAAAAACAAAGAAAGAAAGTAAGACATGCTGAAGATAAAGTTTTGCTTCGAAATATATTTATGAATTTCAGTATAAATTTCAAACAAAATTAATGTCTGTTTATTTTGTAATAATGCATTGTTTTGGCTTCAAATGTATATAACACGTATTTTATTAATCCTTTTATTTTCTACTGATAAATAGACAGGGTTCAAAGGAGAGTCGCCAATCTCATAGGTCCTGAACTTTCATCTTAGCTTCAACCTCTGTCCGATCGACGAAATGTTGCATCCCTCTGCCTGTTCTACAAGTACTTTAATGGTGAATCCTCTGATGAACTGCTAGCACTTGTACCCCCTCGACGTAAATACCCCCGACCAACCCGACAAGCAGCTAAATCCCACCCCTTCACAGTAGAAATCTCTAGATGTAAGAGAGCTTTCCAGTCTAGTAGCTTCTTCCCCAGAACCGCTAGACTTTGGAATTCCCTTCCAAGTCCCTGCTTCCCCAACTGTATGACATGCAGAAGTTCAAGTGTAACGTGAACCGACATCTTGCTGCTCAACTCTCTACATAGTACCCTTGATGCTTATGTCCCTGATAGTAGCCCCCTACATCAATGTGGCAATGTACCTTGTTTGGGGTGAAAATGTAATTAAAAAAAAAACACATTATATACGGCATAAGTAAATTCTCGTTAGATCACCAAAGGTAAGCAACGTTGAGCATTTGTTCCTTACCAAGTTAAGTCCATTTTATGCATACCAGAGTATGTATGTAAGAGGATTCCGATAGCCGCGTATATGACCTGTAAAAACCTAACGCCGAGAATATAATACATAAGTAAAGACCGGTTGGTTAATTTGAAATTCAATGGAAACCGACTATGTTGAGTGCTGTTAGAGTATGGTACGTTTCTTTTCCAGCAAGGTGCGTGTCAAAATTCGCTTACTCTTGTTGAATGGCATTTTATATAGATCATATTTTGATATAGATCACATTTAAAATACTTATCGACTTGGCGTACTGAATGGATAAATTAGTGTACACTTTGCTTATGTTTACTCCCAAAGGTTATGGTTAATTTGAAACGTTTATTGAGGTGTCATGTTTTAGTCTTTGTCATGAGCAGAGTTTATTATTATAATGTTTTAATTTTTTTTTTTTTTTTTTTGCTAGCGGCAAAACTGACGTGTGTTCCAACCGAGGGCGGTGTGATCAAGGCAGGTGCATTTGCGACCAATCTCGCCATGTAAGTAAATATTTCTGACTTTATTTTTAGATGATGTATTGACAATTCGTATTATTTGGATTATTTAGACTACTGTTCTCATATCGAATGTTATCCTTAAAATGGTTCCGCCAACGTAACCTTCGACCTTCCTTGCAGGGCTATCTGATCGTGATCGGGAAATTTTCTGCCGAACTCTGGAATCTGTGCGAAATTTTGAACGGAACCCTTTATTAAATCCACATAACATATAAGGACTCTCTCCTCCTCTCTATCTCTCTATCCTCTCTCTCCCTCTCTCTCTCTCTCTCTCTCTCTGTATATATATATATATATATAGAGAGAGAGAGAGACAGACAGAGACAGAGACAGAGACAGAGACAGAGACAGACAGACAGACAGACAGACAGAACGAGACAGAGAGATACATACAGACAGTTATAGACGAAACAAAATAAAATATATATTGGTGTTTATTGGTTTATTTATCACTTTAGTTTGAAAAAACCAATAGGAATAATGGTTATGAATACTGTTTTTTCCTTTGCGTGTGCTTTTATAGCGGGAAGCCTAGATATCTAGTGAATTGACCTATTTAAAAGCTAGGTGTAGTTAAATGCGTTTTTTTCCTTAATCATTATGTTAGTTTATATGTATGTGATAATCTATGTATACGTATGTTTATTTTACTTTTTCTATCGTTATTGTTAATTTTAAAATTATTTTGTATCGCTAGAGTAAAGTTTATCCGGTGTAGGCAGTTGTTCGCTATTTCTCTCCTACAGTTTAATAGATGTTAGGTTTCTTAAAATATAGGATAGCAATTTTTTATGAAGGTATAATCTACATGGATCGTCTAGGTCTCTACATGTGATTTCTTGTCTTACTATTTCCCATTCGACTTTTCTATGTAATGTATATGTATATATAATATATACATACATATATATATATGTATATATATATATATATTACCTAGAAAAACGCGAGCATGAAAAGTAATGTGGTTTAGATTAAACTTAGAAAAGTAAAAGGATTAGTTTTAAAACTGGAAAAGAAAAAAGACAAGATATTCTAGTAAAAGATATAAGCAATTTATTACCTAAACTATTGCAACAACAAGATTTTTAAAAACATTCAATTTAATATTATATATAAATCCTTACTTAATACTGCAATATTTCAAGTTATGAATTCATTATATTTTTTTTCATAGAATATTTTGTTATTTCTTTTCCAGTTTTAGCAAGTAGTCCTTTTACTTAAATTAAATTTAGATTAATCTTAACCATATTACTTTTCATTCTCGCATTTTTTCATGTAATCTATGATTTTTCCAGGCTTTGCTTTGAAATAAATTTTCTCTCTTAGTTTCACTTGTTACCCGTGAATTATTAGCGACTGTACAGCTGAGCGACAGATCGGGACAGCGGTGAATTATTAGCGACAGTGTTTTTTTTTAATCTTGTAATTTTGTTATAACTTTTGTTTTCCTGAGCGAAAATTCAATTTTTTTTCAAAATATAGCTGAGAAGGTGACCTATGAACTGTAAAAACTGTTGGAAATTTGGTCGGAAAAGGTGTGAGCGGTGAAACTTTAAATTACTTCTAAACACTTAACCGTATATATACATATATATATATACATATATATATATATATATATATATATATATATATATATATATATATATATATATATAAGCGAGATAAGACACAGATTAAATCCGATGAAAAATCCTGATAGATATTACTAGAGGTAATACTTTCAGGGTGATCCTAGGCAAAAAGGAAAAGCTCAATATTTAAAATTAGAGCAATATATAAGTTTAGTGGTTAAATTTAAATTCTGAAAATAAAAATATTTACACATATAATCAAGTTAAGAATTTATTGTTTGAAAAAAGGAATATATAGAAGGGGTTATATTCATTTCCTTAATCCTTGGATTTTCAATAATGGGTCATATCTTCAGAGGAAATGAAAATGGATTAACGAAATTAATATAACCCCTTCTATATATTCCTTCTGTCAAAGAATAAATTCTTCACTCGAATATATGTTTCTATATTTTGATAGTCGGAATTGAAATTAACCACTAAAATAATATATATATATATATATATATATATATATATATATATATATATATATACAAATATTAGTCAAACATGTGATGTGCTAATATTTTCAATTGTATAATATTTTTTTATATAATTTTTATCACAAATGAAAAACATATGTGTTGTTTTTGTCAAATCAAGTCTGATTGTGTTTTCCCCCATTCTCTCTGCCTTACTACGGTTTACTTGTAGTTTCATTAAATACTTTGCAAGTACAATCCGATTCAGCATTTTTCCAATTCTTACACTCTGATGAGAAGGAAAGTATTTCTTTCGAAACTCCTCGGATTAAGGACAATCCACTTAATCTGTGTCTCCTTTTTGAAAATTAAATGTGTTTTTAATTCTTCTTAAAGTGTTTTTTTTTAATTCTTTGTTTTTATCATCAGCTCTATTTCCTATTTGGTGTTATTGAGCTTTTACATGTGTTTAGGATTACTTTATAAATAATAAGTCTATAATATTTCTTATATACTTTAAGTTTACTGTTTTGGATTATCTTCGGAAACTTAATTGTAATGCTTATTATATATATATATATATATATATATATATATATATATATATATATATATATAATGTTATTTACTTTCAGGGAAACGGAAAACATTATACGGGCACCTATTGTGAGTGCGATGATAATGCTTGCCAGCGGTACAACGGTGAAATTTGCGGCGGTAAGTGATGGTTCGATTTTATTGTGTGCAAAATTTTCTCTCTCATCTTGTTGGATATTGTACATTTAAAGTTATTATCGACTGAGTTTTTCAACTTCGATTGTGGATTTTTACCCAAGTTCCTTGATTGTTTGATCTTTAATGTGATACTTTTACTCACTTTGATTCTTTCAATTCATACAAAAAAACATTTCCTTCATTAGGAAATTAATCGGAGAGAACTAAAAGGTGTCATCGGAACACCTATATATATATATATATATGTCATCGGAACACCTATATATATATATATATATATATATATATATATATATATATATATATATATATATATATATGCATCTATAAAAGTGAAATTGTCTGTATGTGGGTGCGTGTGTGTGTGTGTGTGTGTGTGTGTGTGTGTGTGTGTGTGTGTGCATTTCCCTTCCAAAGTACTCTGTCAATTTTCTAGGTAAAGAATTGAGATTCGACATAAGGGGTATTAAGATTTGAAAACATCTCTTAGTTGGTTTTCGACCAGATATTAGGCTGTCAAAAGGTCAAATTTCAACCATTTAACTTTTGAAACTCTGCCAAACTCATCCGGCGATTTTGGCTCTAAACGCTTGAAATTTTAAATGTAAGTTACTTTGATCAAATTTTTAATTTGACTTGAGACCAAAACAATGAAAGCTAAGATATTTAAATTGGGGTCACATTTAAATAAAAATATCGACCACTGCGGTCTTTACAAAGTTACTCAGCAAATTTCTGGTCTAAACATTTGAGATTTTACATAAAGGCTATTCAGACATAGGACAAGTTATTTCATTTGCTTGGGTCGAACATTTTAGCTGCCAAGGGGTCAGAGTTCAAAAGATTTGAACTTTGAAAACTACTCAGCCAATTTTTGGTCTCAACATTTGAAATTTTACACAACGGGTATGCAAACACGCGGCAAGCATTTTAATCCGTTTCAGGGTGAAAATTTCGCTGCTAAAAGGCAAAGTTGAAAGAGGTGACTTTAATAGCAAATAATGTAGTGTTTGAGATTAATTGTTAATTAACAGAACATGTTTGGAGTATAGAACAATAGTAAATTAATAACAAATAAATTTGGGTTTGAGATTAATAGTGAAATTAGTAAATAAGCCTTGAGTTGAGACCAATAGTAAATTAATAGCAAATAAATGTGGGTTTGAGATTAACAGTTAATGAATGGTAAATAATTTGGAGTTGAATGTAATAGAAAATTTATAGAAAATAATTTTGGAGTTTAGATTAATATGTAATTATTTGTAAATAAGTTTGGAATAAGAGTAATAGTAAATTACTAGCATATCATTTTTGGTTTGATATTAATATTGAATTAATAGCAAATAAGTTTAGAGTTGACAGTAATAATAAATTGATAGCAAATGACTTTGGGTTTGAGATTAAGATTAAATTAAGAGTAAATGAGTTTAGAGTTGAAAGTAATAGTAAATTAAAAGAACATAAGTTTGGGTTTAAGTTTAATACTGGGTTAACATTAAATAAGTTTGGAATTAAGAGTTACAGTAAATTAATAGCAAATAATGCTGGGTTTGAGATTAATTGTGAATCATCTATAAAATTTGCTGGGTTGAGAGCAATAGTAAATATATGGAGAATAATTTGGGGTTTGAGATTAAGAGTTAATTAACAGTAAGATATTTTGAGTATAGAACAATAGTACGTTAATATCAAATCATTTTGGGTATGAGTTTAATAGTGATTTATTAGTTAATAATGTTTGAGTTCAGAGCAATAGTAAATTAATAGCACATGGACCTGTGTTTGAGATTATTTATCGAACTAGCAGAAAATAAATTTGAAGGTGAAATTAATAGTAAATTATTAGAAAATAATTTTGGGTGTGTGATTAATATTGAATTAATAGTAAATAAGTTTGGAGTTGAGACTAATAGTAAATATATAACACATAAATTTGGGTTTGAGATTAATAGTGAATTACTCTTTCTATTTGTCTATCTATCTATCTATCTATCTATCTATCTATCTATCTATCTATTTGTCTCTATCTATCTATCTATCTTTAAAAGCTATATTATCTGGCTTTGTCTGTGTGTCTGTGTGTCTACATTTTCCTACCTAATTACTCTGTAAATTTTCTATTTACTGATTCGATATTTGGCATAAGGGGTATTGAGATTTAAAATATCTTATGAATCGGTTTGGCCCAGAAATTTGTCTGTCAAGGGGTCAATGTTCAACGATTTGACCTTTGAAAACTATACCAAACTACTCTGCCAATGTTAGGTATACACACTTAAAACTTTAGATGTAGGTTACTTGCGCATGGATCAAACTTTTAATTTCATTTTAGGCCAAAAGAATAAATATTAAGTGGTCAAAATTGTGGTCAAATTTGGAAAAAATATTGACCTCAGCTCCCTCTACCAAATTAGTAAGCCAATTTTTAGTCTAAACATTTATAATATTACATAAAGTGAATTCAGACACACCTTTAGTCGGTGTTCGGCCCAAGGGGTCAAAGTTCAAAAGATTTGACCTCCGCGGTTTCTAGCAAACTATTCAGCCAGTTTTGTGTCTAAACATTTTAAATGTTACATACGGGGTATTCAGACATGCAACAAGCTTTTTAATCAGTTTTTGGGCACAGATCTGGCCGCCAAGAGGTTACAGTTGAAATTTGAGGAATCTACCAAACTCCTTTGCCAATTTCGGGTTGAAACACTTGAAATTTTAGATGTATTTTTCCTGGACGTGAGTCAAACTTTTAAATATGTATATATACATATGCACATAAAGTTACGAACAGTATATAGCCCCCGTCACGTTTTCTGTACGTGACGTTTTCTGTACGTGTCTCTGTCTCTGTGTGTACATTTCCCTACCAAACTACTCTGCCAATTTTCAGTCTACAGACTCAAGATTTGACATAAGGACTATTGACATTTGGGAAAATCTTTTTAAACTGTTTTCGGGCAGAAATTCGGCTATCAAAGGCCAACATTCAATGATTTGTCTTTTGAATACTCTACCAAACTCCTCCGACAATTTTGAGTCTAAACACTTGAAAATTTAGATGTAGGTTACTTAGATATTGATCACACTTTTAAATTTCATTTTAAGCCGAAAGAATACACGTTAAGGAGTCAAAATTGGGGGATTTTTTTAAATTTACATCTGCTGTCTCTACCAAATTACTCAGCCAATTTTTATTCTAAACATCTGAAATTTTACATAAAGTGTATTCAGATAAATGGCAAGCTTTTTACTCGGTTTTTGGCTGAACATTTGGCTGCCAAGGGGTCAAACTTCGAAAGCTTTGACCTTTGCGGTCTCTAGCAAACTATTCAGCCAATTTTGGGTCTAAACATTTGAAATTTATACATAGCGAATATTCAGAAATACAGAAAGCTTTGTAATCTTTTTTTGTGCGAAAATTTGGTTGCCAAGAAGTCATAGTTGAAAGTTGACCTTTGCAGGTCGGTAGCGAAATGTATACACACAAATACACACATACAGACAATTTCAGCTATATATATATATATATATATATATATATATATATATATATATATATATATATATATATGTGTGTATATACTAACAATTCAGCCAGATTGGCTCGGGTCCTGTGTACTGTTCATAACTTTATGTGCATATGTATATATATTTATTAAAAAGTTTGACTCATGTCCAGGTAACCTACATCTAAAATTTCATGTGTTTAGACCCAAAATTGGCGGAGCAGTTTGGTAGAGTCTGTAAAGGTAAAATCTTTCAAAGCCTTCAAGATACTTTAAGAAGTTGTAGTCGATGGATGAGAGGTCTGGAGAGTATGGCGATTGAGACAGTGTTTCGTAGTCCAATTAGTTCAACATCAATCGGGTATTTTTGTCGAGGAGAATTGGCCCTTTACTGTTGGCTACTGATGGGTTTTGTTGTCAGAGCTTCAGATGCATTTAACCGATTTGTTGACAGTTCTTTTCGGCCGTAATTGTTTCGCCTGCATTGAAAAAAAACTCTAATGGATAAGACAAGCATCAGACCACCAGTCAGCATGAACTTATTTTTGTGCAATTCGAGCTTCAGTAAGTTGTGGGGCTTCGTCGCTGTATAATCACTGAGCTGAGCGTCGCCGATTATCGCAATTCAGAACTCTGTCGAGAACCAGATTGTTCTTGTTCCGTAAAAGAATAGAATATATCACTTCATAGCAGCGTTTCTTTTGGTGTCCGTTCAATCCACGAGGCACTCATTTATCAAGTTTTTGTTGTCTTTACAAACTTTCTCAATTTGTTTAGAATCGTCGTATACATTACGTCTAATTGAGAAGCAAGTTTTTGGACAGTTCTGCGGTGATTGGCTTCGACTAAGGCTCTTAATTGATAGTTGTAAACATCCAATGGCCGACCACAACTCTCATCAACTTCAAGACTCTCATCGCCGTCACGAAATTTCTTAAACCACAATTGTGCCGTTCGTTTAGTAGTGGTTCTCAGGTAAAACGCTTTGTTGATATCGCACGCTGTTTCAGCAGCTTTTCGGCCTAGCTTGAATTGAAATAAGAAAATTGTGCTATTTTCTCTTTTGCCATCTTGTATTCAACGTTCTTAAAATGAAGACATAATTCTTTTAAAACGATTGTAATTTAAATGATTTGATAGACAGAAAAACAATCTTTAAAATTATACATAAATTAAAGGTATTTTCCCGGAAACTTATTTGAAAATACATCATTTGTAATACCAATTGCAAGTTCCGCCAGAACTTTCTTCTCAACCTAACATTATAAACGAGTACTTACCTAACATACTACTAAACTGAATTTTGACTTTTTTTGTTTGCAGGCCACAAGCGAGGATTATGCTCCTGTGGAATATGTCTTTGTCGCCCAGGTTTCTTTGGACCTGATTGTTCTACGATCGAAGACACTGACAAATGCATGTCATCAAATGGGGTTAGTATGACGACTTACTAAATATATTTATAAACCGGATTTGGTAATAATTTTGTTTTGAAAAGGCTTAAATAAAATAGTTCTGCCAATAATACGGTCTGGCCAACTTTCTTGAACCCTGTCTATACAGCCATACATATGTTAGTGATTTTAACAGTAGAAAAATACAAATATGATTTAGGTGCCATCAGTTAGAATTGAAATCGAAAACATTTATCACTTCACCCTTATTTGTTACCATTTGAGCTATCGTCAGACGTATCAGAAATAGTTAAAACTGAACCGACTTTAACGTATAAATGTATATATTGGCATGGTAACAATAGCACTTTAAGTTGAATTACGCCTGCGAAGTTCCAATTATTTACAATTTCAACCTGCTTATATATATATATATATATATATATATATATATATGTGTGTGTGTGTGTGTGTGTGTGTGTATAAAATAAAATAATTGGATTTTACTTGTGCAAATGGAAATTCAATTAACTTTCTTGAAGTTATAAATTTGGATTTTACCGTCACTGGATTATTTATCTTCCACCAGACTATCCATTCATGTTTAATCACCTTTTTCTTCACCATATTCCCTCTGCTTCACTTTATTTGTTATCAAGTTAGATTTTTGACTTACTTATTGTAACATCAAATACTTTTGCCTGCAAAATCCGATCCCGCATTTTGCAATTTCCTACCCTCTGATGAGAAGGAAAGCATATATATAAGGCCTTAACTATTTGTTTTTAAATCCCCGAAACAGTGTTTCATGGTAAACAACTGATGATCCTTTGAAAAATAAAAAAAATTGGTATTATAGTAAATTCGAGAGAGTTGATGCAGTGATTGCAGGTGATTAAATGACTTACTGACTAGATGGGTTTTTTTAACGAATGATAAAAAGTAATTTTTTTATGTTAAAAACTTCAAAGATTATATATATATATATATGTGTGTGTGTGTGTGTGTGTGTGTGTGTGTGTGTGTGTGTCTACCATCTCTTTAGATGAGACAAATATTAGCAAATAATTATAATGGTTTACACCTTATTTGCTAAAGTCAGTGAGACATGGAAAATCACAATTAAAAGTTATTTAAGTATTTAAATAACATAGAGTAAGAAAAGTTAATAAAAAGTATATAAAAATTCACATCCAAATTGCATGGTAAAATCAGAAGTGAATGACTTTGATAGCAGTGTTGTAAAATGATCCAAACATTATTTTGAGTAATCCATATCACAAGGTAATGATCCGTAGTAGGCGGGTTTCCATACCAGTTGATTGTTAGATAATTGTATTCTGAAGTATATATATATATATATATATATATATATATATATATATATATATATGTGTGTGTGTGTGTGTATATATATATATATGTATATATATATATATATATATATACGTTTTATTTTTTATCACCGTATCTTTCTATTAAGTTACGTTATTGTTTCAGCTACTCGGCCGTTTTTTTTTGCCGTCTGTAGCTTCCTCAGACTTTTACAGAAATGTTCGTTATGATGGGATGAAAGAGTGAATGATGTCAGGGGAGGGGTGCGAGAAACGGCCGGGTTGCTGAAACAATAATGTAACTTAACAGAAAGATACGGTAATAAAAAATAAAACGCGTATTTGCTCTACAAAAGTATTGAGCACTTTCTTCGGTTTTTATTAATTACCATTTCTACTAAATATATATATATATATATATATATATATATATATATATATATATATATATATATATATACTGGTTGTATTGATTGGTTTCCTAGAAGTAAAACCAATAAAAGAGTGCTCAATGGAGGGCAGAGCTAGTGTATAGTCTGTTTATTATGAAAACATTATTGATTACATATGTGCATACATGTATCAGTGGAATTATAACTCAAGGAGACCACCTCATCAGACAAAAAATAAAGAAGAAAAGGAGCGATAAAAAATTGTCTGCGTCATTTTGGATTTCTCCTCCACTGACCAGGGACAGAAAACGTGAAGTATAACATCAGAGCGTAAATTACACTGTGAAATTGGCCCGAAAGCCAACTGTTTATACTATTGTTTTTTTTTTGTTTTTTTTTAAACAATGATCACCACTTATCAAGGCCCGGAAGCCACTCAGGGTTAAGGGTATTTGCAAGTACATTACGTTAGTGTGGAGATTTGATGAAGTGTTTACTTAAGGGGGCGGTTCATTAGGAATTTGTTAACGTTGGACTTGAAGACATCCAAGTTGTAGTTCGGTGGGAAGCAGGCAGACAGAACAGAGTTCCACAGGCGTGCAGTTCTAAGAAAGAAGCTTTGTTCATGGAATCCGCGTCTTGATTTAGGCACAGATATAGAGTGGGGGGAATTTTTCACAGTGGATTCAGCTAGACGGGTGTTTATCGTGAAAGATTGGCGAGGGGGGACCAGAGATTGGAGTTCAGACAGGCACCTGCCATGGAAATAACGATAAAACAAGGATAGGCTCGCAACGTCTCTTCTGTGGGAGAGAGGTTGCAGGGTAGAGAAAAGGGCATCCCCCACTAAGCCACGAAGCTATTTTGTACTCTGTCAAGGCAGGATAGACTGTTTTTAGCAGCTCCTGCCCAGATATGGAAAACAGTATTCCATCCTTTGTCATCGTAAATTCCCAATTCTCCATTATTTAACTTTGATATAATTATTTCGAATAATTTTCCATCCTACTCATTTTTATTTATTGCAAACATATTTTTACTTATAACGATCTAATATATAATCATCTATATCTGTGTCGGTCAGTAGGTTTGTCTGTCCGTCTGCCTTTCTGTCTCTCTCCAGATTTTCAGACTTTATCTCCTCCGAAACTAAAAGTCGAAGAACGGCGCTGGGCCTCAAATGGTTGGATTTTTTATTGACCGTTCTTGTATGGCTCTTTAACTAGTTAAAATAGTTTTTAAGTGGTCAAAAATGAGTACATATTGAAAAAATCGTTAAACATATCACACATTCATCTTAGTTAATTTTTAATTTTTAACGTTGGTAGAGTGGTAACGTCACCAGCTTTAATGCGTCGATTTCCGCAGATGACACCTACATACTTTTTTCTTACCTTTGAAATCACGACCCAATAAGAATATATAAAAAAAAACATGTACTAATTAAAATATCATACTGAAGCGCATTTTACGCTCAGGCAAAACCAAGCACCACCACACTCGGTTATATTTAATATTATGTTATTATTACAGGATTCCTTTTGTTAGACTTGTTATGCACACTGTGTAGCCACTAGTCACGTACCTGACATTTCATCATCGCAGGATCCCAATCTGCTATCAATGTTTGCACAGTTCATTCCATTTTAAATACATCGTTTAATATATTTTTTTTTTATTTAAGCGTTATTCGTTATTACCTTTGTAATTCCTACATTGCTTTAGAGAAATGAATAAAGTTACAAGTCAGTCAATATATAAACATTTAAACAATAACCTAAAAACGTTAATTTAATTAGTAGCTGGTTAAATAAAGATAAGGTTTGAAATGCGATTTATTTCAGTGCTAAATAAACTCCACCAGAATGCATTTTGATTTTTTGTTACAAAATATATTCAGTTTACAATTAGCAATTATCTCTATATGCCATTTTTTCTGGTTGTTGGTTGTTTTTGTTTTACGGCAAATCAACCCTTTTCATGTTATTTAATGCCGAATGCAGTGATTTTGAGAACATTTTTTAAATAGAATATATTATTTTTCAAGTCGGTTTCGATTTAACCTATAGTTGGGACCCTAACACGTACTACCACTGCGGCTCAGATATGGGAGCAATAGCAATTAAAGGTTTGCTCCACACTTCCCAAAGCCCGCAAGCTGGGGCCTCACCATCGGATATAGTTTAAGGTCATATCCAGGACCATGCCATTCTTACAATGCTAATACATAGCGTAAAATAAAACTACTTTTATAATTTGAACATTTTTGAAAACAAATGATTAGCAATCTTTCTATACAAGGAAGTTCGACGGATCTTAATGTATCTCTTCGCTATTGAATTTAAGTGGTGTCGAGTGGAAAAAAACTGTTTGAAAATAACACAAACGTTGGAGGAATTTCTTCCTTATTGACGAGGACAGAAATGTTTCATCATTTTGGTATTTATCATTTAGAACCAGTTCTCTTTTGATCATATTATACCTAATATATATGTTTTTGATTTCAAAAGTAGAAAACAAAAACAAATATGATTTGCCTGCCATCAGCTAGAATTTAAATCAAAACATATTCATTACCGCTTGAGATATCGTCACAGTAACTACAACTAGTTAAAACTGATCTGTTTACAATTTTGACTCCTTACCAGCTATTTTTACCGACTTATATATATATATATATATATATATATATATATATATATATATATATATATATCGTCTTATTTGTAGTATTCCGAATTTTACTGGGTTCATATAATTCATTAATCGTTCATATACCAACAAATTTTAAGCTCAAAAGAGATTACTTAAACTGTAAGCTACAAAATTATCATATTTCCTAATTAAACATTCATATATTGTTTTAGCAAAAACCAAGACTTCAAAAAATGAGTTGATAGCAACAAATATTGTATTTCATTGTTAGTTACAATTGTTTCAAGACTATTCGGACAAATTCAAACATTATGTCGTTTGAAAATGTTCACAAGAACAATCTTTCGTCAGACTTGTTGAATAAAAACACTTTAACAATAAAACATTACCGAAAACATTTCCCTTATAAGGAAAAGAAAACAAGCGAAAGTATTTTATTTATATCGCATCATTGCAAAGTAACGTCTACTGTAAACAACGCCAACCTTCAATCATTACAGAACGACGACGATGATCTTTTTTGTTTTATTCATTTCAGAAAATTTGCAGCGGCAGAGGTAAATGCGTCAACAACAATTGTAAATGCGATCAAGGATATGAAGGTCCGATGTGCGAGGAGCTGCAAGTAAGTTCTATTTATTCCCAATTACATTTAGAATAATATTTTTTTAATTCCATTTTAAGCCCGAACAAGACACAGTGCCACTTTGATGTAAGGCCCTACTATCTGGGACATAAGTTGCAGAGATACTATGTAGGGGTTTGAGCAGCGAGATATCTGTACACATTACACTTTAACTTCTGCATGTCAGTACTGTTAGGAAAGCAAGAACCCGAAATAGAATTCCAAAGTCTAGCAATTCAAGGGAAGAAACAATTAGAGTATAAGCCTTTCTTATATCTAGGGATCTCTACTGTATAGGGATGGCATTTTGCTGCTTGTCAGGTTTGTCTGGGGTATTTACGTCAAAGGGGTGTAAGGGCTTGTAGTTCGTTGAAGCATTCGCCATTAAAATATTTGTAAAACAGGCAGAGAGATGCAACATTTCGTCGATGGGACAGAAGTTGAATTTTGACAGTTTAGGAACTATCATATTGGCGACTCTCTTTTAAACCCACTCTAGGAGCAAAAGACTAGTAGCAGATGCACCAGCCCAGATGTAACAACAGTACTCCATACATGGGTGAATGGTGGCCTTATTGAGCGAAGGATAAGCTCAGGCGTAAGTAACTTTCGATCACGGAAGAGAGATAGAGAGAGATAGAAAGAGAGAGATAGATAGATAGAGAGAGACCCTTACTTGCAGCGGCCTCGACAATGCTCTCAATGTATCTGTTCCAGCTAATGTTCCCTGTAAACGTTAAGCCAGGTAGTTTGAAATAAGTACTCTCAAGTAATGTATCTTTAGTCATTGTTATTGTTGGGTGAAAAGGTTTCTGGTAATAAGTGAAGGAAACAAGCATAGTCTTGGTAGTTTTGAATGTGTCCAGGCATGGCAGAGGGTTGTGAGATTGGGGTTGAATTTTCGCTCGAGTACAAACAAAAGTTTTAAAAAGCAGTACTTACTACCCTCTTGCTAAACATTCACCATCATTAAGTTCTGAAGGCGATTTTAATTGTAAAACATCTATTACATTTTAAGCAATTTTGGCGGTGTCTGTTTGTAATGACAGCATCATATTCAATGGTTTGCTGTTCGGTTACTGTTGGAATTTCTTGGAAGTTATGTAGCTGTCTATGCGGATGGTTAATTGTTCCGTTAATTAGGATGCTATGTAGAACACATTCTTTTTAACAACGTTTGAAAACAGTTCCAATCATCATTAGTATATCGATAAATTGGGCGATAAACAGGGGGTATTTGAAGTGTCTTTATACATTGTTCTTATCTTTAGTGAGACAGCTGAGTGATCAGAAGTTCTTAGCGGAAGTGAGTAGTGAGGATGACTCGAGTTAAGGGCATGTTGTTAGAAATTGCCCAATCAGCATCATCTACGAGTGAGTTTGTCATTAATATGTGTTAGGTAAAAAGCAATAGAGAAATAATAACAAAATCTTTCATGTTTTGTTTGCGTGGACTAACCAATCAGCGTTGTGAACATTGAAATATCCACAAACGTGAATGTCGACCGAATGATGAGCTGACAGGGCATGATCAATGTTTTTAGCGATACACTACACAAGCTATGCTACTTCATCATTTTGGAGACGGTTATGGGCAAATATAAATGATGTGATGTGCGTAGGGATGTTTGGATCTTTGTTGGAGATGTCCTTGCCACAGGAGAATGTAGGCACATATTCCATGTCCATGGCGATATTGAAGGCCGGGTTTGTATGTGACAATAGAATAGCGTTTGGTGGAGAAATAAGCTAAGGAAGCAATTGAGTTAATGTCAATGTCATGTAAGAATAACAGCTTAGGTTTGATCTTCATTAATTATATTTCAAGCTCTGGAAAATTAAAACGTAGACATATATATATATATATATATATATAAACATATATCTGTATATATATATATATATACATATATGAAATAAAATGGAGGTGGAAGGACCTGGATACTCAACGTTTCGCCCGATTTATGCGGGCCTCTTCAAGAGGGATGGTCAATGACATCCCTCTTGAAGAGGCCCGCATAAATCGGGCGAAACGTTGAGTATCCAGGTCCTTCTACCTCCATTTTATTTCATATATGTATATATATATATATATATATATATATATATACAGATATATGTTTTTATATATATATATAGATATATATATATATTCATATACTTTCATATATATTCGTATATATGTTTAATACATTCATATAATATTACTACATCTGTATTGAACACTTAGTAAAATGTATTGTGACTATAATAGTCAATGCAGGATTGGTTCTTTATTCATATTTAACCTGACAACCAGCTAGTATATATATATATATATATATATATATATATATATATATATATATATATATATATATATATATATATATAAACATATATATGTATATATATATTATATATATATATTTATATACTTTCATATATATATTCTTACATCTGTTTAATACATTTTCATATGTATAGTTTATATATGTTTTAATATATTTTTTATATATTGTTTATGTTCATCATTATTGGTTCTTGTTTATACACCCCCAATATATATATATATATATATATATATATATATATATATATGTATATATATATATATATATATATAAGAACAAGTATTTAAAAGAACATGTTAAAAACACTTTGAAAAAGAGATAAAAACATATTTAATCTTAAAAAGGAAGCTCAAAATCAGTGGATAGTCCTTAATCCGCGGGGTTTCGAAGACATGCTTTCCTTCTCATCAGAGGGTAGGGATTAGAAAAATGCGGGATCTAATTTTGCTTGAAAAGTATTTAATGAAACTACAAGTAAGTCATAGGTCTAACTTAGTAAAAATTAGTTAAGCAGAGGGAATAGGGGGACGAAAAATGGGATTTCACATGAATGGATATTCTGGTGTAGGCTAAAACATTAAATAACGGTAAAATCCCAAAAGTTTATTAAATTTCCATTTCCACAAATACTTTGTGCTCCCTTTTTAAAATTAAATATCTGTTTACTTCTTTTTCAAAGTGTTTTTAACATGTTTCAGTAACTACTTTTTCTTATTATAAGCTCTATTTCCTATTTGGTTTTATCGGGATTTTACATCTTGTTCAGATTACTTTATATATATTAACTCTTTAATATTTATAATACACCTTTGATTTGCCATCTTGAATTATTTATGTAAACTTAATTGTAATTCTTATATTTCTTATATATATATATATATATATATATATATATATATATATATATATATATAGAGAGAGAGAGAGAGAGAGAGAGAGAGAGAGAGAGAGAGAGGGGGGGGAAAGAGCGAAAGAGAGAGAATATAAAAAAAGAAAACATTGATACAAATATATATACAAATATATATAGATTTATTCGTTTATTCAATAAAGATGATTCATCAATTAGGTGTGTATGGTAAGTAAAACTCTTTCTACTATGGTATTTCGAAGCCGAATGCTTCTCATCAGAAAACGTTTTTGCTCCCCCATTCCCTCCCACAAACATTTTATCTCTCACTGCACTATTTTGTCCCTCATGTAGATATTGTTAGACATCGCATCCGTGTGTTACCTAGCATTTTATCTCCTTTTCTGATGAGAAGCATTAGGCTTCGAAAAACCGTGGCACAAAGAGTTTTACATATCCGACAAACCTAATTGTAGTATCATTGTTATTGACAAAACAAAAATATTTGTATACATTTGAATATGTTTTTATTTTGTCATTTTATTAATACTCTATATATAGTCAATCACATAAAGTACTGTTTCGTTCTATCACAACTCATCAATGCGGCTAGACATATACCTTTCTCATCGCATTGCCAGTCGGTAGCTCTCAGCATCGGACTACGAATCATTGCCGTTAATATTTCTCCTCAAGTGTGCATTAAATCCACACCCGCCCGTCGCAACAGGGCTCTAACCATGAACATGTTTACAGGCAAATTAATAGCTGGCCTTGCTCAATAGCTTAAATACGCGTCGGGTGAAAATATATTTACAAAGTGCTCAACCCCCAGAGGGGGTTGGCTTTAATTGTCATCCGCATACAGTACTGGTCTGTTGTATCATATATATATATATATATATATATATATATATATATATATATATATATATACATATATACATATATATATATATATATATATATATATATATATATATATGAATTGAATTTTGCTGATATACGATGGTCGTTCCAAAAGTATAGCCTCCTATTTTTAAACTCAAAAGTTGAAGAGCATCCGTTTGTGCTCTATAATAAATTTTGGTACACACACACACACACACACTCACACACACACGTGTGCGCGCTCATATATATATACACATATGAGAAAACGTTAATTGAATATATTTTTTAAACAATTTCCGATTGTTGATTTTCTCCTGTTATTTATAGCACACCACCGACGAATACACACCGTACTGCATCCAAAGGTAAGTTTAAAAGTTGATTGATTTTTACTATTATTTCAAATACAGATTGTGACAATGGTGTACGTGATGATGATTTCCGAAGTAGATTTTTCTCGGTCATAATTAAAATACCCGATACGTTCGCAGATGATGTGTTAGCAATAGCCGAGGGACAGATGGCAAGCGATTGTATTAGCAGCAAGAGCCGCGTTTGGGCGCGTATGCAAATTGGCAAATATGTTCGGGATTGTGTCTGAAAAAAAAAAGAAAAAAAAGCACCACGTAATTGCTAAGAAACAAAGTCGGCGGCGAAGAGAAGGGCGTGTTATGTGAAGGCAAGAATGGACAGGATGTTGTCAGCGTGCAGTTGGAAGAAAGAGAAACGCAAGACAGGTTAGATGGACACGTGGCAGCGGGAGACTTTTAAGTAATTTCGAGATTGGAGAGTAACTATAATAAAGGCTTTTGTTAAAAAGACAAAAATGCCAACCTGAATTTTAATTTATTCCCAATTTTATTCTCATGAATTACTAAAATAAAGTGTAACACCATGTTCACGTAACATTACAATAACATTGACATTCCCCCCTGTCACCTAGGCATTCTGGGTATAATCGTGTTTAATGTGACAGGCCCTAGTTTACCGCCTGTTCATCATCGATCCAGATTGGCTTATTCTTTAATAGGAACTGTACCTGGCTTATTCGTCACCTTGCTCATTATCGATAAAATCATCGTGACTTGGCGCTAGGTAATGTTGACTGGGTATTCTTATATACTGAGTTCAGAGGACGCTGAATTTTTCAGCTTACGTTGAGGATCGCGATGGGTGGGTATATTCTAACGAAAGCAGCGCGCATTTAGTGTTGAATTGCAACTATACATTTGCGCATGCGCAGAAGTAACATGTTTATTCGAGTTACTCCTGTAATGTTCAAAATTCTTTTTTCAATGTTGACCCTTTAGCTGCCTTTTTTTATCAGCTAAAAACAAAATCTAATTTGTTCCACAGTTCCAAATCCGCTATATATCAAGTTTCAAGTCTGTAGACCAAAAATTAAGGGGAGAGTTTGATAGAGACTGTTCCGCACACACAGAAAACACCCCTTAATATATATATATATATATATATATACATGTACAGAAAGAGAGAGAGGGAGGATAGTAAGAGTGAGAGAGAATGTGAAAGAGAGAAATAGATAGAAAGATTAGCATATATATATATATACATATATATATATATATATATATGTGTGTGTGTGTGTGTGTATATGCTAAGACGTTCATCCTAAATTGTACACAGTTATGCACAACGTAGAAATAGAAGTGAGGGTAACCGTTAAGTGAAGCCAATCACACAATAATAAGCAAAAAAAAAAAAATAAATAATAATTAATTAAAGTTCGTTTTTCAAAGAAATATGCAAATTAGTTACCTTTTATTTAGTCACTGGCATATCCATGACTGAATATATTAATAAGTTCATTTTAATATTTTTTAAATAAAACAAGTAGGCTTTTAATATCAATGTCAGCGCGACAAAAAATCAAAAGGATGTTAATATTACCCTTTCTAATTATAACTCTTCGTATTTTACATTTATTTTAATACCTCATATCCTATTTTATTTCAGAGACTCGACTGAAATCTGCTCCAACCGTGGGATTTGCAAACGTGGACGTTGTCAGTGCCATAGAACACCGAACGTAAGATTCATATTTTGTTTTCGTTAAAATATAATCATTCAGTTTATTAATAAGTTTTGTGATTTTTCCTCCTGAGATGAGTCAAATAATAAAGATGAAGATAATCATCAGTTTTGAGTGATAGAATATAACAGCTTATTCGAGATGAGTAATTATCACGCAATATGACATGGATTTGAATATGTTAAAAGATGAAATAATAGTTGACCAGTTGTGTAAAATCTCAATAGCGATAGAAGCTTTCCACCATGCTTGAAAGTGACACAATGTTCGCCAATCGAGATCGGAGATGCGCCGCTTTACAACTCATGCTCACTACCGATCCAAGTTATGACAACTGCCATCACACTCAAAATACATCACTTGATTACCACAAATAACAGGGACGTGCCCAGGGTGATGAAAACAATGTTTTCGGCCACAGTTATTATTTTGGTGTGATTTCAAGTGAGGGCCACATTATACCACCTCACGTCGTCGAAGTCGGCTTGAAAATCAGTGCCAATGTGTATATGGGTGTGCTGTAGAGTGTTGAGAACCCCTTGTGTAGTCAGGTGGTCGCTGGCAGACACTGGGTGGTGCAGCAGAACTCGGCACCAGTCCACATCCAAAGAGACACAGGATTGACTTTAAAACGAGTGATATGATGTCTACTCGGAAATCTGTACGGAATTTCGAACGAAACCCTTTATTTAATCAACAGCGGTAGTATGTTATCTTATCGTGACACATGATTGGGCAGAAGTCCTAAGTAATACGCAGTTGTACTTTTGGGTCGCCCGCACTGCAGATTGCGCCTTCAATCTCCAGGAATATAACTTTTTACAATTGAATTCTACTAAAATGCACGAAGATTCTCAAGTTCGCCAAGATACATCTGGAGAAGGCCGGATTTACATCGATCGAATCGTACTGCAAAAAATAAAATGAATAAATAAAAAAAAAACTCATGATGAGAGCAATAGTCTGAAGAATCCAAGTAATACGAATAATCTATACCTACATAAAAGCCAAGTACGTCCAAGGATGGAGTACTGCTGCCATATCTGGGCAAGACCTGCTAAAACAGCTTATCCTGCCTTGACAGAGTACAAAATAGACTTCGTTGCTTAGTGGGCGATGCCCTGTTCTCTTCCCTGCAACCTCTCTCCCACAGAAGAGACATTGCGAGCCTATCCTTGTTTTATCGTTTTTTCCATGGCAAGCGCTCGTCTGAGCTCCAATCTCTGCTCTTCCCTCCACAATCTTCCACGAAAAACATCTGTATAGCTGAAACTACTGTCAATAATTTTCCACATTTTTAATCTGTGCCTTAATCAAAACGTAGATTCCATGAACAAAGTTTCTTTCTTAGAAGTGCACGTCTGCGGAACTCTATTCCGTTTACCTGTTTCCCAGATGACTACAACTTGGATGTCTTCAAGTTCAGCATAAACAAATTCTTGATAAACCGCCCCCTTAAGTAAGACACTTTATCAAATCTGCATTACTAAGAATTACTACGATAGTATCCCATTGATTACTGTTATACGCAATAACCCTTATCTCCGAGTAGCTTCCGGGCCTTGATAAGTCGTGACTACCAGGTAAAAAAATAATCAATTGTTATCTAAAGAATTCAGAATCGTAAATTACGTTTAGTTACTAAAACTACCAAAACTAAATTGCTTCATCATTTACAGGGTGGATAGCGTACACATTTATCTCTTATATTCAATCATTAACATGCTAAGCCAAAATGATTTACATATTACTTATAATTGTATTTTGCTTGTTAATTAGAGTGGCAAAATCGATTTAAACAGACACTATCTATCTATCTATCTATCTCTATCTCTCTCTCTCTCTCTCTCTCTCTATATATATATATATATATATATATATATATATATACATATATATATATATATATATATATATATATATAAAAAATACAATTTTTATCTTTAAAATTTATATCTCGGCAGTATAATGAAAAGCATATCTTATTTTGCTTTTATCAATATTATTGGAATGCTTTACTTTCCCTCTTTGTACAAAATTTTGGAAAATTTTCCATGGATTTCTACCTTATGATTATTATGGACCATCTTCTTCCAATTACGGGATTTTTGGATTTTACTTGTGCAAATGGAAATTCAATTAACTTTCTTGAAGTTATATATTTGGATTTTACCATCACTGGATTATTTATCTTCCACCAGACTATCCATTCATATGTAATCACCTTTTTCTTCACCATATTCCCTCTGCTTCACTTTTTTATTTTCAAGTAAGATCTTGACTTACTCGTTGTTTCATCAAATACTTTTGCATGCAAAATCCGATCCCGACTTTTGCTAATTCCTACCCTCTGATGAGAAGGAAAGTATTTATTCGAAACTCCGCGGATTAAGGACTATCCACTTATCTAGTGTTTCCTTTTCAGATTAAATATGTTTTTAACTCATTTCAAAGTGTTTTAAACATGTTTTATTAACTGTTTTCTCGTATATATATATATATATATATATATATATATATATATATATATATATATATATATATATATATATATATATTTGTTATATACGAGTGTATTTCATCTAAACACCATTGTGTTTCTTTTAATATACACTTGACAACAATAAATCGCGCGTTCTGTGTTTAACGACTAAAATGAAAAATTCTTTATTGCTAATATATGTTTAGAGGGTGATGGTGGTTGTAGGGGGCTTTGGTGACATCAGCCAATAATGCGGCCAGCACCCGTCTCTGTCCCGACAATGACTGCATTTTGTTAAACTCATTCGTTTTTATTCGCAGAAAACGTTATTTCCAACATATAAATTATTTTTCATATTGACGTTTGATTCAAACGTCAGCGGTCAAAGAGCAGGACGATCATTTGTTTTAATTTTTTTTTCAGGAGTTCTGATCCTCATTAACAGTCATATCGATAGATAAATAAATAGATAGTGGGTTTTTTTTACTTTATATCAGTCAAACATTGGAGAGAGTCGTTATACTCTTCTTGAAAATAATGTCCCTATTAAAAGTCATGTGGTTGCATCAATTCTGGCATTTATGATGACACAGTTTTCTACTTTAATGATTACAGATTTTTAGATTTGGAAATAATTTGCATGCCTGAGCAATTAATTTGCATGTGTAAATAATGGTGATGATTTGAAAATATATTCTCATGTAACTCTTTATATGTGTTTATGGATTGTCACCCTTCGATCAAATTTTTATTTTTTTCTGGCATGTGATATTTTGGATTTAAATAATTTGAGCTAGGATCTCATCTTAGAAACAAGGCTGACACACTGAAATAAAAAAAAAATCTCGGCTTGGAAAGTTCTTTGTACATGTATTGAAAAACACCTTGTTTGTAGCGAAATGTCCAAAAGTAAACAAATTTGCATATGTGGAGACCAGGTGATTGAAAAGAATGGCATATAAAAAGCAATTCCGGGTCGAATATTGAAAAGCAAAGAAAAATGTCTCGGTATTGGAAATTTGTCAGTGTTTATTATGGCTTTGTTTGAAAAAGGAGTTCCTTCTGAATTTTTGACCGCCAGTGTGACCCCCTCGCAGTTAATAGGTAAGTAGTCTCTTTTTCTTAGAGGCAAACATCGTACAGATACCCATACTAAACATTACTATTATCATATTAATTGTGTCAACTTTACCCGATAAGTTTTTAGAAATTGAATCGCATAATGTCAGTATTCTGTTATCTGTTTCTTTTCTGTTTTAATATTGAAATTTTGAACTCCCTTTCCGCATCACTGTTTATTTTCATCTATATTCCATATAACTCATTTGATTTTAGGCACTGAATGGGACTTTCACCGGCAGAT
Source organism: Euprymna scolopes (assembly GCF_053919585.1). Classification (NCBI taxonomy): domain Eukaryota; kingdom Metazoa; phylum Mollusca; class Cephalopoda; order Sepiida; family Sepiolidae; genus Euprymna; species Euprymna scolopes. The sequence goes on along the minus strand of NC_136511.1, from coordinate 24,166,545 downwards.
ATTGTGAATGTGACGACTACAGTTGCCCTCGTGTAAAGGGGAAATTATGTGGAGGTCAGTATATATATATATATATATATATATATATATATATATGTATATATATATATGTATATATATATATATATATATATAAATTTATACAAAATACTTTTTCTCAATTAGCGCACCAATATTAACTTCAAACGTATAGCGTAGTATTTCGCAATAATTATATCACACGTATAACGTAGTATTTCGCAATAATTATATCACACGTATAACGTAGTATTTCGCAATAATTATATCAAACGATTAACGTATTATTTTGTAATAATTAAACACACATATAACGTATTATTTCGCAATAATTATATCACACGTATAACGTAGTATTTCGCAATAATTATATCACACGTATAACGTAGTATTTCGCAATAATGATATCACACGTATAACAAAGTAGTGTTTCGCAATAATTATATCATGCGTATAACGTAATATTTTATAATGTTAACTTCAAAAGTATATCGTTATAAATTTCTGTAAATAAAAAGATCCCAAATATTTTACACCATCATCTTGGTCTTTATTTACAGCTTGGGATTGGGTGATACTGGATGAGTACGAAAATACACTAGGACCTCGGGACGCGTATTGACAATTTGGGATCTGAAGCGCACATTAATTATGGCTGCCTTCTCTTTTCGCCTCTTATTATCTGCGTTAAGCGTTTGGTGTTTACCAATGCCGGGAGGTTTTATGCGAATTATCTCTCTTGAAAATGAAATATAAATTATCTTTAATGTTATTTATTATTATAATCATATATTATATATGAAATACAAACACACACACACAAACACACACACACACACACGCATATATATATATATATTAAACTGATAAAATAATGTCCAGTTTATACACATACCCGCCCCACACACACACACATATATATATATATATATATATATATATATATATATATAATGCTCCCTATCTTGGGTTGAGCCCATTGAGGAGTGATAAACAAATCACCATTAAGCTTAGGTATTTGGACAATGTCAAAACATTGTTAATTCACTCCCCGCATAGCAGCAGCCGAATAGCGCAAGGTTAGAAGCTTCGATTGCCATTTGGGTGATCGGGTTTCGATCTTGTCTTTAGGTAGGTGCTTGTCTAGCAGCACTGATGAGCTGTGAAACAGCTAAATAGTACTGTATGTTGATGACATATATATATATATATATATATATATATATATATATATATATATATATATATATATATATATATATATATATATGTATGTATGCCATATATAGTTATCAATACAGTACTGTTTAGGGAAACTTATATATATATATATATATAGTGATCCACATACAGTACTGTTTCGCTGTTTTACAGCTCATCAGTGTGGCTAATATGTATATATATATATGTATATATATATATATATATATATGTATATATAAAAGTAACAGAAATGAGAAAGTATACTATAGAAAATGAGTATAAGAAATTATTCAAATAAATCTACCACTGAACAATATCGAACTCTATTTAAATTAGTTTTAAGATTACTATATATATATATATATATATATATACTTTATATATATATATATATATATGTATATATAAAGTATTTCAAAATAATCCAGTATGATTAAAATTTAATGAGTCTTGGCAGTTGTTTGCTAATATCACATTCGTTGAGTCATACGTTGCGCTTCACTGTGATTAAAAAAAGAAGAAGCAAAATCCAAACTTACCTTTTCTGTAACCAATATACCTAAATTGTATGAATTGTATCAGCTAATGTTAGTTAATCATGTTTATATAAATCAAATTGTTCAAAATACAAAAATGCTGTCCAAACGATTTTTGGCTCAACAAAAATAATCAGAGAGAAAAAAATGTTACGCCAAGCTTTTACCATGTGGGATGATTATCATCGGCTGTTACAAGTTATCGATTACTGTGCCACATCATACACCCTGCATGCATGGCGTAAAAAAAACACTTCTAGTTCAATGGCTCCTGTCTTGAGGAGGCCTCATGTTTTGACAAGCTTCTGGGTTTCAACTTTACTCCTGATATTAAATGGAACACGTACATCAAATCTGTTTCCAAGGTTGCTGGAAAAATGGTGCGATCTCTGTATCGATCCAGTATATATCTCACTGCTGATGCAATTCTCTATCTATATAAGAGCGAGGTACGACCAAGGATGGTATACTGTTGCCACATCTAGGCAGGAGCTGCTAGAAAGGATTTGCCCTGCCTTGTTAGAGTTCAAAATAGACTTCGTAACCTCGGAGATACCCTTTTCTCTGCCCTGCAATCTCTATCTCACAGAAGAGATGTTGCGAGTTTGTCTCTGCTTTATCCTTATTTTCATGGCAATTGTTTGACTGAGCTTCAATCTATGGTCCCCCCTCGCCAAACTTTCACAAGAAAGACTCGTCTAGCTTAAAACACTATCTTTATCTGTGCCTGAATCCAAATGTAGATTCTATGAACAAAGCTTCTTTCTTAGCACTGCACGCCTGTGGAATTGTCTTCCGTTTTCCTGCTTTCCAGCTGACTACAGCATGGTTGTCTTCAAGTCCAACGTAAACAAGTTCTTGATGAGCCGTTTCACTTAAGTTAACAAATTTATCAAATTTCCATTACTAACGATTACTATAGTGTCCAGTTGACTACTGTAAACTCTTAACCCTTATCCTCGAGTGCTCTCTGGGCCTTGATAAGTGGTGATGCCTATGTAAAAAAAGAGGATCTGCTTTCTTGACAGAAAGGATGTTTCGATGTTGTATGCCGAAATAGCACTATGTTTAGTATACAAACAATTTGTTGTCTTTAAGATATGGATTGGACGTTTGATGCATTACCATTTCGACTGAGAATTCTCTTAAGAGATATTGCAACTGAGATGTGGAACTACACACTCGCAAAATCTAAAATTCGGAGTTAAATCACCTTATAATTTATAATTATATGTTCACATCACATTACTATGTAAGATTATGCAGTCACATTACATCAAAATTTATAATTATATAGTCAAATCAGACCAAAATGTATAATTATATATTCAAATCACATCAAAATCCATAATTATATAGTTACATCACAATTTAAAACTTTATAATAACTTTACATGTACATCTAACATTATATAGACAAATAACTATATATATGGAAATTTATTTAAACTCTGTAGATTATTATATTGGTAAAATTTTCTTATTTGTTTTTTTAACATTTTTTTAAAAATCCGACTCAGGTGATGACCACGGAAAATGCATATGTGGTAAATGCCGTTGTTATAAAAATTATTCGGGAGCCAAGTGCACAGATGATCATTCTGAACACAGATGTACATCAGAAAATGGCGTAAGTAAACAATTATTATTTACTCACTACAAATAGTCACCCGTAAAACTCACCAAGCAGCTGAATTCCACTCCTTCATTGTAGAACTCCTTAGGTGTAAGAAGGCCCTCTACTTCAATAGTTTCTTCCCCAGGTATGCAAGACTTTGGAACTCCCTTCCGGGATTCTGCTCTCCCAACTGTACTAACATTCAGAAGATCAATATCTATCTATCTATCTATATATATATATATATATATATATATATATATATATATATATATATATATATATAAGAAAAAGTAGTTAATAAAATATGTTAAAAACACTTTGAAAAAGAATAAAACACATTTATTTTTAAAAAGGAAACACTAAATAAGTGGATAGTCTTTTAACTCTTTTTCAAAGTGTTTTTTTAACAGGTTTTATTAACTATTTGTTCTTATTATAAGCTCTATCTCCTATTTGGTTTTATCGAGCTTTTATATCTTGTTGAGATTAGCTTATGAATAATAATACTGTAATATTTAGTTTTGCCATCTTGGATCAGTGTGCTAAATCGATGTGATCGGTTTTTAGCCAGAAATTTGGCGATTAAGGGGTCAAAGTTGAACGATTTCACTTTTGAGAACTACCAAACTGCTCCGACAATTATGTGTCCACGCACTTGAAATTTAAGATATAGGTTCCTTGGGCATCGATCTAACTTAATAACTTGATTTGAGCCCCAAACAATAAATTTAAAGGGGTATAATAGAGGTTAATGTAAAAAAAAAATAACCGCTTTTTTTGCACAACATACACCTCCAAATACCCGGGCAACGCCGGGCACCCATGCTAGTATATATATATATATATATATATATATATATATATATATATATATATATATATATGTGTGTGTGTGTGTGTGTGTGTGTGTGTGTGGGTGTGTATATATATATGTATATATATATGTATGCACATATATGTATGTATATATATATATATATGTATATATTTATATATATATATGCATATATATATATATATATATATATATATATATATTTACAACCTCTCTCATTTTCATAACCTATCATACTTTCATCAATCACAGTCCATGTTCTGTAGGCTGTTTTTGAATCCAATCAACAACGGGTACATCTGCTAGTATATATATAATATATATATATATATATATATATATATATATATATATATATATGTATATATATATACTATCAGAAGTACATATATATATATATATATATATATATATACTAACAGAAGTACATATATATATACTAGCAGAAGTACCCGCCGTTGACTATACTAGCAGAAGTACCCGTCGTGTACTGCGTTCAATAACAGCCTACAGAAAATGGACTGTGATTGATGAAAGTATGATAGGTTATGAAAAGTTCATTGGTTTGTATTTTTTAAGTAGTTTGCAATTTTTTTTTTAATTCACGAACCGGTTTTAAAAAGATCAAAATGGCAGCGACTTTGAAATGTAGAGTGCCGTTTTCAATTTGAAGGAGGAGCACCTGAGCATTCTGTGTTAACAATTTAAGAGAGTTCCGTCAACGCAAGGAATATTTATAAACATATTTTAATGTTTTCCGTTATTTTGTGCTTGAGGAATATTCGATTATGGCATGTGTAGTTTATATAAAAACTCATTTAAGTAGTTATCGCCTCAAATTTCGTTTTAATTTAGGTTCGCTGAAATTATTCCAAGTAAAGAGAATACAAATCTATTTCAAAACAAAGAAAAAAACATGAACGGAACTTTCATTGAGTATGGTAACATTTATTTCTTGTATATTTATTTTTTTGGGTAGTCGTTTGTTGGCTTTTCTGACAAACACTCTTACTTAATATCGACGAAATTTCGAAAAACAAAGAAACAAAAACAGTTTGTAAAAGAAATAAAGCTACACTTACTTTAGTAAAATAATCCGAAACAGCAAAATGGGATATTAAAAAAGTAAACACGTAATTACTTTAGTATTATAAAGCAAAGAATCGATATAAATATGAATAAGAAGAAAATGGTACCCTTTTCAAGCTTATCAGCTTCGTTTCAGTTTTACAGTATTGAACGGTGTAGTATTGCGCCGTCGGATTCAGGGTTGTACAATTATAATGTAAAGAACACGAAGAAAGGGTTGTAATCAACTGAATTCCTTCTAGTACACTAACAAAAAAGTTTAAACAGATATATAAATAAAAAGGTTATGTAAATGTTTTTAAAAAGACACGTAATCACGTGAGCAGGATTTTTTCCTTCTTTTGACACGATAACAAGTAACGTTCTTATTTTTTATTATTTATCTATTTATCTATTTTCGAAAGAGTGCCACGTGCAAGGGAGAAGGGAAAAAAACAGAGTTATGCAAAATTTGTGTCGAAAATTGTCTAAAGTTCGGAATTTTTTTTTTTTTGCGTTCACTTTAATAAGAACGTGAATTTATGAGGTGAATTTAATCGACACAATATGATTCAACTAAAAAAATAAATAAAAGCTAAGTGAATTAAGATTAAAGTAAAGGTGTTATTGTGGACCCTCACCCCTTTTAAAAATCCCTGTTGAACTTTGTGACATATCTACATTCTATGGAGGTCAGCCGCGAACGAACACCCAATAATTTTATTATATTATATTTCTTCAAACTGAAACATAATTATCAAAGTATACTTACGCAAATAGATATGAAAAGTCTTTGTTAAAGTTTGTGCCTATTTCCATGGAGTACAGGCGCGAACGATGACCCCACAATTTTATTATACCATCCCTATTTAAGTTGAAACATACTTATCAAAGTATGCTTATGTACATCTATATCAAAACCCCTTGTAATCGTTTTTATTTTCATTTTTTATTTCCATAGTTTGGGGGTCAGGCGCGAATACAGACACCACAAGTTTTATGAACCACCGTTCTTCGAAATCAAATATACCCGTTCCTGATCCTCGATACATCTATCATTATATGTAATCAGTTTATTAAAATAGTCAACCATATAGGAGGCTATTCGTGACCAGACACACACAAACGGACAAATAGTTCAGCGTTATATATATATATATATATATATATATATATATATATATATATATATATATATATATATATATATATATACGCTCGTTATACAACTACGCTGTTTATATACAACCTAAGTATATAAGTGGTTTAACCGAAATCTGAAAAATAACAAGTCTCCCTTGATTTCCAATATTTATTGCTACATTAATAAAGCATCGCAAATCTTGCGTTATCACAGCAGCTGTTCCTCATTAACTTTTTGCTGGCTTGAGTATATTTTCTAGGTAGCATTTGTTAATTATTTTCTAGATTTCATAGTAAGAGTTTATTTACATTTGTCTTCATAAAAAATTTTTTTCTTGGTTTCAGAAAATTTGTGACGACCATGGGAAATGCGTAAATGGCAAATGTGAATGTGATGAATTGTACACAGGCCCAACGTGTGAAAAATATGACGTGAGTGTTTTTTTTAAATAATAAAAAAAAGAATTTGAACCTCAAACAACGCATGTAACCACCGTTGCAGCAGGGTACGTCTCGAGGAACATAGAGCAAGTAATAACTTGACTCCATATTTTCTTCAACAACGACATTTATTTTCTCATTCTATAGTCACCCGTGACTTCTGTTACGGCTGTGATGTCAATCACGTCTCTAACATGCTCTCGAACTTGCAGAACGTTTTTATATAGCCTGTTCTTTTTTACTGTTACGCATTTCGCGTACGACTCGGATTCTGGATACGCGCATCCGCACTCTATTACACATATATAAAAGGATATCTTTAATTCATTGCAAATTAGGGACAAGGTCTTTACGGATATCGTAAGTGGGTAGTGCTGGATGTATATCTTTATTTACATTACATTTACACTTTTGCATGTTGATAAAGTCAGCGAGGAAACAGGAAGGATGGATGCAAGTGTAAAGACGTTTTGAGCGAATAATTTATTAGAATAGAAAATCTACTGATATCTGCGGATCTTGACAGTAAAGTCAGGTGATGTTATTCGTCTTTAAAGCTCATTAATGCATGAGATTATGCGAGAATAGATTTATTCATAATCACACTGAGAAGGTTAAACGAATAATTGCAATTAACAAAAATGCTAAACTCGAACAATATCAAAACGTTGAATAAAAATTAAAGTAAACAGTAGGTGGCCTGCTTCCTTTTCGAAAGCGTTTTATTCCTAACTAGCAGGACCCGTTAGCCAGCGTTTCCCGATGGAAGTATGCCCCCTCCTCGTAAAAAAAACAAAAAAAACTACGGTTGTTGTTGGTGGTGGCCAATCCCCACGGTCCTTCATTTCAATCGCGTCAAAGTAGAATAAGTCAAAGGTCGTTAATCTCAACAACCAAAAAAACAACAAACATTCTCTATTAGAATTGCTTGCTCCATAGCACTGCAACAAAGGAAATATGGTCACGTTCATATCCGAAGCTTTCAATAGGCAAATATTTGACATGCCTATTCACAACTCGACTGCCAGTTTTTACCATTTTCGACAATTTAGTCGACTCCTCCACACCTACATTTTTGCAAGGAAGTCACCATTAATCAAGGCCCGATTGTCACGCGAGAATAAAGGTCAATGGGTGTACGATGATCACTAAGGCACGAGCTTTGTGATTCTTAGTGGTAGATATTTGGTAGGATTAATTGATTTAAAGGGACACCTCTGCAAGAACTTGTTTACATTGGACTTGAATACGATCTTTTTACTAATAAACAGCGTAAGAGTCTCGGAAAATCCTTTCTGAAAAAGATGTATGGAAATTATTACCCGTTTTCTCATCTTAATAAACTTTTCCTTTTTCTTATTTCAGAGAGTACTCCACGCTCGTACAAGACCATGCAGAAAAAGGTGAGTAGTTAATGATTAGTTGATGAGTAGGGGTTGCTGAGGTCTTCATTTTCGTAAACCATTCTTATTTTAAACTAATCTATTTCATCTCCTCGCATTTGTGTACACTTTATATACGCAATGTATACAGGGTGTTCATAAAGTCTGAACACGTGTTAAGAAAATATGTGTGATGAGGCGATTGGAATATTTTTCACGATTCCGATATAATTACCGATTCCAATTCCGATTCTTTATAAATATCTTAATGTTTAACTATAGTGTTACTAGTTTTCTATATTAAAGTAGAAACAAATGCTAAATGTGCAGATAATTTCTCCAACGTAAAAAAATACTCTTGTGCGTGGGATTATCTGTAGATTTTTGTTTTACTGGTGGTAGTTTTTAATTTAGTAAATAATTATTATTTTTATCATAACTAGCAGCAGTGGAAGATTTTGTTTTAACCCAAATCAAAAATGATGATTGAAGGAATCGTTTTTGCATCAGAAAAAACGGCACAAATTTTTCTGATTCCAATACCGATCCCGATGCCTCCAAAAGTTTTGATTTTCTCAATCCTCAAACCTGATTAATCGCTCAAACTCTAATAAATACCAACTGAGTTCTTGTGTTACATCTTTATTGTGTTTCTCCACTGCAAGAAGACCAAAAGAAGAGCAAAACTAGCTCCTCTCTAGTGAGCACTTTTCTATTTTTATAAACGATCAGAAAAATTACAAGCATGCCATCCGATAATACTATGTGTCTAAAGTTTGCGGACGCTCTGCAAGAGGAGAGGGTGCACATGTGTGTATGTGTGCGCGTGTGTGTATATATATATATATGTGTGTGTGTGTATGTGTGTGTTTTGTATAGGGGTGAGTGGTGGTGTTTATATGCCCATGTATATACTGGTACTAAATAACGTACAGTGTGTATATTTGAATCGTGGTGTGTTTGAATGTATGCCACTTTAATGTCTGTTGTTTCTTATAAACGAACAATATTTATGTATGCTTGTATGTTTGTATGTATGCATGTATGTATGTTTGTATGTTTTTATGTTTGTATGTATGCATTTTTGTATGTTTGTATGTATGTTTGTATGTATGTACGTTTTGTGTTAGGTCATGTCATAAGCTACTGGTACCATGTAACCCATTATTACCTGCATCATGGTCGGGTCACCGGCTACTAAACTGGTTCTCCCACTAGCCTGCCTGGTGAGGAGGGTGGCTAGTCTCACAGAAAGATAAGAAAACAAGACCTTACAAAGGGCGGATGACCCCTCCTAGGGTCAACGGCCAAATAGGTCCACATGCACTGATATGCATGTGTATATATGTGTATATATATATATATATATATATATACATACACATATATACATATATGTGTATATAGCGCGGAGTATATATGTACATATATAGCGTGGAGTTTGAAATCCCAGGTTGGTGTCTGGCGCGCAATATCTCACTCCATGGGCAGGTAGTGGCCCTTAAGTCTGGTTGACAGTCTACCTGAGTGATGGAAAACTCTATTACAAAGCCTGAGATGCAGCTGTTTATTCGTTCCGTGGCACATTTTGCACCAGCTGATGTTATCGGCTGTTTCAAAAGGTGTGAATGGTTCTACACAAGCCATTACGACTTAAATCAAATCATTGTGTGGGTAGTCATGAGTTTGCTCACTCTGCTTTCTTACAAAATCCAAGAAGGTAAACAAAATGTTCCATCAGGCGAAGTTCACTGGCGATGGGGTACTGGTGGTGGAGGCAGGTGGAGGATACCACTGGAGGCATTTAGTCGGTACTCTGCACAGTTGGCGGCGTAGTAGGTGATAGCGGTTCTTGTATAAAAATTTGTGAACAATTGCACATTCCGTGTCCTTTACTATATGGCAAAGCAGATCTATTTTATAGATGTAGCACTGCTTTCCCTAGACAGGGAGGGGGCGATAAAAGGGGCCCTAAAAAGTTTGTTCGCACAAAAGCTTCTCATCTTGCTGCCGTTGACTGGCTATCCAATTGTGCAGTCGAAACAGAAACTCAAAATGCAAAGCATGCGTTCAATTTTGGAACGTGGAATGTAAGAACATTGCTTGATGGTGATGATTCTTTCGAGAGGAAGACAGCGCTAGTTGCAAAAGTACTGAAACAATACAACATTAACATTGCTGCCTTGTCTGAGGCACATCTTTTGGGATCAGGCGAATTGAAAGAAATTGGCGAAGGTTACACGTTCTTTTGGTCAGGTCGGAAAGAGAGGGGGTGGTATTGTTCCGGTGTTGGCTTGCAATAAAATCAAATATTGCTGACTCTCTGGAGTTTCTTCCTCGGGGCGGTGACGATCGTTTAATGACCCTTAGAATGGGACTGACAGCTGGAATGGGACTGACACTGGTAAGTTGCTATGCACCAACTCTAAATGCAGAAGAGGTAGAAGCTACAAACTTCTACGAAAAGCTTGGTAACATAGTAAGAAACGTAAGCTTTCATGACAAGATCTTACTGATGGGAGATTTCAACGTCGGCGTAGGCTCGGACAGGGAGACATGGGGAAATGTGATTGGGGCTCATGGTATGCGGGAAATAAATGACAGTGGAATTCGTTTGTTGGCATTTTGTAGTGAACATGGGCTCTTCATTACAAATACTATGTTTCAGCAGCCAAATCGTTGTAAAAGCACATGGATGCACCCAAGGTCCAAGCATTGCCATCTTATTGACTTTGTTATATCCAGGAAAAGAAACAGGAGAAATATTCTTTTGAGTCGTTCATTTCATGACTCATGTTGGTTGTCGGATCATGCCCTGATTCGATGCAAGACATCACTGAAACTACGACCTAAGGGCAGAAGGCATACAGTTAAGATTCCAAAGCCATTGAATATGAAAAAACTGAACACTGAAAAGAAAGAAGAATTATCTTCTAAGTTAGATGAAAAGTTAAACGAAATTGTGATAAACAATGATATTGAAGAGTCCTGGAAGAAATTGCGGGATGCCATCTATGAATGTTCAAGCGAAGTACTCGGACATTCCAAGAGGAAGCATCAGGATTGGTTCGACGAAAATGACATTGAAATTCAGGGTATTTTAGACCGAATGCACTCTACGCACAGGGCCTGGATATCAGACAAGAATTCTGCAGAGAGGAGGTCGGCTTATCTCAGTGTCAGGAGGGATGTTCGGCGCCGATCGAGGAAAATGAAAGAAGATTGGTGGTCTGCAAAAGCCTCTGAGCTCCAGGCTGCTTTTGATAGGAAAGATGCGAGGGTATTTTATGAGGGTCTGAAAGAAATTTTTGGACCACAACAATATGGTACTTCACCCGTTATGGGGGCAGATGGTACAACCTTTTTGACTGATAAGAATGACATCCTTCACCGCTGGAAGGACCATTTTGAAGGAGTGCTGAATTTTTCTTATGATGTTGACGATGATGTTTTGAGTTCTATGCCTGCAAGAATCCAAATACCAGAACTAGATGTGATTCCTAATTTTTCTGAAGTTCTCTCATCTGTAAAACAAATGCTACTGAGAACGTGTGCAGGTGATAATGGTATACCGGCTGAAGTGTTCAAGTTTGGGGGGAACACAATTTTGAAAAAACTTTTGGAGTTATTCATCATGATCTGGGAAAGCGGTTCTGTACCTCAAGATTTCAGGAACTCGTCAATAATCGATCTCTTCAAAAATAAAGGAAAGAGCATTGCTTATGATAACTACCGGGGAATATCACTGCTCTCTTTGGCTGGAAAAATACTTGCCAGGGTCATTTTGAACAGGATAATCATTCATCTAGTAGACAAAATTGATCCTGAGACGCAGTGTGGTTTTAGATCTGGAAGGGGAGCCATCGACATGATCTACTGTTTACGCCAAGTTGCAGAGAAGGAACGTAAGGAAAATCAGGATCTGTTTGTCGTTTTCATCGACCTAACCAAGGCGTTTGACTGTGTCAACAGAGTCGCACTTTGAAAGGATTTAAATAAAGTTTGAATCCATGAAAAAATGGTAAATGTAATAATAACCTTTCATGAGAATATGGAGGCACGTGTAAGAGCAGACGGAAAGGTCTTTGAGTCATTCAAGGTAAAAACCGGTACGAAAAAGGGTTGTGTTATGGCACCTGTGCTCTTTGCCATCTTCTTTTCAATCATGCTCGAGCATGCTTTTAAAGATTACATGCAAGGTGTCCATTTTGAGTTTAGAACTACCGGGGGTCTTTTTAATCATCAAAGATTCAAAGCTAAAACTCTAGCAAGAAGCAACATATTTTGTGATTTTCTTTTTGCAGACGATGCTGCACTTGTGGCAACTTCATTTGAAGAAGCACAAGAATTAGTTGACAGGTTTTCCAATGCCGCAAAAGCATTTGGTTTGACGATTAGTATTAAAAAGACAGAAGATATCTACCAACCAAAGCCCATCCCGTTGCAGCAACGTGGTGTGAATATTCAGAGACCAGAATATGTGGAACCGCCTCAGAAAATCTTAGTGAATAGACAACAAATCCTTTGCATATCTCAGAAGTAAGGTGAATTCGTCTGCATCACTTGATGAGATATTGTAGCATAATTTCAAAGGCGACTGATGCCTTCGGCAAACTGCGGTCAAGAGTATGGAATGAAAGAGGTTTGACTCTAAAGACCAAAATCTCAGTTTATCGTGCAGTGATTGTTTCGATACTCCTGTATGGATCGGAAGCCTGGACCCCATACCGTAGGATGATTGCGCAACTGGATACATTCCATAAGCGTTGCCTTCGTAGTATATGTGGATTAACATGGAAAGACAAGGCTCCTAACTCGGGATTGTTTGCTAGGTGCGACATTTTAAGTATTGAGGCCTCAGCTTCGGTGGGCTGGTCACCTTGTTCGCATGGATGAAAACCGTCTTCTTAAGCAACTAGCATACAGCCACCTGTAAGAGGGTAATCGAAATGTGGGTCGTCCATTTCTGATGTACAGGGATAAGCTGAAAGACAATCTTAAGCAAGCAGGCTTGAACCAAAAAACTTTGAAGATGCTGCGGATAGAAAATTGTGGAGGGGAAAATGTTTTGCGGGCATTAACACATGAATTGACACACGGCTATCGAATCAAACAAATCTTCGTAGAGCAAGAGTAGGAACAGCACATTCCCAGCCTGTGTCCTGTGAGTCGTGCGGCTTGGTTGGTAGGAGCAGAGCTGGCCGCGTGTCAAACATGCGGCACAAGCATTGAGGGCAGAGTGAAACCAAGCGATTTTTGCCCACATGCGCCGAACACGACGGGAGAGTCCATTATATATATATATATATATATATATATATATATATATACGAGGGGTGTGCAATAAGTAATGCTCCTGACCCACAGGTGTTAAATGGAGCCTATTGAATGTCGGGCAGTGATTTAGTTTTTGTATTTGAAAGAACACACACCACAGAAGACTATTCATGAAATGAAAGAAACTTATTTTGATAATGCCCCATCATATGACCTTGTAAAACGCTGCCATCCTACATTCAAACATGGCCGGAAGTCTGTGGAAACGGCTCCCAGACCTGGTCGCCCCACTTTTGCCATTGATGAGGCATCTATTCGCCAAATAGACTGATTACACAGAATGAAACCTGGGCCCATCACTATAATCCAGAGACCAAAGCCCAGTCAATGCACTGGAAGCACTTAGACTCACCACCTCCAAAGAAGATAAGGGTGCTAGCAAGGTCATGCTCACAGTCTTCTGGGACCAGGACGGAGTAGTGATAACAGACTTCCTGGCAAAGGGTACCAAAATTTCAGGAGCCTATTATGCTTCACTTTTGAGGAAATTAAGGGTAACTATCAAAATCACGAGGCGGGGCAAGATCAGCAAATGTACCCTCCATTTGCAGGACAACGCTCCGGTCCACAACTCGCATGTCGCCTGATCAGAAGTACGGGCGTGTGGTTATGAAATCCTCCCCATCTTCTCTACTCTCTTGATCTTTTACTCTATGACTTTCACCTATTCCCAACCATAAAGTTGTTTTTAAAAGGAAAGCGTTTCCCAGATGATGCAGCCTTGATTTCTGAAGCCACGTCGTGGTTGGAGGACCAACCTGGCGTGTTCTACAAAAACGGTCTCCAGAGCTGCATCAAACGATGGGAAATATGCATAACTCTGGTTGGTTCCTATGTAAAGAAAGACTAATAATTGTGGCAAGTTTCGTTGCTCTATTGCTACGGGAAGTGGGTCAGGGTCATCACTTATTTATTGCACGCCCATCGTATATCAACAAGTGGCAATGTACACATGCCAATAAAAATTAAGTCAAAGTAATTTATATTCATGCTTATAAGTTTCTGTAATCGAGCATCTAAGATATAAAACAACAAACAATAACAAAAAAAATAAAATAGGGCGATCAACAATTCCATGATTATCGGAAAATAATAACTAAAGAAAAAACATGAGGAGAGGGATGTGGATTGAACTACTTTGTGCCATAAATAACAAACTCGAATTCTGTTCAGATATGCATTAGTCATTTTCTCTAGCCGTCTGACGAGATGCTATTCAGGAATATCTTTGAATAACATTAAGTTTGAAATTGACCGACCGGTGTCTAAACAAGTGCAGAATTCATGAAAAATATGCAAAATGATGCGCTGAAAAACTTTTTCTGGCTCATTTTGATATTTTCCTATATATATATATATATATATATATATTTATATATATATACTTATATATATATATATATATATATATATATATTACACAGCCCCTTTAAGAAATTCGTTTCTTATCGTTGAGCACTTTCAGTTGAATTAAAAGTCGGTCAATTTAGCTCTTATGCATAGATCATCGTATAACGATTAGATCACTGTCTGTCTGGCGTAAATGAGCACTTAAAATTAAGATGTTTAAAATTCAATGTTATTTCAAGCGGTTAATGGTAGCCGAATGGATTAGGTCTCCGCCAATCGAGCCAGAGATGTCTCGTGATACGGGGTTCGAATCGTTCGACTGGTAGTAATCGTGACACCCTGCACTGAAGATTCCCGAAAGGATGAAACACTAGTGTCTGTAGGTATTTAATTATTATAGTAAAAAATAATTTTATAGATATATATATATATATATATATATATATATATATATATATATATATATATATATATATATAGAGAGAGAGAGAGAGAGAGAGAGAGAGAAAAATAAAGCCGTATTTGGTCAGAGAAGTTGTAAAGCTGAAAGGTAATCTATGTGGACACCCCGTAAGAAAAAGTATGTACAAGATAAGCAAAAAAAAAAAGAAATGGTTTTTATTAACTTGTTTTTTTCCTGTTTTAATCCTTTTCGTTTTTCAGCCCCGGTGCTCCTGTCTGTTCCGGCCGAGGGGTCTGTATAGAGGGGTTGTGTGATTGTTACTTACGAGCTCAAGTAAGTGAAATTTATTTTCTTTCGTTTAGAAAAAATCCACCGTAAAATAAACCCCCGATTAAAGAAACTCACAGCAAAAAAAGTGGATCGGAAATTTTAAAATCAAACCATTAAATTTATAACTATTGAGCTGAAACTTTGTATAATGAACAAATTGAGATAAAATACAAAAAAAAAAAAAAAAAAACGGAAAAAAATTATAATATCCTGATTAAAAAAATGTATTTTTTATTATTTACTAACAGTCTGCCCGGCATTGCCCGGTCGTAAAATACGCTAAAATATGATATTTTAATCATGACAGATTCCATATTTATTATTATATTATATTGAACTCAATATATAGTAATGATAAAAAAAGTTTAAATAAAATGACTCGTCCGCCACCAGCGAAAATCGAAACCAAAACCTTCAGCTTACGTTTTGCTTTTTCCAATGACGTTAATGACTGTATTATGAAGACATGTTTGCTGCAAGGCTAAGCATTAAAAAAATGAACCAATAGCTATTACGTCACGCATTCATATTCGTAACGTTGTCGTTCGATCTTCACCTGGCAAATATCATTTTATTTTCAATTTTCACACTTTTGCATTGATTTCCCCCTGTTAAAATCAAAATATAAAGTTTCGCATAGGTCCGAATACCCTATATATGAAGTTTCATATTTGTAGACTAAAAATCCTATGAGGAACTGTTTTTACACAAAAATATATACGCATAAATTAATATATATATAAAGAGTTGTGTGCCTACTATAAGCTTTTTACGCAAATATTACACAAGTATAAATTATGAATAATAGCTGCGTGAATATAATTACACGTAATAGTTAGCTAAAAATGATCATCACATACTAAAACCGAAAAAAAAACTAATAGGGAATTAATTCAAATGAATATTTAAAATCATATGCAAATAAGCTAGATCTCTTGCTAGTGAATGCAATTCAACGACCCATATATAAGAAAGTTCTATTTCCTTCAAAAAAGAAAAAAAGGCTCGCGTTTTTTCAACTTGGCCTTCAGGCGAATATCTTTTTTCTGTCATCAAAGTGTAGCATCTCTCGGCACAGATACTGCAATTAAAGTAATATATGGGAGCGACCCCATATAACAGACCATTGCTATTGAGCAATCAGTTTTTGTCAACCTTCATACCAATTGTCACTATTTAGTTCTCTCTTGGGGAACTGGTTCCCCTCCCCTCGCTCTCCACATTAAAAAAACGGCTTGTACCTTATTTACTCAGTGGAGAAGCAAATAAATACTTCTTGGCCTTCGGGCTGGAATCAAAGTGTAGCATCTGTTCAGGCAGATACTGCAAGCAAAGACCATATGTGGGAGCAATCCCACATATAAGACATTGGTCAATGTAGGGGCAACCCTTCATACAAATTGTCACTATCAAGTTCCCTTATTCCCTGGGGATGTGATCCCCATTTCCCCTTCACTCCTCACATTAAAAATCGGCCTTGTACCTAATTTGCTTGGTGGGGGAGCAAATGAATACATTGGCCTTCGGACTATGATCAAAGTGTAGTATCTGTTCCGGTAGATATTGCAAGCAATATCCATATGTGGTGTTACGTAGGGGCAACCCTTCATACCAATTGTCACTATCCAGTTCCCCTACTCCCCGGGGTGTTGGTCCCCATTTCCCCTTCACTTCTCACATAAAAAATCGGCCTTGTACCTAATTTGCTCGGTGGGGGAACCAATAAATACTTTGGCCTTCGGGCCGGGATCCAAGTGTAAGATTTGTTCTGATGCTAAAGATAATTTGTCTCGGTCAATAGAAGGAAAACCCTCTATACTGAGACAATTATTATTTTTCGTCCCTACCAGAGTGCTCCGTTTGCCTTCTTTCGGGGAGCTGGTTGAATCCTACATTAAAAACGACCTCGAGTCATATCTTGCTTTTGTGGGGAAGCAAAAAAATACTAACAGAAAAAAGGGATTTAATATGAATACACAATAGAACACAAATTTATAGGAGATTTCTTTTTAAACGGCGGCCGCAATTAAGTCTCGCAATATAGATTTTCAATAAATTTCTAGGATATATGTTGTATATTATAATATGGCTTATAAACTCCATTATATGAGTTTATACATCATAATAAAGTTTTGAAAATAAGTTAGTGGCTTATAAACTCATTTATATAAGTTTATACATCATATACCACTTAAGCATTATTATTATATGTTATATTATAATTATGCAGTAGGCAGTACTGTTATATATTTTCTTAAAGATTCAAAAATGAAATTAGTTGGTGTATCATTTAAAGTAGATTGGGACTTAATGTATTAAATCCCTTCTTTTGAAATCGTTATATAAGCATCGATGCATTTTGGATCTTTGTATTTAAGTGCATTTTAAATGAAATCCTCTACCTCTATACATCTACTGTTAAGAAAGAAAAATATTGGAAATAGGAAACTGGATAATGCAAAATTTACACATTATGGTAAAGAATAAAGTAGTTCACATAAAAAGAGTTACAATTTTTCACAATTAAAAAAAGATTCCGATACATGAATAAAAAAAAAGTATTCTCGTGGTTTCCAAAGGGGTTTTAATAAATAAGGGTTCAAACAAATTATATCCTTTAATGTATTCTATTTCTTTCCACCATTTTATCCTTTTTTTAACAAAAGAGGAAAATCTCCAACTGTGTTTTCCTTGCTGAAGAATATAAATTTGTCTCTGATGAGTTGTTTGGTGAAAGTGTAAATTCATTTTTATTGAGCCTAATTAATCTTGATAATTTTGGAAAAGTATCATTAAAAATATACATTGTAAGTATATATGTCTTCATAATGAAACGTATATATATATATATATATATATATATATATATATATATATATATATATATATATAGACAAATAGATTGATAGATAGTAAATTATAAAATATATATGGCGATAAAGCTACATTGAATATTCCGCGTTTCATCCATTCTGGGATTTTTTAGGCTTACGCATAAATTTATACTTTCGTATGTTAATTTATGTGAGTAAATAGAATATATATATATATATATATATATATATATATATATATATATATATATATATATATATATATATATATATATATATATATGCACACACACGAGGAGTGTGCAATAAGTAATGCCCCTGACCCACTTCCCATAGCAGTAGAGCAACGAAACTTGGCACGGTTATTAGTCTTTCTCTACATAGGAACCATCCAGGGTTATGCATTTATCCCATAGTTTGATGCAGCTCTGGAGACCGTTTTTTTAGAAAACCCCAGGTTGGTTCTCCAACCCCGACGTAACTTAAGAAATCAAGGCTGTATCATCTGGGAAACGCTTTCCTTTCAAAAGCAACTTCATGGCTGTAGAGAGGTGAAAGTCAGAGGGTGCAAGGTCAGGAGAGTAGGGAGGATAAGGGAGGATATCATAACCACACGCCCGTGCTTCTGATCAGGCGACATCCGAGTTGTGGACCGGAGTGTTGGCCTGCAAATGGAGGGTACATTTGCTGATCTTGTCCCGCCTCGCGATTTTGATAGTTCCCTTAATTTCCTCTAAAGTAAAGCATAATAGGCTCCTGTAATTGTGGTACCCTTTGCCAGGAAATCTGTCATCACTACTCCTCCTGGTCCTAGAAGACTGTGAGCATCACCTTGCCAGCGGAGGGCTGGAACCTTGTCTTCTTTGGAGGTGGTGAGTCCAAGTGCTTCCACTGCACTGGCTGGGTTTTGGTCTCTGAATCATAGTGATTGCCCCAGGTTTTATTCTGTGTAATCAGTCTTTTGAAAAACTTTGACTCATCTTCTTGGTACATCTCCAAATTCATCCTCGAGCAGCTGACGCGTTCTCGCTTCTGGAATGGTGAGAACAACTTGACAATCGATCTGGCAGACACCTTATTCATATGCAAATGGTGAGGAATGATAGTTTTCACAGACCCTGTACTAATCTTGACATCTTGAACTATTTAGCGAATAGTAATGTGCCGGTCTTCCGAAATGGCAGCCTCAACTTGACGGACAGATGCCTTATCAATGGCAGAAGAGGGGCGACCAGGTCTGGGAGCTGTTTCCACAGACTTCTTGCCATGTTTGAATTCACGATGTCAGGGTTTTAGAAGGTTATATGATGGGTCATTATCACCATAAGTTTCTTTCATTTCATCAAAAGTCTCTTGTTGTGTGCGTCTTTTCAAATACAAAAACGGGATCACTGCCCGACATTCAACAGGCTCCATTTCACACCTGACTCAGTTCAAACATCTTTAAAACAGAAACCACAATTAGTTCAGAGCTGTAATTTGCCACATTACCTGTAGAGATAAAAATCATTGCATCTGCAATATTTCAACTAGATCAAACAACTTTAAGTGGGTCAGGACCATTACGTATTGCCCGCCGCTAGTATATATATATATATATATATATATATATATATATATATATATATATATATATATATATATATATTGTTTTCACAAAAACCAAGTCATCAAGGAATGGATTAACAGCAACAACGACAAAGAGTGTATTTTATCGTTAGTTACAATTGTTTAAAGACTATTCGGACAAATTCAAATATTATGTCGTGGAAACAATTGTAACTAACGTTGTGATACATTATTTGTTGTAATCTATCCATTCCTTGATATCTTGATTTTTGTTTAAACAATATATGAATGCTCAATTATGAAATATGATAATTTTGTAGCTTACAGTTTTAGTCATATCTTTTTTGGCTTAAAAATTATTGCTATATGAACGATTACTGAATTTTTAATTATGTAAACCCAGTAAAATTCGAAATAATATATATATATATATATATATATATATATATATATATACTAGCTGGTTGTCAGGTTAAATATGTATTATTAAAGAACCAATCCTGCATTGATTAGTATAGTCACAATATATTTGACTAAGTGTTCAATATAGATGTAGTAATATTATATGAAATTAGTAAATTTAGCTAGAAAGACGTAGATTACAAGGTAATTACCTAGTTATCTACGTCTACCCCCTTTCTTGCTAAATTTACCCACCCAGCCCCAACATACCCCATACACAAATTGCACAATTTGATATACAAAACTATCGTACTTGCAAACATATAGGTTTCGCACCATAACATATGGACTCATATGGGCATATGCTGAAATGTATTTCCCACATTGTCTTATATGCATGGGCAGATATCATAATACATAGATGTTCAAATATAACCAGAAACATAAATGGATTTATAAGGTGTCAAAAACAAAGCACCTTAACACAGAACAATAATTAAAATAATTAAAGTATTTAATCCCCATAAATTACTGTAGACTCCTCCCCAAACTCTATATATACTTAGAACTAATATCCCACCCGACTATTAACCATACAACCGCTTAGAACCCAGATCCCCCCTTTTTTTACTTGCTAGAAATATAGCTCAATATCCTTCTGAATAATTTAATCGTATTTATCCAAACAACTCACCTCTTATTCATCAGACGTACCCTGTTCCCTCCTAATACTCTGTCTCTCTAAGTATTCAACTTATCCTATATTTCTATACATTCTCTGATATACTCTCCCCCATACCCCTACACCATACTCTCTTTTCCGTCTATATATTTCTAACTACCTGTATTACACCCTCTATTGGTTCCTCCATTTACCTTTTACCATCTACACATTCGTCTATCCATTAATCCAACTACCCCCCACTCAATTACTAATTACTACTAAAACTCTCCACATATATATGGGTGTACATATATTAGAATCTATATTGATATCTTTATGTATATATATATATATATATATATATATATATATATATATATATATATATATATATATATGTACTATTTTTTGTAGGTATGCCAGAAATACTATTATCTTTAGCGCACCTACTTACTTATC
Source organism: Euprymna scolopes (assembly GCF_053919585.1). Taxonomy (NCBI): domain Eukaryota; kingdom Metazoa; phylum Mollusca; class Cephalopoda; order Sepiida; family Sepiolidae; genus Euprymna; species Euprymna scolopes. The sequence continues at coordinate 24,144,950 of NC_136511.1, read as the reverse complement.
GTTGTGCAGGTACATTTATATTTGTATGTGTATATATATATATAATAATATGTCTATATAAAAGCCAAGTACGTCCAAGGATTGAATACTGTTGCCATATCTGGGCAGGAGCTGCTAAAAACAGCCTATCCTGCCTTGATAGAGTACAAAATAAACTTCGTGGCTTAGTGGGGGATGCCCTTTTCTCTACCCTGCAACCTCTCTCCCACAGAAGAGATGTTGCGAGCCTGTCCTTGTTTTATCGTTATTTCCATGGCAGATGCTCGTATGAACTCCAACCTTTTGATAAAATCCATATTATACGTTCTTTACATCCAAGCAAGTTGGATCAACAAAAACATTCATATCCTTTTTCTACAAATCCTCCTGCTACAGGACTTCTGATAAATGTATTATTTTAATTTTGACTTTCCATATCTCACTGACTTTAGCAAATAGGGTGCATACCTTTATAACTAATTGCTAATATTTTCTCTACTCTGATGAGATGGTAGACATCGAAACCCTATAGGTTAAGGAGATTAATTTTCTAAAACATTCTTTGACATGCTTAGAATAATAAAAATTCTTTGATATGAAACTCAACCACTTCATTTCATTTCAATGAGAGTTTTTTGAAATTCATTGAATTACAATTTAATTTATTTGCTCTATCTTGCATATCGAGCAATTCTTGTTTAGATGGGATTACTTATAGAATATTACTGCCAGTAATATATTGTAAACCTACAATCTCACGTTTACATAACCACTGATTGTTAAATAAAACTTTTCCGAAGAATATGCATATATATATATATATATATATATATATATATATATATATATATATATATATACATATATATATATATATATATATATATATATATATATACATATATATATATATATATATATATATATGGATGTGTGCATATGCATATATATGTATATATATGTGTGTATGTATGTATATGAGTATGTGTGTATCTGTATGTATGTCTGCATTTAGATGCATGTATGTTTGCATGTACATTATATATATATATATATATATATATATATATGCGTATGTGCGTATGTATCTATGTGTGGATGTGTGGATATGTACATATGTATGTGTGTATGTATGCGTATGTGCGCGTGTGTTAGCATATTTAATAACTCTTAACTACCTAAAAACAACTCAAATGAACGAATCGACTGATGGTGGCTACTACAAACATTCAATATGAAACCTCTTACTTGTCTGCGTATATGACACGTACACAAATCCTTTCTCTCTCTCTCCGTCTCTCTCTATCTTCTCTCTCTCTCTCTCGCTCTCTCTCTCTCCTCTATTTCATATACTCCAGTGCCGGTCTAAACAAACAAAAGCAGCTAAATCTTTAAACTTAAAATTGAAATTCCTTCTCCCTCTCCTCCCGTGCCCCCTTTTTACCTCCCTCTCTCCCCTCCACCTTCTTATATCAATATATCTCCACCCAGGCCTACCTGAATCTGCTACCCCCCACACTAAAATCTAACGTATTTTAACCTCCAAAGTTTAACTATTGTCGATACCCGTCTCCCTCACATTTATTATCCCCCCTTTATTCGTTCTCGTATTTCCTCTAAAATCCTTCTTCGAAATAATAACAACCATTTCTGTAAGGTCTGACGAGGCTGCTTGATCGTAAACATGGCCCGGAACAGATACAACGGTAATAAAAAGATAAAACACATATTTGATCTGCAATAGTATTGAGCACTCTCTTCAGGTTTTTACTAATTTCCAATTTTACTATATATATATATATATATATATATATATATATATATATATATATATATATATATATATATAACATTTGGTGATACAGTTAACATAGATCTATTCGCCTTGGTCCTGTACTAATTTCATATAATATTACTACATCTATATTGAACACTTATTCAAATATATTGTGACTATATACACTGCTGTGTTATTTGATTCCAAACCGATAGTATATATGGTCTTCTGTAATACATATTGAAAGTCTGACACTCTTATATAATATTTTAATTATTAGTTTCCATATTGTATTAAATTTTATACTAACTATGCTCTGTCTATATTTTTAAAACCTTTTCTCATGAGATTGATTATTTCTCCTCATATGTGGCCAGTTTAAAATTCCAATAGTTTTGATAGTCCACATAAAGATTCTCCAGTTCAAAAAGATGGATACAATTTTATCAAATATCCGCCTGATAATAGCATTACTGTTAAATACTTTGTTTGCAGCATACAGTACAACTGTATTCCGGTGAATATTGCGAATGCGATGATTATAACTGTGATTATTATAACGGCGAAATCTGTGGCGGTAAGTATATCACACTTGACCTGTTTGTCAGTAATTTTTCTGTATTTAATATATATGAAAAATTTATGGAATTGCGAAATATTTTTTCAACATTTTGAGTTTGCCAAATATTTATAAAACTTTTCAGAATTTGCAAATTTAATAAGAACATGTTTGAATTTCCAAATAGTTATAAAACATTCGTGGAAAGTCATCTCTTTCGAATATTTATATATTCATGAAAGTTTTTTTTGAATTTTCAAACAGTAATGAATAGTGAAATTACTTAGAAATTTTAAAGAAAATAATGAAAATATTTTTGAATGTTTAACAAATAATGATAATAATTTGGAATATTCAACATATAATAGGAAGGGAATTTCTTTTAAATATTTATATAATTTTGAAAGTTATGGAATGTTCAAAATTTAATGAATAATGAACATTTTTTTTACTTTTAAAAAACAATAAAAATCTTCTGGAATATTCAACAAATAATAGAACTATTTTTATAAATATGCAAAAAGTAATGAAAATATTTTGAAAGTTCCGAAATGTAAAAATAATATTTGAAATTTTCAACAGAAATAATAAAACTAATGTAAACTTTTATAAACATCATAAAATATTTAGCAATTTTCCAAATAACAATAGAATTATCTCATAATTTTCTAGTAAACAGTGAAAATATTTTTATATAAACAATCAAAATATTAATAATTTTCTAAAAGTAATGAACGTATTTCTGAATTCTACATGAACGATAAAAATATTTTGTAAATTTTAATAAATAATCAAAGTATTTGGAATTTTCATTAAAAAATGGAAATATTTTTAGTATTTTCAATAAGAAATAAGACTATTTCATAATTTATAAAAAGTAATGAAAATTATGCAAATAATTAGGAACCCCTCAGAAATATTTATACTTTACAAAAATTACTGAAAATGTTTAAGACTCCATCCTAAAAAACTGTTGTAATCTTCTTAATCTGTCATTTATTTATTATCTTTACTCTAAATTTCCCTACGCGACTTTTAGTAATCTCTCGAAGCACTTTTCATTCGGTTGTCAATATTCGTTATATATTGTACAAGCAGGGTTACGCAGCATTGCCCAGGCCAAAAAGTTAAAATGTTTCTATAAACACCTACCTATCTTTTCATTCTTATTCACCCAGTTGTTCCTCCTCCGCCTCCCACCCACTTCTATACTTACTCATACCATTACTCTAATTGGACTTCTGCAAAAATAACTCGTATTTCTAGATTCCGTGAGGTTTGTGCTGACACAAGAGAATTTAAAATTGATTAAAAAGTCTGACTGTAAAAATGGTCCCCTACCCAGAGGTCTAAAAATAAATAATATCATTTTAAATAAATTTCAGTCATTATTTTTCGATATAAGTATGTATAAACTTTGTGGGTATTTGTTTTGTAGTTTATTTCACTTTTAGCCGGACACAGAAACATACACATAGACAACTTGAATGCCTACCGGAGAGAACTTGAAAGCCCACTAGAGAGAACTTGAATGCCTACTAGACACTATCTTCGAATGTCTAAAGGCTCTATATACAGGGGTTTATCATAACAATCTGTCATGGGCTTACTTTCTCCATAGAAGTAAACCGTGACCTAATATTCAAAATCCCATAGTATTCGCTGCCCAAATATGGTTAACGTACATTTGTTTTTTCCGAGGAATGGTGCACCTCCAAGTGATGTTACCTCAAGTAATAACACGAAGCTGGATACTCCACCAGACTAGATAAATTCTTGTCCTGGAATCCAGTAAGACGTGTAGACCAAAATGAAAGATATACTATGATGTATGAAAATAGTTAATTGGGGAGATGAAACTTATATTCTCAATTGCTTTACTCGGTGTTTGAGAGATAAAGAACTTAAATGGAACATTTGAATATCTACGTATCTTATATAGATTTCAAGTGTTAGCCCCAGATTGTGGGCCCCTTGACGTCTGACAACTTCAACTGAAGTAAAATAAAACAACTGTCCTTTATAATATGGATGAAATCTTTATGGACATATTTGGAAATTCCAAAATCTGTATTAAGCATTTTTAAATTTATTATTTAGATTATTTTCGCCCAAAAATTATCCTTCGCTCTCCATGCTTCTCTTTTCTTTCTCTTCTGCGCAAAGCGCTGACACAAGAGAATTTTAAATTGATTAAAAAGTCTGACCGTAAAAATGGTCCCCTACATGGAGGTATAAAAATAAATAATATTTTTTATAAATTTCAGTTATTATTTTTCAAGAGGTACGTTGAAGAATGTACAAACTTTGTGGGTATTTGTTTTGTAGTTTATTTGTCTTTTAGCCGGACACAGAACCATACACATAGACAACTTTCTTTTAAATCGTAAATTTCATCTTTATGAACATATTTTGGAATTCCAAAATCTGTATTAATTATTTTGAAATTTCTAAATATGATTTAGAATCTGTTTCCTCCACTTTCTTCTCCTTCCCTCCTCGTGAATCCCTTTTCTTATTTTCCTCGTTATTATTTCTTAAATAGAGAAAATATTCAAGTGACAAAAAATGTGCTTTTTACAATGACGGAACATTTTGATACTTTTACAAGGCGCTGATCGTGGGATTTGTGTGTGTGGAAAATGTCAATGCCATAATGGCTACCTTGGTTCCGATTGTTCCGGTTCGAACTCAACAGAAGGTTGCCGTGCCACGAATGGGGTAAGCCCTTTTTTCTTAAAATATACATCTAATACATATAATATATTATATATAAAATGTTCTATGTCTGTCTGTCTGTCTTCATATTTTCAAACTATCTCTACCGAAACTAAGTCGCAGCGCGTCACTAGGGGGCTCAAATGATTGAGTGCTTAAACCTAAACGTAGATCTCATGAATAAAGCTTCGTTCTTAAAACTATCCGCCTGTGGAACTCTGTTCCACTGGTCTGCTTCCCATCTGACTGCAATATTGCCGTCGTCAAGCCCAACGTAAAGAAGTTATTGCCCAACCGTTCTCTTAAATAATAAATTATACCAAAATTTATACTACTAACGATTATTGTGCTATTGTCTCAATGACTAACGTATGCTCGAATAGTATCTGGGCCTTCATAAGTGGTGAGTTATAAGTAAAATAAAAGTCACGGCGTTGCTCGTGTTATAAAGGGTAAAACACCGTATTGCTTTTTGTTCTAGTTTTACAGACTATGGTTCCGCTTCTTAATATATTCGGAACAAACTAATATTTCAGTAAACGATAATTACTGTGTCATGCTTAAAATAGTGTTGAAATTTCATAAGAAATCGCATATGCATATTTAAAGATTTTAAGAGTTAACATATAAATGTTCAGCATATTAAGATTCAACACCACTTCCATTGTCTTCCCTATATACTTTTCTGCATATGATTTGCATTTCACAAAAATAAGAATTCGCCGTCAACAATGTCTCGCTCCTTATTTCTCTTTTATTTTATCTCTCTTTCTGTCTCTGCCCTCTCTGTTTCCTTCCCTCACTATTTCCTCCTCTCTCTCCCTCTCCTCTTTCTTTCTCTATTTCTCTAAAACAAAGCGAAAATCCTATAAACTGTTTGGGTGGCACCCCTACAGATTCTGACGATGGACTTCTTGACGTTACTTCTTGTAACTAGTTTCTGCTAATTTGTATCTAAATGTCAGTAATTTCTTCTCTCTCTCTCTCTCTCTCTCTCTCTCTCTCTCTCTCTCTCTACTTTAATCTTACTCTCGCGCTACTGGCCTTTGTCTCTCTACTTGTCTTTCTCTCACTCTCGCTCTCTCGTTGCTCTCTCTCTCTCTTTCTCTCTCTCTCTCTCTCTCTCTCTCTCTAAAACAAACGAAAATTCTATGAACACAGTTTCTTTCCTAGAACTACTCGTTTATGGACCACAATACCGCGGAGCTACTTCTAGACTGACTATAACCTGGCCGTTTTAAAGCCCAATATAAACAACCTTTTGTTTAGCCGTTCTCCTAAAAAAAAAAACTTTGGAAATAATCCATTTTGATACGATTGGATTGATAATTGTCATAATTTATTTTCTCTCAGCGGCTATGCAACGGCAAAGGATTATGCGAACATAATAAATGTCGATGCGAGGGTGAGTATCTCGGACCGACTTGCGAAGACTGCCCGGTAAGTTCAAATTTTACTCATTATTTACAATTTCTATGCAACATATTTGCGACCCATATATACAGATTTATCTATAACATTACTTTAGCAAAAAAAAAAAAAAAAAAAAAAAAAATGAACAGTGATCAAATAATATTATTATAGTAGAATTGACTGCAAATTAAAGTAACACAAAGTTTTGGTAACAAACGTGTTCCCACGAGATATAAGCAGGCACACATGGCATGTAAAGTTAATTGAGATCAAATAGGTCCAAACTAGATAAAACAAATAGACATAAGAGCATTACGTATGACGTCACATATATGGTTAGGAGGAATGTTGGTTTAAATACCGGTTTGCGTAGGGGATAGCCAATAATGCTGTAAAAGAAAATAACATTTTTATAATCGCCAAGAGCGAAATTACCCCCTTTAATTTTTGTTAACTATGTCTACCCATTTGTCCTTAAAATATTTCCGAGAATACGAGACCTTGTGTGTGTTAGCTATTTATCTCTAGAATACGCAATAATATTCTTCCAAGGAACCTATTTTTCTCTTTGTACACATATAAACACATTTGGAGAAACGTAACATGCAAAAGACATACGGTTACGTGTAACATGCAGGAGTATTGGAATAACATAAGAGAAACATCAATTGCGCATGCATGTTATAGTTAAACGTATGTCATTTGCGTATTACGTTTCTCCTAATGTATTTATCTGTGTACAACGAGAAAATACGTTCTTGGAAGTAAATTCTTGCGATAATAAGATATTCCTACTTCTTTATTATACTTTGATAAAAAAAACATCGCATAAAAAGGATTCATATTAAAAAAAGAATTAGATGAGATTTTATGACGTTGGTTCTCTGTAAAAGCCAGAACAAAAATATGTATACACATATGTAGCCAATAATGGATGTATAAATAAATAATTAATTACATTCTTTTTATTCGTCGAGCACACATGAGTGTCAGTGCATTTAACCCTATGAAACTACAACCATATAACCAGTATATATATATATATATATATATATATATATATATATATATATATATATATATATATATATATATATTATACAGGGTGACCCCAAAAACAGAGGACATTCAATTGTTTTTCTGAGCATTTTACAGTTAACGGAGAAAAAAGGCCATAGACCCTAGTGTTTTGATGTGATGTTTTGAATATAATAAATCAGTTATGATTAAAGTTTCATTTCATTCGGACAAAACACTAAGAAACGGGGCCTAATTAGAGTTGGGGGCCGTTCTTTTTTGGTCACCCTGTATATATGTATATATATGTATATATATATATATATATATATATATATATATATATATATGTATATATATATATATATGTATATGCGTATATATATATATATATATATATATAGCATGCATTCAAGAACACTTTCTTTAAGTTAAGTTCCCATTTCTTTTATTTTTGACGCCCTATTAGCGGTTTTACCGGCTAAAAGTTCATAAAGGACGGTCTACAAAAATGCAATTCTTTGACCCGCATCACATCGATCTGCTGTCTCAAGTATCGGTTGAGATGCAGTTTAAAACTGAAGATTCACTGACGTCGTAAATTTTAGAATAAATCTAAATAAAATCTGCATTTTATAAAGCCAGTATAACGCAGTTTTTTTTAATTAAAATTTTATTTGATATAATCAAGTTTTCGATGTTATCACTAGGGCTGTTGCAACAGCGTATTCTTTTTATTGTTTTAACTCGTGAGTATATATCAATCTTGCTTTCCCGACTTGCTAGAACACCTTGATTCTGAATCTTGCTTTCCCCGCTGCTGAAAAACCGCTTCTGCTGTATCAGTCTTCAAGAATTCCGGTGAAAGAACTGACCCACTAAATTATCGCCCCATTAGCCTTCTCCCACTTTTCGCCAAAATATTTGAGTCCTTAGTTAATCAATCCCTAGTCAAACACCTAACAGTTGCTAAATTCCAGACCGACAAACAACATGGATTCAGGCAAGCCCGTTCAACATCAGATATCTTAACTGTAATCTCTGAACGTATATACCGTTCACTGGACAAACAAGGCGAGGGTAGAGCGGTAGCCCTAGATATATCTAAGGCTTTTGACATGGGTATGGCACGATGGTCTTCTAAGGAAAAGTAAATCATATGGTATCACTGGAAGAATACATACAGTAATAAAATCCTTCTTAAGTAAATGAAAAATCCAAGTTGTCCTCGACGATCGTACATCTAAACAATATGATATAAATGCGGGAATACCCCAGGGGTCTATACTTGGACCTGATATTCATAAATGACATCCCTGATAAAATTGTTTCGGAGATGGGTATATTTGCCGATAACACAACCCTCTATAACAAGCATGAGGGGAAAACAAATGAACACATATCTAAGGAAATTGCTGAAAAACTAGAGGATGACCTCCAATCTGTAGTGGAATGGGGACAAAAATGGATGGTCAAATTCAGTGCTGCCAAGACTAAGCTTGTTTTCTCCAATAACTATAAGAAACCTTTTCTACCACTAATAGAAATGGCCAAGAACACTCTGCCCGAAAGTACTTCTTTTAAACTCCTCGGCCTAACATGAACTTGAATATATACATTGAGAGCTATGCCAAGGCTGTTGCAAAGAAGCTAAGTGCTCTCTACCGTACCAGAAAATTAGTTACGTCTGAAAGTATCCTGTACCTCTATAAGGCCACCATTCGTGATGTATGGAGTACTGCTGTCACATTTGGGCTGGTGCATCTGCTGCTTGTCTCTCACTCCTGGACAGGGTTTGAAAGAGACTCGCCAACCTGATAGCTCGTGAACTGTCATCTAGGCTTCAGCCTCTCTCCCATCGACGAAATGTTGCATCCCTCTGCCTGTTCTACAAATACTTTAATGGTGAATGCTCTGACGAACTGCAATCACTTGTACCTCCTCGACGTGACTACCCCCGACAAACCTGACAAGCAACCAAGTCCCACCCCTTTACAGTAGAAATCCTTAGGTGTAAGAAACCCTTTTACTCCAGTAGTTTCCTCCCCAGTACTGCAAGTCTTTGGAACTCCCTTCCAGGATACTGCTTTCCCAACTGTACTGATATGCAGAAGTTCAATTGTAATGTGAACAAACATCTTTCTACGCATCTCCCTTCATAATGCCCCTGCAAATCATGTCCCATACTTCAAAGTGGCACTTGCCTTGTTTGGGGTGAAAATAGAATTATAATTTTGAAAAAAACCGTTTATATATCACATGTTTTATATAGACTGATGTGGTTCTCGTTTGATTGCCTGTATCTTACTGTGTCGCATATACACTTGAGTCAAAAACTGAAAAGAATATGCTGTTGTAATAGCCCGAGTTTTACAACCTTCAGAACCCGTTCGTCTTTTTGTCTTTTTTTTTTCATGTTTTACAAAGAATCCAAAATTTACTTAATAAATAAATGTTCGCCAGATTGTTCACTTATAAGGAAAATATATGCAAAATCTTGTCATCTTATGCTTGTGGCTCGTACGATACGTATACATTCTTTGTATGAATGGACATTTACATTCTAATACGCGTTTTTTTTTATTGCTTTCTCTTTGTTATCATTTCAGACATGTCCTGGGCCTTGTGCAAGACTGAAACCATGTGTTTTATGCCGAGTCTTTGGAACAGGAAGTTTTACATTCGAGAGATGTATCAAATGCGAGCCAATTATTCTCGTCGACAGCATTGGTAACTCTAAATTTTTACGCTATAAATATTGGAAACACACACACACACATATTGCAATTAAAATGAACAAAAACAAATCATAATACCATTAAAATTAACCAAAAACAAATCATGATACCATTAAAATTAACCAAAACAAATCATAATACCATTAAAATTAACCAAAACAAATCATGTTACCATTAAAATTAACCAAAACAGATCATATTCCCATTAAAATTAACCAAAACAAATCATAATACCAGTAAAATTAACCAAAACAAATCATATGACCACTAAAATTAACCAAAACAAATCATATTACCATTAAAATTAACCAAAACAAATCATATTACCATTAAAATTAACGATCACAATTCATATTATTCCTAATATACCTAAATTACCTCCCTGACAAAATTGTCTGTGAGATGGGTATATATGCTGATGACACCATGCTCTATAACAGACAAGACAGGAAAACAAATGAACACATATCTAAAGAAATGGCAGAAATACTAAATGATGACCGCCGATGAGTGGTGGAATGGGGACAAAAATGGATGAGCTCATTCAATGTTTTCAAGGCTAAACTTATTTCCTTCAATAATTACAAGAAACATTTTCTACCACCAATAGAAATGGCCAATGACTCTTTATCTGAAAGTACATCTTTTCAACTCCTCGGCCTAACGTTCACAGAAAACATGAGTTGGAACAATTATATTGAGAGTATTGCCAGGGCCGCTGCGAGGAAGGTAAGTTCTCTCTACCGAGCTAGAAAGCAATTAACGTCCGAAAGTATAATGTATCTCTATAAGGCCACCATTCGTTCATGTATGGAGTATTGTTGTCATATTTGGGCTGGTGCATCTGCTACTAGTCTCTCGCTCCTAGACAAAGTTCAAAAGAGAGTGGCCAATCTGGTAGGTCTTAAACTGTCGTCTAAACTTCAGCCTCTGTCTCATTGACGAAATGTAGCATCCCTCTGCCTGTTCTACAAGTACTCTAACGGAGAATGCTCTGACGAACAGCATGCACTTGTACCCTCGCGACATAAATCCCGCCGTCAAACCCGACAAGCAGCTAAATCCCACCCCTACACAGTAGACATCCCTAGATGTAAGAGAGCCTTTTACTCCAGTAGTTTCTTCCCCAGAACCGCTAGACTTTGGAATTCCATCTGGGTCCCTGCTTCCCCAACTGTACTGGCATGCAGAAGTTCAAGTGTAACGTGAACCGACATATTGCTGCCCAACTCCCCACATAGTACCCCTGTAGCTTATGCCCCTGATAGTAGCCCCCTACATCAAAGTGGTAACGTGCCTTGTTTGGGGTGAAAATTTAATAATAATAATAATAATAATAATAATAATAATAATAATAATAATAATAATATATATATATATATGTGTAATTAAAATATATATATATATATATATGTGTGTAATTAAATATATATATATTACATATATATATGTGTAATTAATATATATATATATATATATATATATATATATATATATATATATGTGTGTGTAATTAAAACATTGCAAAAAAATTAAATTTTCTGATTTCGTAATGATGCCCATATTCTTTTTTTTAAGTTGATATATTCCTTTTCTTCTGAAAATGTAGAGGCGGAACAAATTTAAAAAAATTACATCATAATTACACGAACGATTCTGTGATGTGAAACAGGTGCTGTCAAGAATCAAGCATTTCCACGTACTTATAGAAATAACCGTTAAGATGGTCAACATTTTGAAATTAAGAATATAGACTTTTGTCACATATGCATATATATATGTATATATATATATATATATATATATACATATGCTAGCAGGCCACTGGGTATTGCTCGGTCGTAAAATACACTGGAATATAATGTTTTAATTAATGCAGATTTCGTATATCTTTTTATATTATATTTGAGCCAATATATAGTAAAAATTTAAAAAGTTAAAAAAAATGACCCGTTCGCCAACCGAGGATCGAAACCAATATGTTTAGTTTACAATTTACTTTTTCCTTTGACGTTAATGCCTGAGTTTTGAAAGCATGCTTGCTGTAATACAAAAAATTAAAACATGAACCAATAACTATTACGTTATGCATGCATATCTGTAATGCCGTCGTTCTACCTTCGCCAGGCAAATTCTATTTCCTTTTAATTTACACAGCTTTGCACCGATTTTCCTCGGCTAATATTCAAATATAAATTTCACATGGATTCGAATATCCTATATATTAAGTTTTATGTCCATAGACCAAAAACTTTAGGAGGAGTTTGGTAGGCAATTTTTTTATAAACAAATATACATACGCATGCATAAATATATATAGAAAGATGGTTGTGTTTACTGTAACCTTTTTACGCAAATATTATGCAAGTATAAATCGTGTAAGATATCTATCTAAACTAATAGAGAATTTATTAAAATGAATGTTTAAAAAAATATGCAAATAAGCAAAGTCTTTTGCAGATGAATGCTATTCCACAAACTATGGGCACTTTCACTGACAGTACACCCATGAATATCTAGTCCCCTTCGAAGTAATCCCCTCCGGCTGTAATGTACATATTGTTCCATTTCCACAACTCATGGAAATCCCCTATAAACCTCCTCTTGTGTGAGCGTGTCAAGAACCCTCATGGCAGCCTCTTTTATCCACTGAATTCTCTGATAACAACACCCCTTTAGGTTTTTCTTGAGCGGAGGGAATGGCCACAAGTTACAGTGACCAATGTGTGGACTATAGAGAAGGTAAGAAACTGCCTTTATGCCTCTCTTACTCAAACGGTCTGTGCTCTTCTCTGAGCACACCTGGATCATATTTCGCTCCAAAAACTGTGCACTTCTTGTTTCTGAAATTCTTTATTTAAGCAATCAAATCTGGTGTTCTGAATTTTTTTCTCCTCACACTCCTCTTACCAAGGCGAATAGGCTCCCTGCCCTCCTTGAATCTCTTATGCCACTTAAAAACTGATGCTCGAGTCAGGCAAGATGGTCCCTAAGCAAGCTGTAGCGTTCCATCTTATCATATATTATTTTTCTAAAGTGTCCTCATGTTCAATATTGCATTTTTTTTTTAAATCCACCAGATGTGACAATCAGCCCTTTTTAGGGTGTATTACAATTCATCGTGTAGTTGTTTGTTTAAACCTAAAACCATAAAAATCGGTCAGTCATCTCATAAGAAATATAGCAATAACATACTGAATTTTCAAAAGTCCACAACAATTTTAATGCGTGTATAAAAAGTCTGGAAACTGATTAAAGGCATCTGGTAACTAAATTTATACGCTGTAGATATAGGACATACATATACTATAGATATAGGAAATACATATACTATAGATATAGGAAATACATATACTATAGATATAGGAAATACATATAGTATAGATATAGGAAATACATATACTATAGATAGAGGAAATACATATACTATAGATATAGGAAATACATATACTATAGATATAGGAAATACATATACTATAGATAGAGGAAATACATATACTATAGATATAGGAAATACATATACTATAGATATAGGAAATACATATACTATAGATATAGGAAATACATATACTATAGATATAGGAAATACATATACTATATATATATATAGGAAATACATATACTATATATATAGGAAATACATATACTATATATATAGGAAATACATATACTATAGATATAGGAAATACATATAATACCAATGACTGAATAAGTTTAGGATGAAGCTCTTGCAACTAAAAAAATTATATATAATTTTTAAGGTACTAAATTCCTAATGGTAAGTGCTAAAATCGAACCATCGAATAATTACTGTTTATATTACAGTTCCATACCGAAACTAGTGTTGCAAATTTTCAAATAAATTATAAAAATCTTTATCTTGTGTGTTGCTTTCTGATAGTAAAATGTGCTATTCAAGCAGAAATCGTTTCGTCTGTTTCATCGGAAACAAAATGTCGAGCTACGTTATTAATTTGTTTCAACGATTTGTTTGTTCATCTTGTTGCATCTTTGAGACAAGAATGTCCTGAAGCAGCAGGTACTCGCCCCAAAAGGAACGGATACACAAATCCTATTTCCTTCTTTTGTAAAAATATATTACCTTTTGAGAAAATACCCGCTTTTCTAACGACCACCATATATTAAAACACATCGTTTAATAAATCCCGGTCCTGATAATAACGGAACCAATAAAATTATATACAATTTTTATAAAATGTTTACTTTTATGTTCATCAATTGTTTTCATGTGCGTCAACTTATTTAATGTAAGTCAATTTATTTAATGTAAGTCAATTGAATATGCTTCAATTTATTCAATGTGCGTCAATTAATTCAATGTGCGTCATTTTATTTAATATGCGTCAATTTATTTAATGTGCGTCAATTTATTTAATGCTTGTCGATGTATTTAATGTGCCTCAAATTATTTAATGTTCGTCAATTTATTCAATGTCGGTCATTTTATTTAATGTTTGTCCCATTATTTAATGTGCGTCAATTAATTTAGTGTGCATCAAATTACTTAATGCTCGTCACTTTATTTAATGTGCGTCAATTTATTTAATGTACGCCAATTTATTTAACGTGCGTCAATTTAATTAATGTCCGTCAATTTCTTAAATGTCTATCAATTTAATGTGCATAAAATTTACATCCGTAAATCTTATTAACAGTTTAGCAGATATATAAGTTCTGCATCTTGTTAAAATGTGCCTGTTCTGCTATTTGGTTAAAAAAATTTACCATATCGACACGTACTTAGAAGTCACTCTCGCCACAATGTGCTTTTCTCTCTTCTATTTTTTTTTCGTTTTTCTCCCTTCTCTGTCACTCACCTCTCCCCGAAGCTTGCTCATTTGCATTTTCATTGGGCCAAAACATTACTTCCTTCACCATCAACTGGGCACATTTCTACAAGAAGGGGTCGCTTTTTTCGCCGGTATTTTCGAAAGTCATCCCCTCTTTTCGATAGTCTAGCCTTAATTTAAACATACACTTGAAACATACGGTTTTGGTGATGGGTACAACAGCAAATACATAATTTTTTTACGTTATTTTCCTCCTTGCGGCACGGGTTCGAGCCTGCCTGCCTACTATCACTTTTTTTCTCAACACACATTTTCAAATACCCGGGTAACGCCGGGTACCCAGGCAAGCGCAAACATAAATATATTGATTTAAAAAGACATGATTGAATTGATGTTTTTTTTAAATGTGTGTTTTTAAATTTCATTCCAGAAAAACTGCCGGCGAGCAGAGACGGACAGTTCTGCCTCTTTCTTGATGAGGCCGACAGTTGTCGCGTTCGATTCGTTATTGAACGTAAAGTTGGCGGTCTGAAAGTAACTGCACTCAGCAGAAAAGGTAACGTATTGGAATTATTCCATGCTCTGCTGCGATTTGAATTTTGTCATATTTATTTATTCTTTTTTTTTTTTTTTTTTTTACAAGATGGTCACCACTTATCATGGCCCGGAAACCACTCGGGGATAAGGGTTATTGCGTATATAATGTTGAGATTTGATAAAGTGTCTTACTTTAAGGGATCGGTTCATCAGGAATTTGTTTATGTTGGACTTGAATAACTCTAGGTCGTAGTCAGGTTGGAAACAGGCAACCTGAACAGAGTTCCACGGGCGTGCACTTCTAAGAAAGAAGTTTTGTTCATGGAATCTACGTTTTGGTTTTGGTACAGATAAAAAGTGGGGAAAATGTTTGACAGTGGTTTCAGCTAGACGGGTGTTTTTCGTGAAAGATTGGCGAGGGGGGAGCAGGGATTGAAGCTCAGACGAGCACCTGCCATGGAAGTAAGGATAAAACAAAGACAGGCTCGCAACATCTCTCCGCTGCTCAGCTACTTTGGATTTAACGGACTGAGCATATAGCTCTCTTGCATTTTTTCTTACTCTTTTATTGCTGGCAGTCCTAAAAGCAGCTTTAGTCTCAATACATCTATTACGTTGTTAGCTATGGAAAAAGTGATTTCTGTGCGCGATTGCAGCAGCA
The DNA here is from genome assembly GCF_053919585.1 of Euprymna scolopes. Lineage (NCBI taxonomy): Eukaryota > Metazoa > Mollusca > Cephalopoda > Sepiida > Sepiolidae > Euprymna > Euprymna scolopes. Next base: position 24,128,740 of record NC_136511.1, on the reverse strand, counting down.
CATTCTGGGGAGAACCATTGCTGGCTGTTAGGTTTTTGTTGGAATTTTTTGGATGGAATGAATCGGTCTATGCCTACAATTTATCATTCGCTCGGGTCTGATACTATGGAGGACACCTCCTTTTTTAAACATGGAATGTAGGGGTAGATCAGACATAAATGTACGGAAGCTACCCCAGTCAGCCGTAGAGTATCGATACACAGTACGGTGGAGAGATACGTCTGAAGAGTTATTGCATTCCGTTTTTATCTTAACTGATACAACCGAGAGGTCGGAAGATCCCAGAGGAGACAGAACGGAACATGAACATAGCTCAGGGGAAGTTGTGAAAAAAGGTCTAGAAGGCTAGCGTCTGACCGGAAGTATCGGGTACAAAGGTGGGTTCGTGAACAATCGTCTGTCTTGTTCGAGTAGGTCAACCATTCCACATTGTGGACATTGAAGTCACCACAAATATGGATGTTAGCCGAAGGATGAGCAGACAGGATGTGGTTAATTTTCTCAGATATACTCTTAAAGAGAGCAACTCCGCTGTTATGGAGGCGATAGAGGGCAAATATAAATGCAGTGGTGTAAGCAAGTGCAACCCAGAAGGACATATAATGTTGATCAGGGTGTTCACTGGAGATATCTCTACCACACGGAAAGCCCTCTTTAATGTAGGTACATATTCCATTCCCATGGCGATCTTGAGGGTCAGATTTAGATGTTAAGTTAGAGTATCCTTTAATTATGAACTCATCTGAGGAAGTTGTCGGCCCTATTCTATGTTTATTTGTGATTTTTTGTCTGGAGATATTTCATGTTGAGGATTTGGGATGTGTGGAACAGTTTGACAGACGTGGTTAGGCCATGACATAGACGGAAAGCAGGAGAGAAAAAGATAAGATTTTTTTGTAGCACATGATAAGGTAAAGCCGTAACAAATACCCACTAGTAATGCATAGAGAGGCCCCACCATAAACTACTGCATAGTCCAGAATCCATTAACCAGGCGGCAATACAGCAGCTCCAGTACTTTGCACCTGATGATAGGACAGCCTCCGTAGTGGTTAATCCAGGCGGATAACGTCAGCCCAGATGAAACATTTACCCCCAGTACCCTTACTAGTGACATAGCCACAAGGATAGATATAGAAACAGAAGGTTTCTGACATCTCAGGCTACTGTTCACGAAGTACTTCCGTCCTTTTTCTTTATCCGTTGTCGGAGAAATAACTCATTTTAAATGAGGACTGAGGAACAAATAAGGAGAAGCGAGAGTAACGAGAGCTGCCGATACCGCATCCAGCATGCGTTGTATACTCTCCATCAAAAAAGGGGGTTAGACGACTTATTAATATTCACTTAGTATAAGTCCGTAGCTCTAATTTGAAATTAAAGATATTTGAAGATAAATTCCCCTCCCACGTTTACGAATGAAATGAAAATAGAATACATTACTGTAATTTCCACTGAGGTATTAAACTTTCTTCTTATCCAAAAGACACCTCCAACAAAAGAATTATAATAAGGATAATTAAGCACCAAAATACATTTAACATACCGCTGCGGAGTTAACGCGTGTTGACATATTCATTAAACTTATTTCTTATTCAAAAGACACCACTAGCGCGTTTGAAGGTTTTTCGTTAATGACTCTTGCTTTTCAAGTTTCGGTGCTTATGGCAGACTGGGTGGGAAAGGGTCGTGGTGGGAAGGGTGATTTCGTTTATATTTATACAGAAAAAGTAATGTAATAATCCTAAAACAATTTTTTTTTCTCTCGGGAGAGGGGGTATTCTAGATGATTTTGCATTTAACGACTGACTGAAATAAAATATATTAGACAAAATTAAGTCAAATAAAATAATTGTTTACGAAGACTATTGCCTAGATTTTACTTAAAAAGTTTTTTTTTTCTGTCATTGGTGTGGCATGCCATGATTAGAACGCTGCCAAATTTATCGACTGCGGATTTTTTTTCTTTTGACTCAAAATCCATATGCCATCTCGGATAAGGAAAATGCTAATTTTTGAACTCTGAGATGAAAATAAATTTTATAATGCACATTTATGTGATTGTACACGTACACACACACACACACACACACACACACACACACACACACACACACATATATATATATATATATATATATATATAAGTCACAGATTAAAGATCAAGTGAGATATCCTGTTAGATATTACATTGAGGTAATACATTCAGGGTGATCCTAGCCAAAGAGGAAAAGCTCAATATTTAAAAATAGAGCAATATATAAGTATAAAGTAAAATTCTGAAAATCAAAATGCAAACATATATTCGAGTTAAGCATTTATTGTTTGACACAGCTGGACATTTTACGAACCGCATTTCAGTTCCTTTGATGATATGATCCATTTTTGAAAATCCATGGATTAAGGAAATAAACATAACTCTCCTTCATATATTCATTGTGTCAAACAATAAATTCTTAATTCGAATATATGTGTTTATATTTTGATTTCAGAATTTAACTTTAACCATTACACTCAAATTTTGTTTGATAGCTTTTTATTTCGCCGTGCGACCTTTTATTTTAAATTTCGGTTGGCATGTATATTTTGACGGTTAGTAACGATTCTTCTCAAGTGCTTTCAATCAGTACATCCGATCGTCGTCAGGAGCGATTGATGTTGTCGTTTTATTTATTGAAGATTGGTGTGTTTATAGTTAGTTATATTTTTTTTTGTTATATAGTTGGATGTAAAAGATATATATATATATATATATATATATACAAATATATATATATATATATATAATGCAGCTTGCCGAACAAATGTATTTTAGAGAAAAATCATATCAAGATACGAAAAGTCCAACACAGTTAAGAGGAGCATTTAAAACTAAATAAATAAAAAAGTAGTAATAAAAGTTACATATAACTTTATTATAACATCAGATTAATAAGGAAGTAATAATAATAGTTTCGAAATTACATGCAGATTTCTTATTTATTGTTATGCAACCAATTATCTATTGATTATTATAATGTACCCAATGCATAATAGTTATCATTCGGCATGGCCCGCTCGTAAACTACGCCTAAATATGATATTTTATTTCATGCTTAGCTCTTATTTATTATAAAGTCAAGTCTATATTTATTATTATCTATTATATTTATTATAAAGTCAATTCTCTATTTGTTATTATATTGTAATCAATATAGAATAGTAATTTCAAAAGGTAGAAAAATCTGACTTGGCTGCCATCAGCTAGGATCGAACACCAACCATATAGCTCTCCAGAATTATTTGTTAACATCGGAGTCACCATCCGATGAATATCGTAACTCTAAAAATTAACCGACATTAACCTACAAATGTATATTTGGGCATACGTAGATTAGCAATTTAAGTCGACTTATACCTGCCAAGTACTATTTTATTTAAATGTGGATCCTTATTTTACTCGCAAAAAAACAAACAAATTGAATTTGTTTTACGGGTCTGAATTCCATATATATGACGTTCTAAATTTGAAAAATGACAGGAATTTGCTAGAGACCGTTCATTAAAAAATCGAACGGACATACTAGATTATATATATATATATATATATATATATATATATATATATATATATATATATGCATGTTTCGTGGAACAGTAGAATAATTCATGATTGTTTTTTCTTGCAATCCATTTTTTCCATTTGGCGGATCAATGTTCGAACGTTTTGTTCGAGTGTAGTTTAAAATCATATAACACACTTACGCCTTTCTTCACACTCATATTTAGCCTGATTGATGTTTTTTTTTTCATGCGAATGAGTAGGACTTCAATGACTGCGAGACACAGATCACAATATGCGATGGCCCTATATAAGAGGAGGGCACGCTTAAGTGATTTATTGATTTTTAACGATTTAAATCAACTTTTCAATAAATTCACCAAACGCAATTTTTAATTCATTATTCGCCTGACAACGACACATGGAAGTCGAAAACGTTCGCAACTATGGCAAATTTCTTTTTACGTTCGAACAAGACGTGCGAATATTGGTCCACCAAAAGAAAAAAAAATGATTGGAAGAAAAACAAACAGGAATTATCTCTGCTGTTCCACGAAACATGCATATATATATATATATATATATATATATATATATATATATATATATATATATATATATATATAGACAATTACAAAATCATATATTGGTAGACATAGTTTTACAAGTGAGAAAAACGTTTCATCCAAGGCATGAAAATTGTTAAACAAAATGTTTTTACCATAGGCTTTAAAAATAAAGGTACAAGATTCAATTTGAAATTTATTCATCTTCAAAGTGCACTTTTACAAATTTGACGAAGTAAGGTATAAAAATTTAATTAAATTGAATCCAAAAAATTACCTTGGATTTATTTTATATAATGTACATTCTGTTGCCCTTTTTAAAAAAAAAAACATTGAACATTTTATATCTATATCATTAATTGCTAGATGAAAGATAATGTTGCTTCTTGGCTGTTTGGACCATCGGAGGTGGAATTTCTGAAGAAATAGACCAACACAGAAATCACTACTAAAATAACATTTACACTTCTTTATTCCCGATAGTCTCTTTCTTCTTGAAGTTTCCAGGTCTGTTCTTATTTACATTTTCAGTCTGGAGGATTCGATCCGCCTTTTGGTTGTTCGGAGAAACCAACATCTCTTGTCAGCTATAAGGAAAAAAAAAACTCAGTCTTAATGTTTCATTCTATGTAAGCCGGTCATCGGCGTAGGATCGACCCACGTGATGCACTAAATATCCTGGAAACAGTCCGCGTAGGAAGATCTGTCGATTAGACGTCTTTTTGTCTAGATGAAGAAAAAAGGTAGCTGGCTCATTCTTCTCCCAAAATTACGTCTTGTTCCTTTAGGGTTTCATAAGGTTGGAATCTTCCGCTTCATTTATTAATGTAGACATTTAAGGCAGACACAAAAAAAAAAAAAAAAAAAACGACGCACGACACAATCGTAATATATGAGAAATATAATTAACTATTTATTCTTTTACAAGAAAATATTACAATATTTTTACAAAAATAAGTTATAAATTATAAGTAACTTTCACACAGAAAACTATCTAACCTCAAGTAATGCAGGATGCTCTCCTCCTCTCATTTACGGAGAGAGAAAAATACGTGCTCACTTTATGGCTGTCTGAACTAAAAGAGATTGAGAAAAGGAAGGGAATTGTGGGATTCCATTTTGTGTATACCTCCGATTACAGCCAAATCTCTCCCTGGTCAGACTGGATAAGGTGTTAAACAACCACAACAACCGGGTCACTAAGATATAGTGCCACACTAAGATCCACGTTGCATTGGATTAAATTAGATTGATTGAAATATATAGTAACAGATTACCTTGATTCGCTCAGGATTTAATGAAATTGATGGAGATATATACTAGCAGAATACCGGGCGTTGCCAGGGATTGAATGAAATAGGTGACAATATATATTAGCAAAATACCTGGCGTCGCTTGGGATTGAATGAGATACGTGGAATTATATATTAGCAGAATACCCTGCATCAACCCGGATTGAATGGATAAAAATTTGGGGAAATTATTGATATTGTTTTCAGCTAGATTAGTGTTCTCGTGAGAGTTTGGCGAAGGGGGACCAGAGATTGGAGCTCAGACGAACACTTGCCATGAAGTATCTTACGTGGTTGTGAATAGTAGTCTCTTACCTCCTTGTCCGGGGTGAAGGTTAGTAAAAAAATATTTATTTCAACTTGAATTTAATTTCAAAAAAACAATTCATCATGAATTTCCAAGGTTATCTGCCATTGCTTATGCTGCACCGACTGTTGTATGTCCAGCGCTTTAATTTTGACAAATATATAAACATTGTTACTAGTTCATCATAACTATTTATTCTTATCATTTTTTTTCAGAATGTCCGTCACTAAACTGAGGATGCCTGCGTATTTTCTTTTCAACAATGATTCCCTCTGCATTGTTTTATTTTCACTTGTCGAAATCGCCCAGCTAATATTTGATGAGGATGGAGACGACAGTCGACAGTAATTTTTAACGAAACTAAAAAAATTTAAAAAAAAATAGAAAAGAAAGAGAAAAATATTTTATTTGTTAAAATATCTACTATCATTTACATATTAATGAATGAAACGCTTAACCAATCAGATTTGAAGCCTTTCTAACGATCTAAATTTTAATTGGTTTATTTTCTGTCTTTGCTGCTTTTACCCAATGAAAACTAACCAAACACTTGTATTCATTTCACAAACGTGTAATTCATGATCTATCCTTTTAAATAATTCATATTTTTGTATTTTCAATAAATTTGAAACTATATAATTTTTTTTGTTTTCGTTATTTCTTTATCTTTCGTGCTAAATTCAACGACATGATTTGCTTATTTGACTTTTTTTACATGAGTCACCACTTACCAAGGCCCTGAGCTCACTCGAGGATAAGGGTTTATGAGTATACAGTAATCAATAAGATAATATTGTAGTAGTCGTTATTAATGGAAATTTGGTAGATTGGATTACTTAAGGGGGCGGTTCATCAAGAATTTGTTTATATTGGACTTGAAGAAAACCAAATTGTAATCAGCTAACAGAAGAGAGTTCCAGAAGAGAGTTCCACAGGCGTGCAGTTCTAAGATAAAAGCATTGTTCATGGAATCTATGTTTTCATTTAGGCACTGTTAAAGGGTGGGGAAAGTTATTGACAGTGGTTTCAATTAGACGAGTGTTTTTCGAGAAAGATTGGCGAAGGGGTCAGAGATTGGAGCTCAGATGAGCACTTGCCATGGAAGTAACGATAAAGCAAAGACAGGCTCGCAACGCCCCTTCTGTTGGAAGAGGTTGCAGGGAAGAGAAAGCTTGGTTTTAGATGCATTAAAAGTAACCTGCCACCTCATTGTACCAAGCGCTCGAGATCAGAGGAGACAGAATTAGAAAGAACTTGACCATTTACTGCCTTTGATGTGTTGCTATAGATGGTAGTGGCATCAGTATATATGTCAAAGAATGATTTATGTATGTATTTTGGGAGATCATTGATTTAGATCAGGAAGAGAGTTGGGCCTAGGATGGACCCATGACGGACACCAGCATTAATACTGTAAGCTTCTGATTTCTGCCCATCAACCACTATTCTTATGAGCCTATAAGAGAAAAATGATGTAATAACTGAAAAGGCATTTCCAACTATACCGTAGCTAGAAAATCTTGTGATACAGGTATTTATACCATACCCTATCAAAAGCCTCTGATATGTCAAGAGCAATTGCCCTAGATAGGAAACCTTTGTTGAGAGATTTACTAATGCTATGTGATAACACCGTTAGCACATCTGCTGTAGATCTAGCAGAACGGAAACCATATTGCATGTCACTAAGATGGTTTTTCCTTGCTTCTCTTCCAATTTCCATTTTCTATCCTTTTTTCCAAGTTTCGCTTCTCTTTGTACTGTTGTTCTGTAGAATTTGGCAAATTATCTCCTACAGAACTGGAGGAATTTGTAAGTGGAAATGTTTTTTGATCACCGTTTAACCATACATATGTGTGCAGTTTACTGACGAAGGTTTACTTATCAAGCATAAGCAAAATAGTAGATATCTAAAACATAATTCATACATACTAGATATCTTAATAAAAAAATCTTTGAATACTTGATATCTAAAAGTGAATCATAAATATAGGATATCTTAATAAAAAATCCATAAATATTAGAGAAAACATCTAAAAATAGTAATTAATAAATATGAGATATCTAAAATATAATTAATGAATATTAAAAATCTAGAGAAAATAAGTCATAAATATTAAATATTTAAAAAATAATTCATACATATTAAATATTTAAAAAATAATTAATAAATATTTAAAAATTATTTCATAAATATTAAATATTTAAAAAATAATTCATACATATTAAATATCTAAAATATAATTCATTAATATTAAATATCTAGAGAAAATAATTCATAAATATTAAATATTTAAAAAAAAAGTAATAAATATTAAATATTTAAAAAATAATTCATAAATATTAAATATTTAAAAAATAATTCATAAATATTAAATATCTTAAATATAATTCATGAATATTAAATATCTAGTGAAAATAATCCATAAATATAAAATATTTAAAAAATAATTCATAAATATTAAATATTTAAAAAATAATTCATAAATATAAAATATCTAAAAATTAATTCATAAATATTAAATATTAAAAAAATAATCCATAAATATTAAATATTTAAAAAATAATTAATAAATTCAAAAATAATTAATAAATATTAAATATTTAAAAAATAATTAATAAATATTACATAATTAAAAAATAATTCATAAATATTAAATATTTAAAAAATAATTCATAAATATTAAATATTTTAAAAAAATTCATAAATATTAAATATTTAAAAAATAATTAATAAATATTAAATATTTAAAAAATAATAAATAAGAATATTTCATAATTTATTAAAACTAATGAAAATAATGCAAATAAAAAAATAATTAATAAATATTAAATATCTAAAAAATAATTAATAAATATTAAATATTTAAAAAATAATTAATAAATAATTAATAACTAAAAAATAATTAATAAATATTAAATATTTAAAAAATAATTAATAAATATTCAATATTTAAAAAATAATTAATAAATATTAAATATCTAAAAAATAATTAATAAATATTAAATATCTAAAAAATAATTAATAAATATTAAATATTTAAAAAATAATTAATAAATAGTAAATATTTAAAAAATAATTAATAAATATTAAATATTTAAAAAATAATCCATAAATATTAAATATTTAAAAAATAATTCATAAATATTAAATATCTAAAAAAAAAATTCATAAATATTAAATATCTAAAACAAAAAAAATTCATCAATATCAAACATCTAAAAATAATTAATAAATATTAAATATCTATAAAAATAATTAAAAAATACTAAATATCTAAGAAAAACAATTTATAAATATCAAACATCTAAAAATAATTCATAAATATTAAATATCTATAAAACTAATTAATAAATACTAAATATCTAAAAATAAAACAATTTATAAATATCAAACATCTAAAAAAATAATTCATAAATATTAAATATCTAAAAAATAATTAATAAATATTAAATATTTAAAAAATAATTAATAAATATTAAATATCTAAAAAATAATTAATAAATATTAAATATCTAAAAAATAATTAATAAATATGAAATATTTAAAAAATAATTAATAAATAATTAATTTCTATAAAAATAATTAATAAATATTAAATATTTAAAAAATAATTAATAAATATTAAATATTTAAAAAATAATTAATAAATATTAAATATCTAAAAAATAATTAATAAATATTAAATATCTAAACAGTAATAAATAAATATTAAATATTTAAAAAATAATTCATAAATATTTAAAAAATAATTAATACATATTAAATATTTAAAAAATTATCCATAAATATTAAATATCTAAAAAAAATTCATAAATATTAAATATCTAAAACAAAATCATTCATCAATATCAAACATCTAAAAGTAATTAATAAATATTAAATATCTATAAAAATAATTAACAAATACTAAATATCTAAGAAAAACAATTTATAAATATCAAACATCTAAAAATAATTCATAAATATTAAATATCTATAAAACTAATTAACAAATACTAAATATCTAAAAAAAAACAATTTATAAATATCAAACATCTAAAAATAATTCATAAGTATTAAATATCTATAAAAATAATTAATAAATACTAAATATCTAAAAATAAAACAATTTATAAACATCAACCATCTAAAAAATAATTCATAAATATTAAATATGGAAAAAGTTAATTCATAAATATTAAATTTCTAAAAGAAATAATTCATAAATAATGAATATCTTAAATAAAAATAATGCAGAAATATTAAATATCTTAAAAAATAATTCATAATATAAAATCTCTAAAGAATATATATGAATATTAAATATCTAAATAAACAAATCTATAAGGACAAGATATCTAAAAATATAATTCATAAATATTAGATAACTAAAAAAATAATTCATAAATACTAGATATCTAAATAAATAACTGGTAAATACTAGATATCTTAATAAATAATTCATAAATATTAAATGTCTAAAAATAATTCATAAATAATAGATATATAAAGAAATAATTCACAAATAGTAGATATCTAAAAACATAAATACTAGATATCTTAATAAATAACTGATAAATACTAGATACCTAAATAAATAATTCATAAATACTAGACACCTAAATAAATAATTCATGGATACTAAATATCTAAATTAGAAATTAATAAATATTTAATATCTTAATAAATAATTTATGAATATTTTATATTTAAATAAGTAATACATAAATAATGATTATCTAAATAAATAATTGATAAATACTAGATATCTAAATACATAAATAATTAATATCTAAATAGATACTTGATAAATACTAGATATCTAAATACATAAATAATTCATATCTAAATAAATAATTGATAAATACTAGATATCTAAATACATAAATAATTCATATCTAAATAGATACTTGATAAATACTAGATATCTAAATACATAAATAATTCATATCTAAATAAATAATTGATAAATACTAGATATCTAAATGCATAAATAATTAATATCTAAATAAATAATTGATAAATACTAGATATGTAAATACATAAATCATTAATATCTAAATAAATAATCGATAAATACTAGATATCTAAATACATAAATCATTAATATCTAAATAAATAATCGATAAATACTAGATATCTAAATACATAAATAATTAATATCTAAATAGATACTTGATAAATACTAGATATCTAAATACATAATACATAAATAATTGATATCTAAATAAATAATTGATAAATACTAGATATCTGAATAAATAATGAATAAATATTAAATTATAAATAAATTATTCATAAATACTAGACATCTTTATAGAGAAATCATTTATTTATAGTTTAACCATTTATGTTCAGTAACTCCTACCACGTCACGTGACTAATCTATAAAATACTCCTCTTTTTTTCCTCATGGTTTCCCTGTGCAGGTAGCAGAGGGAGCACACCTTTTGCTCCTTTGAATTTTACGTTGTTTTACTCATGTAATGGCGTCTTTTACATTTATACTTATTCATCATTTTCCGCTTTATATTTATATATATATTGTAAGATGAGTGCAGTACATTATTCTTCCTCATTAGTCTCTTAGTTCTTTTGTCCAGCAAATGAACGTTTTAGAGCAGAGTTTCTTAAAGTGGGCTCAACGCAGCCCTGGGGCTCGGTGACTGATAGAGAGGTGCTCCGTAAACAGATACGGGCAAACAGTTCGTAAGACATTTAATTATTAATCCTTTTTATTGGAAATAGATATGATACATAACTACAGGTGTAAAACGTTTCATGATGGTTAATGGAAAATAAAATAAATATAAATTCACAATATTGTTTAATTAATCAAAAACAAAAGTGTCAGCATTTGAAACTACTTTTTTACAGGAATTGTCTTGCAAGTGCTTCGTGACAAACCTCAGCCCTGCTCAGAGTCTACCTGGTGTCATGAAGTTTTGCAAACTCTGGTCTGGAGTACGTTTATTTAGTAAATTTATAAGTGTAATGATAATGATAGGACTTTTTACATACGTTGGCTTATTTACAGAGAGATTCAGCACCTGACTAAAAGCAAACTCATTTCAAGTCTTGGTTCAACTTTTCATCTGTCAGGTCCGACATAACAGTTTCTGATCTAATCTGTTCGATCCTATCTAGTTGGTTATCGTTTTGTAGATCTTTATTGAAAGAAATATTCTTTATTGGATTTATTTACATAGCTGGAGTATGGTAGCCGAGAAATTTTAAAAACCATCTCATGGTTATTTTTACTTAAAAACAAAATGTAAACATATATAAACAAAATATTTTAGAATATAATTCCTTGATTTTTAAATAAAAAATATTGATTGTAAAAATAAAGAACATTTTTTGTAAATAATAATTGAGAAATATTGCAAATTGCTTACATAGCTGGTTCTTTGGGATAATAGGGCGCCTCAAACACCCTTCCAAAATGACAACAAACGGAAAAAGTGTTAGTGTTTTTTTTTTACTATTTTAAAGCCTTTTTTTTAAAGTTTGAAACACAAGTAGTGGCATGGCGGAAATTGTTCAGGGATTAAATGTATTGGAATGTTTTTATTTGGGTAAAAAAAAAAAGTTTTTCAGTTGCCATACTACTTTCTATTTACTCGCCTTCCCATGAGGGCAGAGTTAGACACAAGGTTAGTTTTAATGTGGAGAAGCATTTATTACTAAAAACGAAAAGGTAAAAGATAAAAGCAAGTTAAGCTAAAAGTAAAAAAGAAAACAAAAAAAAACATTTCAAAGAATTAAAAAAAGAAAAAAATCAAATAAAATTCAAACATTTATTACTATTGGCTTGTGCGTTCTATATTCATCATTCAAATGGTCAATAATGGTAGAAGATTGTGGCCTACCTGTTCACATTTTTCAGAACCAGACTCATCTGCAGGACCTTCTTCTTTAAGCAGCACCTTATTATATACTGTACTGTATTTTGTTACGAAGTTTTAATATGCACTGTATAAAATATTGTGTAGACCCCGCCATATGGCGATTTCACAAACTCGGAACAGATTAATGCTCGGGGGTTCTATTGGAGTATGTTAGATTACGATGTACAGGTAGAGAGAGAAAGAGAGAGAGGAAGCGAGAGCGACAGCGTGAGAGAGAAAGAGAAAGAACGGGGAGAGAGAGAAAGAGAGGTGGAAGTGAGAGGGAGAGGGATAGAGCGAGAGCGATAGAGAAAAACGAAATTTCTGTACTGTGAAATGAAAGATATTATATATATATACATATATATATATATATATATATATATATGTCATTTCACATATATATATATATATATAATCTCTCACTCTTCATGTTTATATATATATATATATATATATATATATATATATATATATATATATATGGCAGAGAAACAGCGCCTTTTCCGTACCAAAGTTTTAATGTTTATATATATATATATATATATATATATATATATATATATATATATATATATATACATATATATATATATATATATATATATATATATATATATATATATATAAACATTAAAACAAACAAGATCTATAGATTTATGTTCTCGACGTTTGCCCTTTTTTAGTTGTTGAAAACTAAGTAGCTGATGTTTTCAAATAAGAAAAGCCGTCTGTTGAGTTTAATTTCCTCGTCTTCCTCCTTATCAACATAACAAAGTGTCGACTCACCTCCACGACCACCACCACCAACAACAACAACAAAAACAAGCACAACTCTGAGACTCTTAGGCCTCTTGTATCATGGCAAAGAAGCAGCGCCTCTTCCGTACCAAAGTTACTGGTGCGCTCATCCCTCTGGCCTACATTTGCCCAACTTACAGTTCCACTTTCTAAATTTTTACACACGTTGGAAATCACACGCGCATAAATTAGCGACGCTTGGAATATATTTGCTCTTAAAAAACTTCAATCTAATTCCGTCGATACAAAGATGGTAAGTCTACCTTTTTTTAATCGCATTTCAAAAGTTTCTAATATTCAAAATAAAAATTCGGCACTTATGCAGAAGAGGTTCGTAAATAATGACGTCATTATTTAGAAACCCATTCATAAAAAAGAAAAAAAAGTTAACTATTCTGTACTTTTTCGTAACAATCAAATTAAAAAAAACAAAACTATCGTAAAAAGTTAATTTAATTTTGAAATCCTATTAAAAAAAATAGCGGCGCCTGAATTCTACATACGTACCGAATAGTTCACAAGGACCACGTTAATAATGTTTTTTCAAATAATAATTCCATTATTTCAGCATAGTCCGTAAACTGCAGAAGTAATCAAATCTGTACTGAACGTTTATAAAATAAATGTACTTGAATTAAATAAATATAGATGTGTAATAATTTTGGGTTCTCCTTTAGCAGGTGTCTCCCTGATTCTACTTTTACTTTTTGGCACTCACGTGACCTTATTCGGAATTCTTTTTTTTTTCTACCAAAACGGTCATTTACAATGTTTTTTTAATAAAATGTTTATACATATTGCGACATATGTGTACATATATATGCATGTATATGTATAAATCTAGATGTATAAACAGAGAGAGAGAGAGAGAGAAAGAGATGTTATTTGTTTTTGTTTTTTGCGATACATTTTGAATGAATTCAATTATTTACGAAGGTGCATTTTTACCTAAATGCTAGTTGGGAATAATTTTCCCTTTAAGCAATTTTGTACCCTCATATGGGCAGCGGCTTATATATTGTTTCTAAAATATAATTATGCACTGAGACGTGTTTCGTCGTCTACGACTCAAGTGGATACATATACAGATTGGAACGATAAAAATGTCGCCCAAAGAAAACTGTTACAGTTTTAGTTTAAAATTTTTATTGAAAAAAAAAAAAAAATTCAGGTATTTTAATTATATGGTAGTGCTGACATCTTGACGTTTTTAGTTCCAATCATCGCTTGGATATAGATCCGAAACAGGAAGCATTCCTTTTCCATAAGCGCCCACGGGAGCTCGGCTAATACTTTGCGGATGGCGGCGATCAAACTGGTTTTTGTATTGTAGGAAGTCATTTTCGTGATGTACTCGACGGATGACCAAACGAAAGATTCAGTTCGGGAAGGAGGGGGGTAGTGAGAGAAGGGTACAATGTTGTAGCACTCCTTCTGAAGCCAAGACTGGGTCTTTTGGACTTTTGGATGGGCGCCGAGTTCTCCTGCCCCATCCAGGGTTTGCCAGTGGCCACCTGGGTATAACCACACTTTAATACATCAAAGTATCAGGTAGAAAGATATTGCTGGAAATAACTCTCATATCATAAATAAATAAAAATTACATCCATTCTTATACGCAACTGATGTCGATTAATAATAGGTATAATAAAGTAAATATAAGTAAAGTTAAAGATAAATATAAATCAAATAAAAATAAATAATATATCTAAATGAAGCAATTTAAGCAATTATATTGCAACACACAATTAATAACATAAGTCAAGTATTCAAATATATTTCCTTAAATGTAATATGCAAATTGCGTCACTTTTTGAATGTTGATTTCCTTTATATAAAAAAAAAAAAACTACTTTTCCGACTTTATTATATACTAGCGGAGGGGAGCACCCGGCTTGGCCCGGGCGTAAAATACGCTTAAATACGGTATTTTAATTTGTCAGGATTTCGTATATTTTATTATAGAGTTGCGATTTCAAAAGTAAAAAAAAAAAGTATTTAGGTGTCATCGGCTGGAATCGAAACCAAACTGTAGCATTGCAAACTGGTAAAGATATAACTGCGCCAACGTTATGCGTACATAAATCGATTAAAAATAAAATATAAACGAAAAGGAATGTATGAAATGTTTATCGATTTTTTTTCTATTTTGACCCCTTAAAAAAGTGTCAACCGGCTAAAGACGCATAAAAGAACGGCCCGTAAAAAAATTCAATCATTTGAGGCGACTTTTAGTTGCGGAGGAGATAGTGTTTGAAAATACGGAGATAGATCGACAGACAGATCTATAGACGGACATATAGCTGTATATATATATATATATATATATATATATATATATATATATGTATGCATATATATATATATATATATAAGTACTTCATTTACTCACGTAAATTAATATACGAAAGTATAAATTTATGCGTCAATTTTAAGTATTTACTTCAACAGTGCTCAATACGTAAGTAGAGCTAGTTAGTAAGTTATACAATATATATGGCGATTAAGCTACACTGAATATTACGCGTTTCATCCACTCTAGGATTTTTCAGGCTTATGCGAGAATTTTGTGGTTGTCTCGGGTTTTTATATACGCACCTTATATTGGGTTTTAAGTTAACCAATCAGCTTTCTAGAATAAACCCCACCCTCTCTAATCCGCCAATGAGCAGGCACTTACAGGACAAATCCCCAGTTGACCTTCGGTTGACCTGTTCCTTTGTGTGTGCTATTTAGCGTAGATATCTAGTGTCTTGACCTGTTTTAAATCAAGGTTAATGTTTTTTATATGTTAGTTTATATATATATATATATATATATATATATTATATATAGTATAAAGCTGAATGTATGTGTGTGTGTCTGGTCATAGATAGGTTCCTATATGGTTGACTATTATAGAAAACTGATTACATATAATGATAGAAGATGCATCGTGACACAGGAATGGATATGTTTGATCTTCCATAATAATGATTCATTAAAATTGTGGGGTCTGCGTACGCGCCTGGTCCATAAAGTATGCAAATAAAAAAATTGAAAAAAAAACGTTTACAAGTGTTGTTGATATAGATGTACATAATAATACTTTGATAATTATATTTTAACTTAAATAGGTATAGTATAATAAAATTGTTGGGTCTTGCGTTCACACCTGGCCTCCATAGAATGAAAATAGGCACACACTTTAATAAAGACTTTTCATATCTATCTGCGTAAGTATACTTTGATAATTATGTTTCAGTTGGAAGATATATGGTATAATAAAATTACTGGGGTGCCCGTTCGCACCTGACCTCCATAGAATGGAAATATGTCACAAAGTTTAACAAGTTTATTTTAATATAAATCCACAGAATATTGTGATAAGTGTTTTAGTGTGAACAGGTATGGTATAATAAATTATGGGGTTTATCTATTTTATTTTTACTTTCATCATATTTTGCTTTGATTTGGATACCCCCAAATTCGAAGCTACCTCATTACAACCCCTCCTTTTCATAACCTATCATACTTTCATAAATCAGAGTCCATTTTCTGTAGGCCGTTTTTGAACCCAGTCAACGACGGATACTTTTGCTAGTATATATATATATATATATATATATATATATATATATATATATATGTGTGTGTGTGTGTGTGTGTGTGTGTGTTATTCAGGTTTTCATTCGCAAATATTGTGGTCGTGTAAACTATGCTTCTGATTAGAAATTATTTTTGAAGTGGGCAACCTGTACGGTATTTGCTGTTGTCCAGAGTTGGTTTATTATTATTATTATTATTATTATTATTATTATTATTATTATTATTATTATTATTATTATTATTAATGTTTCTACGAGTTACATATGTGTCTTTTGTGTTAGTTTTATTTTTGTCATGGTGTCCACTTTTTATTATGTATTTTTTGTTGTATTCATTGCTTTTATTTAATATTTTGTTATTATGTGCTTTAATTATCATCTCTAAATTTTCGCAGCAACTGTAGGATAATTTAGGGTATTGGTATTGAAAATTTTGTGTAAGGGAATGGTTGCGGGAAAGTGCCTTTCGATAAGATCTAGAAATTACTTGCCAAGTTTTGTTTTTAACGTTCGATTGTATGGGGCCGTATACTAGATTATGTTTCTTTTTATTCTATTTTTAATTTTATTATAGTTATTGATGTTTTGTTGTTATATTTGATATCAATATTTTTGTATCCACTATTTTTCAGGACTGTTTCATAGATATTGGTTGACCTGTTTAATATATTTTCATCGCTTAAGTTATTGTTGAGTCTACATACGATCGAGTTAGGAATCTGTTTTATAATTGATGGTGGGTGATTGGACTTAGGGTTTACGTATATTGGATTAGCGTTATCTTTTAAGTAGGGTTCATATATATTTTATCTAAATTTAACATGACGTCCAGGAAGTTTGCTATTTTTATCAGCTAATGCGACTACTTTTAGGCCTAATTTTTTCATTTCCTTGTGTATGATTTTCTTAAAGTTATCTCCCTTGACTTAGTTGGAGTCTTTTATTATAGCTAATACACCATTTCTATAGAGGCCGATATCCGTAGTATCATATACGCTTGTGAGGGTATATAGAATGAATAATCCCACAAGATCTGATGCCTCTACAGAATCCCGGGCACCCATCGCCAAATCAAACGAATTTGTGATTTTAGTTTGTATCCATTAGTTATTGTTATTTATTTGAACTGATTTTCTACATTTTTTTAATGATGTTGATTTCTTCCGAGGATATATTAGTGTATGCCAATATTTTTGCTGATGAGGAGACTTTGTTCAAAAAACTATATATTAAAATTTATGTCCATGACCTTGTGTCTTTCTCAATAAAAGCATTGTTTCCGAAACGATCGTACAATTTATTGGCTTTGTTGTGTTCCTTCTTATGGAACCGATTTTTAATTTTTAATTTTACTTTTAATTATAAATTATCAGTCATCTTTCTGAATATATATATACACACACACACATATATATATATATAAGTTTACTTATATTGAAACTTTATATTGAAAATTAAAGACGATTATTAATTTTATGTTATGAATATTTTGTTGTATTTGTATGTGTGCGCATATATAGATCTTTGTGTATATATGCATATATATGGTAGCGTTCTGCAGTTTTGACAAACTATAAATACCCACTGTACAGGTACCTGCGAGTTGATTTTTTTGTGGCAAGAATTACACAATCGCCAACCACACCTCTCCTGAGTCGGCATTGTTAAATACTTTCCTCAGAGTTTTTTTTTTATATTTTTCTATCCGTGGAACACGATACTGTGGATATGCTTCCCAACTTTATGATAATCCTCGACTTCAAGGAGATGTTTTGATCAAATTGTGTTGGTAAATCAATCCCCATCCTGCATATTCTCCCGACCTAGCTCCCTCAGGTTATTAGTTATTCTGAGGATTACAAGACCATTTAGATGAACTTAGGTTTACATCATGAAATGAGATTGAACATGAGTTAGATTAATATTTCATCCAAGGAAAAACTTCAAGAGACATTTATAAGGTCGTTCACAGATGGAGATTTTTCAGAAAATGCAAAGTTTTGAACAATGATTAAAAAAAAACTTTTCATTTTCTATAGAACTTTTAACGTGACAAGATTTTGCAGCAACATAACCCTGGTTAGGCTATTGTAAATCAGTTTGTAAATGTCAATATATAAACCAGATGTACACTGAAACATGATGATGATGACCCATAGATGTAATTGCAAAACATATTGCTTCGTGGTTAAAGCGGGTTAAAGTAGATTTATTTGTCAGAAAATTGCGTTAAAATAACGTAATCGTAATACGGAAATGAACGATGTAAAACAAGCAGAAAATATTAACAATTGTTTATTTGGATAATTGAAACGTGAAAAAATTGGGATGCTGAAAACATACACAGTAAATAAATACGTTTTATTGTCGCGTTGATTATTTAGTATAATATATATCGTATATATGAAACAGGTCGATGATTATACGTATTATTTGTAATCACGCTTTGCGTTTGCATCCAATATCTTGAAGTTTTTATTCAATAAATTAAAGATATTCGCTCCAGCGGTTTGTGTTTATTTGTTGACGTTGTTATGGGTTTATGTTTATGGACTCAGGCGCAACCGGAAATCTTAAACCGGATGCTGGGTTACAACACTCGTTATAAGGTCATTTGGATTTTATTATTATATAGATTTACCTAAAATAAGTTAATATTAAATAATAATGCATACTTAAAATAATTTACTATAATCAAAAAATAAATTTAAATACATATAAAATATTTACTTAAAATAGGTTATAATAGTTACTTAAAAATATAATATTAATTAAATAGAAATACGGGTTTTAAATATGTATATCAATATAAAAAACAAATTTATATTTATATAATATATATATACATATAATATATATATAGATAGAATATATATATATATATATATATATATATATATATATATATATATATATATATATAATAATAATAAATTCCACAGCCAAACAGCGTCGCAGTCAACAATAGCCATGACAGTCAAGGAATTGGAGGTGTAAGACTCGAATTTCCCCCTCATTTTGGGGTCACCAGTTAGACACAAACGAACTCAGGATTCAAAAGCCGAGCTTTTTGCATGCGAGGCAAGCACCCTACCAACTGAGCAAACGCCCCGCACACAATTTCTATTAACCAACACAGATCAAGCAAACCGCGCCAAAATCCGACTGTGAAATGAACCTACTTCGTCTCGACAAGGGACGCGATCATCCAACCAGCTAATAACCCCAAGCCGATGTCTCACAAGTAGGAGTGTTAACTCGAAAGGACGATGCCATCCAGCAATGCTAAACAAGCGAGCAACTAATATATATATATATATATATATATATATATATATATATATATACTAGCAGAAGTACCCATCGTTGACCGGGTTCAAAAACAGCTTACAGAAAATGGACTCTGATTTATGAAAGTATGATAGGTTATGAAAAGGAAGGGTTGTAAAGAGATAGCTTCGAATTTCGGGGTATCAAAACCAAAGCAAAATATAATGGAAGTAAAAATAAAATAGATAAAGCCCATAATTTATTATACCATACCTGTTCACACTGAAACACTTATTACAGTATTCTGTGGATCTATATTAAAAAACCTTGTTAAACTTTGTGACATATTTCCATTCTATGGAAACCAGGCGCGAACAAACACCCCATAATTTTATTATACCATATTTCTTCAAACTGAAACATAATTATCAAAGTATACTTACGCAGATAGATATGAAAAGTCTTTATTAAAGTGTGTGCCTATTTCCATTCTATAGAGGCCAGGCGCGAACGCAGATCCCACAATTTTATTATACCATCCCTATTTAAGTTAAAACATACTTATCAAAGTATTATTATGTACATCTATATAAAACACACTTGTAAACGTTTTTTTTTAATTTTTTAATTTTTTTATTTCCATACTTTGTTTACCAGGCGCGTATGCAGACCCCATAATTTTAATGAATCATCATTATGATAGATCAAAAATACCCATTCTTTTGTCTCGATACATCTTCTATCATTATATGTGATCAGTTTTCTATAATAGTCAACCATATATACATAAACACGTCGGGTTAAACACTACAGAATTATTATTTTTTCCGATTTTTCTGGATATCTTTTCAATTCGCCTGGCGGTCTTTTTAATTTTAGATGACATATAATATAAAATAGCGCCCAAAAGTTGTTGTTCGGCTACGCCTGCCAGTATCCTATACCTCTATAAGGCAACCATTCGCCCATGTATGGAGTACTGTTGTCACATCTGGGCTGGTGCATCTGCTGCTTGTCTCTCGCTCCTGGACAGGGTTAAAAAAAGAGTCGCAAACCTGATAGGTCCTGAACTGTCATCTGGGCTTCAACCTCTGTCCCATCGACGAGATGTTGCATCCCTCTGCCTGTTCTACAAATACTTTAATGGTGAATGCTCTGACGAACTGCAAACACTTGTACCTCCCCGACGTAACTACCCCCGACAAACCCGACAAGCTACTAAGTCTCATCCCTTTACAGTGGAGATCCCTAGGTGCAAGAAAGCCTTTTACTCCAATAGTTTCTTCCCCAGAACTGCGGGTCTTTGGAACTCCCTTCCGGGATTCTGCTTTCCCAACTGCAATGATATGCAGAAGTTCAAGTGTAATGTTAACAAACATCTTTCTACTCTTCTCCCTTCATAATGACCCCGCTAATTAATTCCCTAATAGTAGCCCCCTGCTTCAAAGTGGCACTGTGCCTTGTTTGAGGTGAAAATTGAATTAAAAAAAAAAAAAAAGATGCCTTTAAGCGCTTTCATCTGTTCATCCGATGACCATCAGGAGCTATTTTGTTGTTATCGTTTTCTTTTTCTTTTCCTTTGAGGCTTGGTATATTTATAAGTTTTTATTTACTTGCTTATTTTTAATATTTTCGATTTTTTAGAAAAAATACAACTTTGTGATATATGGGTCCTTGAAATGCAAAAGAGCTAATTTGCGTTTTATTTTAAACTAGCGGTGGTACCCGGCGTTGGCCGAGTGTTTGTTTCCGGGACGGGGGGGGAGTTTTTAAAAATGTTATGGTAGGTAAGTAGGAAGGATCAAACCCGGAGTCATGAGTAAAAGTAGGAAAATAAAGTGTGGAAAAAAAAAAAAATCTTAAAAACGTTAATAGTTCGGCCACCAAGAAAAGTCCATTCCAGTTGTTTAGGGGGGGGGGGAAACGACTACGGTAGGTCGGCGCGAACGTGAAAATATAATGTGAATTGTCCAGCACGCTAACCACTACGCCACAGAGCACTGCAGCTTAGTTTAGTGATTTTAAATAACTTCACATGAAAGAACTACGAAGCCAAACCGGTGTTCTCTTCTCAACTGTTCCTTGTGAACGATCCCCAAACGGTGTTAAGTGGTGGCAGGGGGAGGAGGAATTTATTAGAGAGAAAATATTTTACCGCTTCCATTGATCGTAACCGATTTTGGCCGTGACTTCTCAGCAGAAAAAGTATAGGAATCTAAGATTATCGAGGAATTTGAGAAATAATAAGCCTATAACACACCTCAGATATTGTTCTGCCGTTTGTGCATATTATATTTGCATTAAATATCTTGATTTTTAATCCTATTAAGGTCAAAATCCGACGCGGAAAAATGAGTTCATTTTATTTATATAGATAGAAGATAGATAGAAAAAGAATAGAAGATAGATAGATAGATAGATAGATAGATAGAATATAGAAGAAGAAGATAGATAGATAGATAGAAGATAGATAGAAGAAGATAGATAGAATAGAAGAAGAAGAAGAAGAAGAAGATAGAAGATATTCATTTTCATTAATTCCTATTATTTTTTTTTCGTTATAGGATAATCATCTTTAGTTAACTATAACGTGTAATTATATTCATGCAGATATTCTATATGATTTATACTTGCGTAATATTTGCGTAAAAAGTTTATAGTAAACACAAAAATCTTTCCATGTATATTAATGTATACATATGCGTATATATTGTTGTTTATAAATTTTTGCCTACCAAACTCCTCATATATATTTTGGTCTACAAATATAAACTTCATATAAAATGAATTTAAACCCATGCTGAAAATTTATATTTGAGTTGTATCCCGGGAAAATCGCTACAAAAGCGTGAAAAAAATTGCCTCGTGAAAGTCGAACGGCGGCATAATGAATATGCATGCATAACGGTTCATGTTTTAATTTTTAGCCTTGGAGCAAACCTGTCTGCAGAGCTCAATCATGAACAAGGGCATACTGCCCCCATTAATTAAATAAAAGATTCGGTTCGAAATTCCGTGCAGTATTCTAAGTTACACAAAAGGATTCCAAAGTTCTACAAGATACGTTTGAAGACGGTCGGGGGTTGCATCAGCCGATAAGTTGTGAAAATAACACCGAATATGCAAACAGTACTCGGAAATATCCAAATAATAGGAATAAACTGAAATCAATAATTTGTAATTATTAGATTATCTGACCTACTCTTGATTATTTATATTGAAGCAATATTTACTCCCAACTCCATTCCTCCCCAAATTGATTGCTTGCGATCCATAGTAAATGATAAGTCCAGGAGGGTATGAAAAAAATGCTGACGTGAGCAGACGAACGACTAATGTTAATTGGAGTTTTGTAGAATAAAAAAAAAATAGGCTTGCCAATTTGGAAGCTAACCGCTTCAATATGATCAGCTTGTTTATAGATTCCTGTTGGCGTAGGTTAAAGCTTTTTCCTCCTGGTGAAGCATATTTTATGCTGCATAGTAGTTCATCGGTCGACCTGGCTCAGCCTATTTTCGTGCACAATCTATATTTGTCCGTAATCAGATCCAGCGCTGACTAAACGAACACGCGGACCACGGAGGATTCTGCCAGGAATGGGAGGGGCTAGTTTCCATGGAAATCTGGAAACGTCATAATATTTATGTTCTCAAAGCTCCTTGATGTAATGTCGGAAAACTTGTCTATCTATCTTTCTTGGTATCTATCTGTCTATTTTTCTCCCACTCGGTCGATCTATTTATTTATCTGACTGTTCATCTATCTATCTATCTATCTATCTATCTATCTATCTATCTATCTATCTATCTATCTATTTATCTGTTTATATGTATGTATTAACGTCGGTATGTTGTATGTATATATGTATCTATCTATTTTTCTGTCTTTCTATTACTCTATCTATTAATTTATTTGCCCATATGTCTACCTACCTATCTATCTATCTATCTATCTATCTATCTATCTATCTATCTATCTATCTATCTATCTATCTATCGGTTTTCTTTCTATATGCCAATCTGTTTATATGTATGTATTAATGTCGGTATGTTGTATGTATGTATCTATCTATTTTTCTGTTAATCTATTACTCTATCTATTAATTTATTTGCCTATCTGTCTACCTAGGTATCTATCTATCCATCTATATATTTATCTATATATCTATCTATCTATCCATCTATGTATCTATCTATCCATCTGTCCATCTATCTATCCATGTATCCATCTATCTATCCATCTGTCTATCTATCCATGTCCATCTATCTATCTATCTATCTATCTATCTATCTATCTATCCACCCATCTATCTATCCATCTATCTA
>NC_136511.1:24009178-24101678 GCF_053919585.1 Euprymna scolopes | reverse complement strand
AACAAATCTTTTATTTAAAAAAATTAATTTAGTTTTAACATTTTTTGTGTTCACGAAACAACAAAATCCACTTGTTCAGTATGCGGACGACGGCCATCTTTTTTATTGCGTTTTACTAACTGTCGTCAGGTGGTGCTTCTCGGGCAAAAAACATTTAAATCATCAAGTTGTTGTTAACCTTTCAAAGTTACTTTAATTTAAAAAAAAATATTTCATTTAAATTATTTATTTGTTCGAAAAAAAAAAGAAGCTGTTTTATTTCATAAAAATGCAATGTTTTTTTTTAATACACAATTGTTTTATTAAAATTATATTTTTTTACGAAGAGGTTTAAATAAATGTTTTTACAATTATTGATGCATTTTTATACAATAAATGTTTAGGTTTTCAAATATTTTTCTGTTTGGAAAAACATCTCGTTGCCGCGTTATTTGTACCAAGAAGAAATAGCTGTTAAATGATACCTTCTCCTTCTCATGTTAAAAATGGCGTTCGAAATAATAACGTTATTATTTCGGCGGGGTACCAAAAATACATAAGTACCGTGTTTTCCTAATTATATTTTGTAATAATACAAGAATTGTTTAAAGTAAATTAATTCTTCTAAATAAAATAATTACTTTCTTTTATAATACGTATTTTTTTTTCTTTTATTTTTCTTTCGTAATAATGCTACAATAAGTGTTATGGTTTCGTTTTTCGTGGTTTGACTCTAAGATCAAGTTTATTTTTTAAAACAAGAATTAATGTTTTTTTTTCATATTATGGGGATGCGTAGTCGCCTTTAAAACAAAATCTCCTTCAAGAACGTTTATACATTGAGTTATCAATCGATGTTTATTCTATAAGGGACCAGTTTTCCTACCTAGCAAAAAGTTACGAGTTTTCCGGGTACAGGTTTTCTGAGGACGAGTTTTCCAGGTACTATATATATATATATATATATATATATATATATATATATATATATCGCTGAAACATGTATGCTTATGTGTAGCCATTTGTTTGTAAACTAAATTCACTTATTTCGGCTCTGTCTAAACATTGAGCACTCTTTTGGGAGACACACTTATATATTTTGTTTTAAACAAACAAATAATTACTACCAATACTATATATATATATATATATATATATATATATATATATATATATATATATATATATCACATAGTGGATAATTACATTTTAAAAATCTTTTCTGTAACCCACTCCCTCACGCAAACAGTAATGTTCCTAATACACCCCCCAGATCGTGGTCCCCAGCAGGATTCACTTCTAGACCTATCCTCATCATGAGGATTGTGTGACTAATTCCATTTGGAACCGCAAACAATCTAGTGAGATCAATTGGAAACCCACGTAAGTCTCAAACTCTATATGAGGATCCATTACTCAAAACAATAAAGTACTACAACAGGGTTGACTATGGAGCAACCACAGAACACATCAGACAAATATCTTCTCTTTTCATGCTGAACAGTGCTCAATTGGGACAACTTAATGGTGCAAAGCAGTTATTGAACACATGTTTTCACACAGGAGTATTATAGCCCTATTTACCTCATGGTTCACTACATATTTTGAAACTGCTATACCACTAAGACAATATAATATATAATTTGATTAGTTTTTTTTGGAAAAAGAATTCCAGCAGAGTGCTCAATTAAAAGGAAAATCCAAATTTTAAGAGCGTACTTATATTTTGTGTACAGAAAGTTGTTAGTTGAGACAGGTCATTAGTACCGTCGGTTTCAAGCCCGATAATAAGGCCTGTTTAAGGTATCCTTATCAAGCTCTTTTCAGCCAATATTTATATATATATATATATATATATATATATATATATATATATATATATATATATATATATATCAAGCTCTCTTCAGCCAATATATATATATATATATATAGTTGGTCATTGATAGCTAATTGCTCGGTTCTTAATCGATTGTTTTTTTCCCCGAATGCTTTTCTCGCATCGTACAATAAACTGCTGGAAGATGCGGATGTTTCTTGGGACCAGGTTCGAAATCAGTACGGAAAATATCAATACGTCAGTTTGGTAGCAAGGACGAAGACAATAGTCATAATTGTCGAGTTTTAATCGGTCACATCAAAGCTGGGTGCTAAAAATAGACATGGATTTGTTGTCTAGCAACCAAGGAGATGGTGTTTTGAATTTCACATCGTTGAATGGGAAAATTGGCTGTGAAGGTCAAGAGTGTTTTGTAGCAATTAATGCATGTTATTACGATGTAGTTGAATCCTTAAGTGCGGCATCCGGTCTTTTGAAGAACGGAGGAGAGGGAGCGGTAAACACCAAACGATATGCTAATGGATCAAAATGGGTTTAAAATAACGCTGAGATGGAGAAGGTAAAAAATGAAAGTAGATTACCCGGGCAATTACAGGGCACCTGCTAGTATATATATATATATATATATATATATATATATATATATATATATATATATATATATATATGTGTGTGTGTGTGTGTCTGTGTATGTGTTTGTGTATGTATATATATATGTATGTATATATATATGTATATACATATGTATATATATGCATATTGTATATATATATATATGTATGTATACATGTATATGTATATATATGTATATGTATATATATGTATGTATATTTATATATATGTATATATATATATGTATATGTATATATATATGTATGTATATTTATATATGTATATATGTGTATGTATATATGTGTATATATGTATATGTATATATATGTATATGTATATATGTATATATATGTATATGTATATATATGTATATGTATATGTATATATATATGTATATGTATATATATGTATATGTATATATGTATATATGTATATGTATATATATGTATATGTATATATATATATGTATATATATGTATATGTATATATATGTATATGTATATATGTATATATATATGGATATGCATGTATATATATATGTGTGTGTATATATGTATATATATATGTGTATATTTATGTATATATACGTATATATGTATATCTATGTATATATATGTGTATATATGTATATATACATGTATATATATGTATATATATACGTATATATATACGTATATAAATATATATATATATATATATATAGCTTAATTGTTTACTTGAAACGGTTTGTATATCAATTGTAATAGATTAAAAATATTTTACGTGAACAAAGAATTTGTAAAATTGAAATAAAATATATCTAACAGTATTTAGGACGGGGTTACGCCGCATGGGTACTGACGTATATTGGGTATATTATAATAATCAATGTCGAAACGGTGCGTTGGTCACGCAGAATAAATGCGTATATGATACGTTTTAAGCCGAAACAACGCATTATTACAAAATAAACATATATTTATTTTGTTTGAAATTTATATTGAAATTCATGAATAGATTTCGAAGTAAAACTGCATCTTAAGTATGTCTTTCTACTTTCTCTGCTCCAACAACAACATGGCAAAAAAAGAAAGACATACTGAAGAAACTAAAACCCTAACGTATATATATATATATATATATATATATATATATATATATATATATATATATATATATATATATATATATATATATATATATATATACTCGGGTTTCTTTTTATATTCAAAAGTAATGGACTAATGAATTCAACGAGGTTGTTAGATAGTGCTCAATAAAAAGAGCTGATAATACTTATTTATTGTTATATAAACATGCTCACATCCCGCTGCTACAAATAGCCACTTGTTTCAATCAAACAACAGATATCATCAGGCAGCGACTTGACTATTCAAAAGTTCAATGAATAATGGATTTTTATTTTAGGTAGGAACTCTTTAAAAGTTGGAGTTAAAAAACTTAACACACAGAACTTTAATTATAAGATGTAAAGAGGGAGGGGCAATTTAAATAAAGTTAAAAGATTATAATGGAGAGAGAGAGTGATTAAAAAAAGAAATAGAGAAAGAAAATTAATAGAGAAAGAAAATAGAGAGAAAAAATATATATATAATATGGAGAGGAAAAGAAAAAAAGATATAAATGGTTATTATAAAGAGAATAAGGACTAGAAGGGAAAAGAAAGAATAATGAGATATAGTTACAGAGAGAAAGAGAGAAAGTAAGAATTTGACAGTATATAGAAAAAGAAAAAGAAAAAATCTGCGTGTCAACCAATTTATGAACAATTATACAATTCAGTAATGAGACGTTATTACAAATACAAACAGAAAATACAATCTAAGCGTTAGAAATGAACATGTAAAAAAAGACAGCGAATGTATCCAACCAACATATTTATCATCTCACATACGTCCACGAGTAATATCAACGCAGTTCAAACATACGTCTACAATTAATTAAGCCCTTTATACTAAATGATATAAGTTTAAAGTTTTCGCGTTTTTATTAAATAAATATATAAATAAAAGAAAAAAATAATAATGATAAAACAATATTAAAATTATCATTATTAATAATAATAGTAATAATAAAAATAATAGTAAAAAAACAAAAAAAAACAGAATAAAATTTAGCCATAAAAGGGGATTAAATAAATTAAATAGGACTAATAATTATGAATAATAATTTACTAATATTTATTTATATAAAAAGAATACAATACATATATATATATATATATATATATATATATATATATACATACATATACACATACATATACACATTTACATAAAAATTAATTAAAAAGCACTTCCCTATTATTAACATACTACATAATATTTTCAATAAAAATACAATAAAACTTAGTTATAGCTGTAATGAAAACCTTGAAACAAGAAGTAAAAAACATAATAACGAAATATTAAACAAAAATAGCACACCCATTGCTATCGAAGGGTGTAACTGTAGAATTAAATCAAAATGCCCTCTTAAAGGAAATTGTCAAATTACTTCTGTAGTGTACCAAGCAACTATTTCTACTAAGGAAAATCCGAATGAAAAAAAATATTACATAGGAATGACAAATAACAATTTTAAAGAAAGATTTGCCGGTCACAGGTGCTCTTTTGAAAATAATGAGTACAAAAATAGAACTTCCTTGTCTAAATATTACAATGAACTAGGAGAGCAAGGTTACTCCCCAATAGTAAATTGGAAAATTTTAAAGAAAGCGAAAACCTGTTCATCTTTAAACTAACCTTGCTACCTATGTCTTTATGAGAAATTATTTATACTTACTTTTAGAGAAAGATATAAATTATTAAACAAGAAGTACGAAAATTCAATTAATTGCAAACATTATAAAAACCATCTTATAAGTAATTTAGTTTAGATATAAAATTTAAATAAATTTAAAATTGTCACTGATTTCTATAATTTATTAAACTACTATTAATATACTTTCTCCTCGCCTGATTTCATTCTTTACTTCCCCTATCTTATATACTTGCGTGTCTATGTGTATATGTATGTGTCTATGTGTTTATTTTATGACCGTTTGTACTAAGATTTATATATTTCTATATTATTTTGTATACCCTCCCATATTTATTCAATCCATTTGTATGCTTTTATGTGTGTATGCATCTATCTGTACTCTTACCAAATAATTTGTATTCATATGTATTTCTATATATATATAGTTTATGTGAATTATACATATTTATGTGTGCGTATATATATATATATGTGTGTGTGCGTTGTTGTATATTAGTATATGACTGTGTGCATTTATTTGTGTTTTTTTGTATGTATGTTCATATATATATATATATATATATATATATATATATATATATATATGTTTATTTGTATGTCTGTTGGTTCTCTGTGGGTATACACATATATATTTTATTATTTTTAATTTTGTTACTATCTACCTGTATGTCGCTACTTTTGAGTATTTTGTTGATTAAATTACTTCTTTTGCCTGAAAATATTTATATATTTATATGTAAGTTTACTTGTTTCTATGTTCTTAGTAATACTGTCTTGAATGCATTAATTTGTGATTTAATATGACTTTATATTTATACTTAACTAGCTTAAACTTTCAACTTAATAGTTTAGAGTTACACCTTTACTTATATGGATGTGTATATGTGTGTGTATCTGTATATGTATGTATATGTGTATATATATAATATATGTGTATATGCATGTGTATATGTGTGTATATGTATGTATATATATATATATATATATATATATGTATGTATTGTATTCTTTTTATATACATAAATATTAGTAAATTATTATTTATAATTATTAGTCCTATTTAATTTATTTAATCCCCTTTTATGGCTAAATATGTTATATTAAAAAGATAATAAATATTAATTTTATTCTGTGTTTTTTGTTTTTTTACTATTATTTTTATTATTACTATTATTATTATTAATAATAATTTTAGTATTGTTTTATCATTATTATTTTTTTCTTTTATTTATATATTTATCTAATAAAAACGCGTAAACTTTAAACTTATATCATTTAGTATAAAGGGCTTAATTAATTGTAGACGTATGGTTGAACTGCGTTGATATTACTCGTGGACGTATGTGAGATGATAAATATGTTGGTTGGATACATTCGCTGTCTTTTTTTACATGTTCATTTCTAACGCTTAGATTGTATTTTCTGTTTGTATTTGTAATAATATGTATCATTACTGAATTGTATAATTGTTCATAAATTGGTTGACAAGCAGATCTTTTTCTTTTTCTTTTTCTATATACTGTCAAATTCTTACTTTCTCTCTTTCTCTCTGTAACTATATCTCATCATTCTTTCTTTTCCCTTCTAGTCCTTATTCTCTTTATAATAACCATTTATATCTTTTTTCTTTTCCTCTCCATATTATATATATATTTTTTCTCTCTATTTTCTTTCTCTATTTATTTTCTTTCTCTATTTCTTTTTTTTAATCACTCTCTCTCTCCATTATAATCTTTTAACTTTATTTAAATTGCCCCTCCCTCTTTACATCTTTTAATTAAAGTTCTGTGTGTTAAGTTTTTTAACTCCAACTTTTAAAGAGTTCCTACCTAAAATAAAAATCCATTATTCATTGAACTTTTGAATAGTCAAGTCGCTGCCTGATGATATCTGTTGTTTGATTGAAACAAGTGGCTATTTGTAGCAGCGGGATGTGAGCATGTTTATATAACAATAAATAAGTATATATATATATATATATATATATATATATATATATATATATATATATATAACTAATTAATTTACTCACATCAAATGAATATACGCAAGTATAGATTTATGCGTAAACTATAAGTATTTTCTTCAAAAGTGCTCAATACGTAGGTAGAGCTAGTTAGTAATTCATAAATATATATGGCGATTAAGCTACACTGAATATTTCGCGTTTCATCCACTCTAGGACTCTTCAGGCTTATGCGCGAATTCTGTGGTTGTTTATCGTTATTATATGCTCATCCTCTATTGAGATTTTAAAATAAAATACGATAAACAACCACAGAATTCGCGCATAAGCCTGAAGAGTTCTAGAGTTGATGAACAACGGAATATTCAGTGTAGCTTAATCGCCATATATATTTTATAAATTACTATATATATATATATATATATATATATATATATATATATATATATATATAATGTGTGTGTGTTTAATTTTACAACCTCAAGATATTAACTTAGTCCATTGCAGTAGTTTGCACAGACTTTTTCATTAAAACTTTCACATCTAACGAAACAATCAGGGAATTCCTCTATCCGAGGAAAAAACTGTAATGTTGTAAGCAAAAACATTCAGCTCTACTAACGTATTGAGCACTTACAATATATATATAAGAGTATTTTACGACTGGGTCACGCCGGATGGGCACTGCTGTATATTGGTTATTTAATAATAGTCAATAGAAAATTAGCTCTATAATAATAAATACGAATTCTGCATACAGTAATATATGATATTTAAGCGTATATTACGACAGGGCAATGCCGGGCGGCCTGCTAGTTAGCTTGCAAATTATATATTATGTAAGTAAATCTACTTATGCAAAGAAAGTGGAAGATTGACATCTTAAATGGAAGGACAGAAATAGAGATAACGGAAGCAAGAAAGGAAAGGTGTTACTAAATTATTTTGGATTTTGCAAGATGTCTACTACCCACTTGTTTTTTGACATCGAAATTGTTTGTATAATTTCAATGAAAACATCACCACTTTCTAATGTGTCTCTGTTTTTAGTCGCGGGCAAGTGACTCTATAAGTCACTCCGTCGGTCGGTCGGTCTGTCCGTAACATTTTGTGCTTGGCCTTTTTGGTTAAGATCAAAGGTCTTGTTAATAGATGCTGTTCTTAGCTTTTTGTGGCCTTCGGGCCAGGATCAAAGTGTAGTATCTGTTCCGGCAGATACTGCACTTAAGATAATTTGTACCAGTCAATGGAGGGGAAACCCTCTATACTGGGACAATTATTATTTTTGGTAACCAGAGTGACCCCTTTTAGGGGAGCTGGTTTTTACCTCACATTAAAAACGGCCTTGTGCCTAATTTGCTCAGTGGGGGAGCAAATAAATACCATCTGTTCCGGCAGATACTGCACTTAAGATAATTTGTACCAGTCAATGGAGGGGAAACCCTCTATACTGGGACAATTATTATTTTTGGTAACCAGAGTGACCCCTTTTAGGGGAGCTGGTTTTTACCTCACATTAAAAACGGCCTTGTGCCTAATTTGCTCAGTGGGGGAGCAAATAAATACCATCTGTTCCGGCAGATACTGCACTTAAGATAATTTGTACCAGTCAATGGAGGGGAAACCCTCTATACTGGGACAATTATTATTTTTGGTAACCAGAGTGACCCCTTTTAGGGGAGCTGGTTTTTACCTCACATTAAAAACGGCCTTGTGCCTAATTTGCTCAGTGGGGGAGCAAATAAATACCATCTGTTCCGGCAGATACTGCACTTAAGATAATTTGTACCAGTCAATGGAGGGGAAACCCTCTATACTGGGACAATTATTATTTTTGGTAACCAGAGTGACCCCTTTTAGGGGAGCTGGTTTTTACCTCACATTAAAAACGGCCTTGTGCCTAATTTGCTCAGTGGGGGAGCAAATAAATACCATCTGTTCCGGCAGATACTGCACTTAAGATAATTTGTACCAGTCAATGGAGGGGAAACCCTCTATACTGGGACAATTATTATTTTTGGTAACCAGAGTGACCCCTTTTAGGGGAGCTGGTTTTTACCTCACATTAAAAACGGCCTTGTGCCTAATTTGCTCAGTGGGGGAGCAAATAAATACCATCTGTTCCGGCAGATACTGCACTTAAGATAATTTGTACCAGTCAATGGAGGGGAAACCCTCTATACTGGGACAATTATTATTTTTGGTAACCAGAGTGACCCCTTTTAGGGGAGCTGGTTTTTACCTCACATTAAAAACGGCCTTGTGCCTAATTTGCTCAGTGGGGGAGCAAATAAATACCATCTGTTCCGGCAGATACTGCACTTAAGATAATTTGTACCAGTCAATGGAGGGGAAACCCTCTATACTGGGACAATTATTATTTTTGGTAACCAGAGTGACCCCTTTTAGGGGAGCTGGTTTTTACCTCACATTAAAAACGGCCTTGTGCCTAATTTGCTCAGTGGGGGAGCAAATAAATACCATCTGTTCCGGCAGATACTGCAAGCTATGACTAGCTATGACTAGCAAAGACCAGATGTGGGGGCAACCCCACATGCCTGACTATTAACCAGCTCCCATTTCCCACCTCTCGGGAGCTGGTCCCTTTTTCCCCTTCCCCCTCCCTTCACTCCTCACATTAAAAATTGGCCTTGTGCCTAATTTGCTCGGTGGGGGAGCAAATAAATACCATCTGTTCCGGCAGATACTGCAAGCAAAGACCATATGTGTGGGCAACCTCACATATAAGACCTTGGTCAATGTAGGGGTAACCCTTCATACCAATTGTCACTATCCAGCTCCCCTACTCCCCGGGGAGTTGGTCCCCATTTCCCCTTCACTCCTCACTTTAAAAATCGGCCTTGTGCCTAATTTGCTCGGTGGGGGAGCAAATAAATACCATCTGTTCCGGCAGATACTGCAAGCAAAGACCATATGTGGGAGCAACCCCACATACCTGACCTTTAACCAACACCCATTTCCCACCTCTCGGGATCTGGTCCCCTTTTTCCCTTACCTCTCCCTTCACTCCTCACATTAAAAATTGGCCTTGTGCCTTATTTGCTCGGTTGGGGAGCAAATAAATACCTACTGCAAGCAAAGACCATATGAGGGGGCAACCCCACATATAAGACCTTTGCCAATGTAGGGGCAACCCTTCATACCAATTGTCACTATCCAGCCCCCCTACTCTCCGGGGCGTTGGTCCCCATGTCCCCTTCACTCCTCACATTAAAAATCTGCCTTTTGCCTAATTTGCTCAGTGGGGGAGCAAATAAATACCAACCCCACATATAAAACCTTGGAGAATATAGGGTCAACCCTCATACCAATTGTCACTATCCAGCTCCTCTACTCTCCGGAGAGCTGGTCCGCATTTCCCCACTCTTCACATTAAAAATCGGCCTTGTGCCTCATTTCCTCCGTGGGGGAGCAAATAAATACCCTTTTCTTGGCCTTTTGGCCAAGATAAAAGTGTAGTATCTGTTCCGGCAGATACTGCAAGCAAAGACCATATGTGGGGGCGACCCCACATATAAGACCTTGGTCAATGTAGGGGCAACCCTTCATACCAATTGTCACTATCCAGCTCCCCTACTCCCCGGGGATTTGGTCCCCATTCCCCCTTCACTCCTCACATTAAAAGTCGGCCTTGTGCCTAATTTGCTCGGTGGAGGAGCAAATAAATACCATCTGTTCTTACTACTTGCTGTACTTCTTGTGATATAAAGTGGGATATCACTTTTCTGTATTAGTTGTAAAATG
This sequence comes from Euprymna scolopes, assembly GCF_053919585.1. Lineage (NCBI taxonomy): Eukaryota > Metazoa > Mollusca > Cephalopoda > Sepiida > Sepiolidae > Euprymna > Euprymna scolopes. The sequence continues at coordinate 24,090,753 of NC_136511.1, read as the reverse complement.
ATCACCCACTTTACAAACAATCAGTCTCAAATCCATTCAAGTCATTCTCCAGATCATTCAAGTTGTTTTTGAAGGATTCAAGTTATTTTGTAAGCATTCAAGTCATTCTTAAGGTCATTAAAGTCATTGTTAAGGTCATTAAAGTCATTCTAATCATTTACTTTTTATTTATTTAAGTTATTTCAGCCCATTTTTCGGTCATTTTAGTTTATCTTTTAGAATTTACTGTCAATCCTACATTCACGCATTCATTCATTACACGAGAGCACGCTACTAATGGCTATCAGTAGGCACCACAAAAACTGGGGAGGGGGCAGTTAAGTACTTTTTGCCGGACCGTCGTTTTAAAAATCTACCAAAAATCAGGTCATTATCCAATCAATACGCAATCTTCAGCGATTATTAAGACAAGGACGACCTTTATAACAGTGTACTTATTTTTCATAAACGGTATATATATATATATATATATATATATATATATATATATATATATATATATATATATATATATATATATTGCTTACAATCCCCCCTTGTTTTGAGGGGGGTCCATATATGCTTAAAATAATCATCTGAAACTGAACAAACCATATTGTCTTGTTGTAAGGGACAGGATTACAGATTAAAAAAATCTTGTTTGCATACCTTCTTTTGACCTCTGAATATCAGAAATTCGATTGTGTTTAATTATTCCGCTTTTGAGTTTTGAAGTGTGAAATTCAGTGAATATGTTAAGTAAAATAATTAATTTAAGTTAAGCAAAAAAAAAAATTATATTCATACGAAAAAAGCCATTTTGATAAATAAAAAAAAATTTAGCGAGCCGACTAATGCATGCCCATTATTAAACAGGGAATGCTTTGAAGAATCAATACAAAAACATCGATAAATATCGTGTACTTTTTGTTAAAAATATCAGCATTTTTTCTGATCCTGTTTGAAAACGTTTGCTGCCTTTCGACTACGGTGGACCAAACGCGCTGAAATAATTTTTTTTATTCTGCTTTAAATTGCCCCCCCCTTCATTTTGGGGAGCCTGAGCCCCACACACATACACATTAAAAACCAAACTCATACAAATGGTCACCCCTCTCGTACGGGCCAGCCTCAGCGTTAATAATACATTGAAATTTTCGTCACTGAAAAATAAAGGATTTTTTTGGACCTTTTTTTTTACACAGTGATCACCACTTATCAAGGCCCGGAAGCCACTCAGGGATAACGGTTATTGCAAGTACATTACGTTAGTGTGGAGATTTGATGAAGTGTTTACTCAAGGGGGCGGTTCATTAGGAATTTGTTAACGTTGGACTTGCAGACATCCAAGTTGTAGTCCGGTGGGAAGCAGGCAGACGGAACAGAGTTCCACAGGCGTGCAGTTCTAAGAAAGAAGTTTGTTCATGGAATCCGCGTTTTGATTTAAGGCACAGATATAGAGTGGGGGAAATTTTTCACAGTGGATTCAGCTAGACGGGTGTTTTTCGTGAAAGATTGGCGAGGGGGGACTAGAGATTGGAGTTCAGATGAGCACCTGCCATGGAAATAACGATAAAACAAGGATAGGCTCGCAACGTCTCTTCTGTTTGGTCTTCCATAATTTGCTTTTTATCAAGTACAAATGTAAACATTGTCTCAAATCGACGCGAAGTAATACAAAAACGTTATTTCTAAAATGTCTAAAATACACGTTATCTCCGCTGTTAAAAGGTTTCATTGGCATTGTAGAGGTTCTTTTGTGTACTATGTGTCTGGGTAGCAGTTAATCAAATACGGATTTTATTTTCCGTCCAAACATGATTTCTGCTAGGGATCCCACATCTGGTTTGTTCGGATTTCTCGTGATTTTGTAAACCTGCAGAAATTTCTGAAGAGCCTGTTCTGTCGGTGTACCGGACGCCTTTTTTAATGCCCTTTTAAGCGTATCGACGAAGCGTTGGGCCTGGCCGTTGCTTCTGGCGTGGTACTGGGGTGTCGAGATATGCTTGACTTGATACGTCTCGCAGAATTCTCTGAACTCTGTCGAGGTGATGGGTAGCATTGTGGCTAACCAGACAGTCTACCACCCCAAACCTAACAAAAAATTCCAGTAAAAATTTTTTCGGTGTTGGTGTGAGCGGTGTTTTGCATCTTAGTACCTCTGGCCATTTGGAGTAAGAGTCAACTACTACCAGGTAGTACAAATCCTCCACAAGTCCCACATAATCGATGTGGATCCTCGACCATGGTTTTTCAGCCTTAGGCCAAGGTTTATATGTTATCGGTGGTGCTTTTGCAGCCAAAGCACAACCTTTGAATCTGTTCACCATGTCGGTATTATTTTGGTCCATAGCTGGCCAATAAACAAAACTTCTCATTAGGCTTTTCATTCTGTTTATTCCTGGATGCCCCCTGTGAAAATCCCTGAGAATTCTTTTTTGAAGGGTTTGGGGGATGACAACCCTTTCACCGTATAACAGTATTTCGTCGCAACCAGAAAAACTGTCTGAACTGGTGTCACCCAGTGCTAATTTCTGCTTCATGGTTTGAATGAAATTTTCATTTAGGGATTCTTACTTAGTTTCATGAAGTGTGACCGGCAGTTCGCGGATAATATTTTTTTATCATGATTTTACATCACTATTAACATGTAGTGCCGCGATTACTGAATCTTCAAGGGGTTCCATTTTGGCAGGAATCAATCTCGACAGACCGTCTGCATGGGCTAGTTGTTTTGTAGGAGAAATTGAATTGTAAAATTATAGTTCAGCAGAATAGTTTCCCCCATCTTAATAGTCGGTTCGCAGTGAATGTTGGATGTCTTCTTTTTATCCAAAAATGGATATCAACGGCTTATTGTCGGTTTGTAGAAAAAATGTCTTCCGTACAAGAACCGGTAGAATTTTGAAACTGCAAATATAATTCCTAAGGCCTTTTCTCGATCTGAGAATAGTTCTTTTCCGCTGGCAAGAGAGTCCGTGATGCGAAAGCAATAGGTTGTTTCGAGCCATCCGCCATTCGATGTAGCATGCACGCCCCGACGCCATTTTGACTAGCATCGCTATAATGTTCAACTGGTGGTTGAAATGCGCTAGGAATAATTTTTTCGTTTACCGGAATTTGTAGGTAAGCGTCGCTTTGGTCGATCTTAGGAAAAAAACTTGCCGCCATTTAATTTCGTGAACACTTCTTCTGGACTAGATAATGGATAATAAAAATCTTCTAAGGACCCATTCAGTCCGGTCGCAAAGTCGCCGAAAACGCGAATTTCGTTGGACCTTTTCTTTACGTAAACTGCCGGATTAGCTCACTCATTTAATTTTAGCCAGTATACCGATGCTTTCTAATCTGTCTAATTCCTGATTTATTTTGTTCAGGAAAGCGAACGGGACATTACGTTTCTTTTTAAACACCGGTTGTGTGCCAGGTTTCAACTTAAAATCTGCGGCCATTTTTGTACATCTCCCCAGGCCAGGAGTAAATATGTTTGTGAATTCCTTTTTAAAACAAGTTATAAGTTTCTCCGTTCCTGCTAGGCTGGTATCTATTTTCTTGCAGAATGTGGATATAGGAAGATCCCAGAGACGAAACTCCTCTATGCTGCTAGTTTTTACATGGTCGGCTTTCGTAATATTTTCCACATTTTGAGATTTATTATTGAAAGATCCGATCCACTGTTTAATTGGAATTTTATAGCCTTGCCGAAAATGCTAACCGTTACAAATTTCCGTAGATATTCATCTACGACGTCCTTAGTTCTGGTTTGATGTACACGGCTTCTATTTTGAGTTTTCCTACAGTGCGACCTTTTATGAGCGATCATTGCATAAATGGCATCTTTTTGTTAAAACAATGTATTACTGGAACAACAACGTAAAAAAATTTACAACTGAAAAGAGTAGTAAATGTCACCGAGCAGACGAGGGTCGCTCTGGTGTTTAATCCACAACTGGGATCAAAAGGTCTATGGTTTATATAATGGATAGGACAGTCTATTTGGAGGGTGATTCCCCCAAAACAATATAACAAATAGACAAAACATTAGAAGATCACACAACGATCCCCCTTCTATGATAACAATACAACAAAGGCTGCTGGTTTAAGCCTACCTTCCTACCAAAACTTTTTTCTTCTTTTACACCTCAAGGTTTTTCTAGCAGCTTCTGCCCAGATGTTGCAATGATACATCCTTGGATGTACCTGGCTCTTATATTGGTATGGAATTGCATCAGCAGTGAGATTTGTACTGGATCGATAGAAGAATTCACCATTTTTCCAGCGACATTCTGTCGCAGTTTCTGTATGTCCGGTTAGTGTTTGTCTTCGATCATGTGGATTAATTTTCGCATTCGATCGTTTTTATTAATATTCCATCTGTTTGCATAGTCTCACTCTTCCCATCGATTCCGATTTCTCCTAGATTTTATTATAAAATTATTATTGGCTCACAAGGAGCTTTCACACAGGTCTTCAGAGATCTTTCCCTGAAAACAGCCTTTGGTGTTCCCTAGAAGCTGAGTGACAAGTCTCCCCGGGTTTCCAGTACTCTCCACCTCTTTTGATAAAATTTGCAAATAGATTTGCATTATCCCAACAGCTGCTTGCCACTGATTTCTGGTTGGCAGCAGCTATTGGTCTTTGCTGGAATTTGAGTGGTAATAAGCCTCCACAAGGTCCCAGTTCTCTTTGTACTTTTTCGGCTGAGGTCTTCTCAGTTCATCGGTTTTTGCTTCCTCCTTGACTCTACTTGGTTATTTGGTCTCCCTTTAGGGCGGGCAGCGAAGTGGTAATGGGTGTAGGTCGGTTTCGAAAACTTAGAGATATGCGGTGTCATTGTTCTTGTTCCATTCCTTACAAGTTGACATGATATGCTTCGTATCCCTGACATAAAATGTTATTTTCTTTTCAATGTTCTTAAATAGACAGTCGTAGACAAGTGTCTTTTATATATATATATATATATATATATATATATATATATATATATATATATATATATATATATATATATATATATATATTATATTATATTTGCTGTTGTTTGGCTTTTATAATATAATGTGTAATCGTCTCGGCTTTCATATGTTTTAGAGACTACAGTTCTGTATATAAAGAGATAATTTTGGGATTTCTTTCGATAAATAATCGTCTCTTAATATGTATAATGCTTTGCAGCCTTCGTCCACCGCTTCTCACATCATCCGATATAGACTTCTGTCATCTAAGATCTGTATGAATTCCGCAAAGACAGTTTCGTCCTTTTCAATAAATTCAGGGACATTTCGATTTTCAGGTTTTCCCTTTTCACAATTTGAATTTCGATTCCGATCAATTGAAGTAAGGTCGTCCGACGGATCGATAACCTTTTAAATTAAACGCCATGTTTAATTTCAGAAGAGTTTCGGATAGAAATCTTATCTGTATAAGTTTTAGAAATGAAAAAGAATAACTGATGTATAGAAGTCTTGGATTTTACAACGAAAAAATTATGTGCAGGAATTCTAAAAAGATCCAATATTTTTATGGAACAATTCCCGTTTCTGATTTGTTTCTAGCAGAACGTGGCTCCATATGATTGGTCAGTTCCTATCGCCGGTTTCTATAAGTAGAAACTTCCAATTATCTTTACTGTTGCCCTTATTACATAAAAACATATTGTAACTTGATATTTTTCGAGTAAGCAAGACTTGTGTATCTCTTAATTATTATATATTACCATAACTCTCAACCTAAATTTATGCACCTTTCTTCGTAGGAAAGGACGAAGGCGACCGGAGAAGATGATATGTATGCAATCGGAAAGCAACATGGATTTACAATGGAGCGAACACAAGGTCTGGTTTTTTTGTTGTTTTTTTTATTCGAACTGTTTATTCATTCTATTCATGCCGCGGACACATTTTCTTCATAAAAGTATTAAGATATTACAATTCCTTATAATAATATTAAATCTGTATAAACATTACTACTAAAAACATCAGATTTAAATTAAAACACAAAAATGAACTTTTTAAGATTTTCTTGGGAGTTCTAAATATAGAATATAAAAATGTTCATTTTCGAGAGCTTTTGAATTTTGTTTTTTTATAAAGGAGGCACCATTTACCAAAGACCGGTGGCAACTCGAGGATAAGGGTTCATGAGTGTACAGTAGTCAATAGGAAAACGTCGTAGTAATCGTTAGTAGAGGAAATTTAGTAAAATGGATTACTTATGAGGATGGCTCATCAAGAACTTGTTCACATTGGACTTGAAGACGACCATATTGTAGTCGGTTGGAAAGCAGGAAAACAGAATAGAGTTGTGATGTTCCATTTAGAGCGTTTCGGGAACTTTCCATTTGCCAAAATTATTTAAAAAAGAAAACGTTGATAGTGTCAATTCTTTAGTTCGTCCCGAAAAGGGTCAGTTTGAGTTGTTATGCTATTCCGGGTTGTCAGACATTGACTAGATTAACTTCGGGCAATATTTTCTGGGATCCAAAACCGATCAAAAAGGAATCTTATAAAAGAATCAATAACAATCACACAAAAAAAGAAAAAAAAAACCGGGCATTCGGTAATTATAAAGATTTTATGACACTCTCTCTGACCAAGAAAATATTCCTTTTCAATCACGATATCTCGTTTTTTTTCTTCTAAACGTAAACTAGACTGAAATAATAACTTGCTTATCTCCCTTAAATCATCTCTAAACGTATTTTGTTTTATGTACACAATAATAGTATTGCTGTCATATTTGGGCCGGTGCATCGGCTACTAGTCTCTCGCTCCTTGACAGGGTTCAAAAGAGAGTCGCAAATCTGATAGGCCCTAAACTGGCATCAAAACTTCAGCCTCTGTCCCATCGTCGAAACGTTGCATCCCTCTGCCTGTTCTACAAGTACTATAATGGTGAATGCTCTGAAGAACTGCAAGCACTTGTGCCCCCACGACGTGAACACCCTCGACAGACCCGACAAGCTGCAAAATCCCACCCCCACACTGTAGAGATCCCTAGATGTAAAAGATCCTTCTACTCCAGTAGTTTCTTCCCCAGAACTGCTAGACTTTGGAATTCCATTCCGGGTCACTGCTTCCCCAACTGTACTGACATGCATAAGTTCAAGTGCAACGTGAACCAACATCTCGCTGCCCTAATCCCTACATAGTACCCCAGTAGATGTTTCCCCTGATAATAGCCCCCTACACCAAAGTGGCAATGTGCCTTGTTTGGGGTGAAAATGTAATTAAAAAAAATACGTTTCTTTAAACGCCAAGTATTATTATTATTTTTTTTAAATATATTCATATTCCATACACCTAAGTTCAAACACATAAGAGCATGGTGAAAAATACGAATAAAAAAGAAAAATGTACGATTCTATTCAAACTCTTTGTCATGGGAAAACTGTTCTAGTAATAAGACTACCTATTTTATAACTCAAAAAGTTTAATAACTACGCAGACAGGAGTGATACCATTAAAAACAGCGAAATTTTTGCCCCAGAAATTGTTTTCGACATAGTCATTACTATTTTCAATGCACTTTTGCCAGCAATGAACAATGGCTGTGCATGGGCGTCTGCATCACACTATTCCATACGAGGGTGTGTCCAAAAGTAAAGCTTTCTTATTTTTAACACTTAAAATGTGGAAGAGCTACGAAGACGGGAGTAACACCATTAAAACGAAAGAACTTCTGGACATCAGAATTTGTTTCCACATGGTCACAATGATTCTTAGTGCACACTTGCCACGAATTCAATGAGTTGTCTCTGCTTCTGACGCACGCCGATGACAGATATTGCCTTTTTTGAAAGTCCCAAACCGTCAATGTCTTAAACAGAGTAATGAAGCTTTCAGCTCATGAATACTTAAGTCCAGTCCTCTGATCTGAAATGGAACACGTACATCAAATCCGTTGCTAAGGGCACTGGAAAAATGATGGGATCCTTCTATCGATCCAGTAAGTATCTTACTGCTCATACAATCCCCTATCTGTATAAGAGCCAGGATGGAGTACTGTAGCCACTCTGGGCAGGAGCTGCTAGAAAAGACTTATCCTCCCTTGATAGGGTTAAAAATAGACTTCGTAATCTTGTAGGGGATGGCCTTTTCTCTTCCCTGCAACCTCTATCTCATAGAATATAAATTGATATATGGTGACCCCCCCAAAAGAAACAAATCAAAGCAAAACAATACAATATGCAATCTCCTCCAGTCTCTATAATTATAGAAAATGTTACATTTGGAACGCCCCTATGTGTAAACCTTTCCCGAGGAAACAGTAGTTTTGAATCAAAAATCTAAATGAGCCATTGAGACAGGACCTTCATTTTTTTTACAAGATAATCACTAATTATCAAGGCCAAAAGACTACTCGACGATACGAGTTACTGGAGTTACTCTGTGTCAGGTTGTAAGGTATAGGCCGTAATAATAAAAAAGGGTTGGGTTCGAAACTCCTAACAAACGGTTCCCCAGTTCGATACAAAGCACCTGATGAAGGCTCGAGGGCAAAACAGCCGACACGTTGTGACTATAACAACCAAGATGAGGAAGTCAGTCCAACAATCTCAATCAATGAAAACACCTCGTCTAAAAAATACAGACAATTACGGAAACAAGGTTGATATAAAAAATATATTTTCGCGAAAATTATCTGTACTTTCATCATATTTTGCTAAGGGTAAAATTGTTGAGTATCAAAACCTGTCTCCTTACCACCCCTCCTTGTCATAACCTATCATACTTTCATTAATCACAGTCCATTTTCTGTGGGCTGTTTTTGAACTCAATCAAAGACAGGTACTTCTGCTAGTATATATATATATATATATATATATATATATATATATATATATATATATATATATATATATGAGCAAATAGTTAATAAAATAGGTTACAAAACACTTTGAAAAAGAGATAAAAACATATAATTTGAAAATATAACACTAAATAATGGATAGTCCTTAATTCGCGGAGTTTCAAAGTAATACTTTTCGTTTTCATCAGAGGGTAGGAATTAGCAAAATGCGGTATCGGATTTTGCATGCAAAATTATTTGATGAAACTACAAGTAAGTCAAAGATCTTACTTGTTAACAAAAAGTGAAGCATAGGGAATAGGGTGAAGAAAAAGGTGATTTCGCGTGAATGGATATTCTGGTGAAAGGTAAAATTATTTTTTATATATATATATATATATATATATATATATATATATATATATATATATATATATATATATGCTTGCATACATATATATACGTATGCGTGTGTGCGTGTGTGTGTATTGTTTATTTTTAAACGATATATTTTATTATGTATGAAAAACTTCAAAGTAAAACGTATTCCCATCTTATAAATACTAAGCCACAGCACGGATCTCACAATATTATTGGTATGACTAAATTAATTTTTTCAATGTTTAAGCCCGAATAAGGATCACACAATATTATTAATATGAATAAATGAAAGATTGAAACCTATTTCTTTTATATAAATATCGAGCGCGAACGCAGACCTCACAATGTTATTTGTATGCATAAATTATAAGTAAATTGATGTATTTTTAAAAAATTAAAAATACAAACAGCGAACAAATAAATAGAAAAGTGTTGCGATTATATTCAAATATTCAGTATGCAAAGTTAAGACGCTGGAGTGTACTCATTTGACCAATATAGGGAAGCATGAAACGAAAAACGAAAGTATATTAACCCACTTCTTCTTTTATCAAGAAACAAAAAATAAAGCATAATTAAAATATATTCCTATGGAAATATTTTATTTAAAAAACCTGACAAAATTCCATTTGGTATTTTAAGAAACTTCATCACTGATACATTTTTTTTATTTTTTTGTTACGGACCAGAATGCTTCTTTTTCGGGAGATTGTTTCCTCCACATTAAAAACAGACCTCACGTCTTACTCTGCCCTCGTGGGGGGGGGTAATTAAACAACAACACACAAAAAAGATAATACAAATGTTAAAACAGAAAATCTATTCAAAGATATCCAAAACAAATAAAAGTTTATTTATTTTTATTGTTTCATGATATAGCAAGAAGTGTTAAAACAAAAATTATTTTTAAAATACATTTTTTCTATATGGTTTCGTATTTCGTTTTATGTTTAATAACCAGTGTTTCTTGTATTATTATAAGTGGATAAACGTAATACTGATCCTTACTATTATCAAATAGCTGTCTTTAATGTAAACAATCACGAAGTACGTGATGGAAAAGTAAATTGCAATGGGGGGACGTTAGACCAATTAAACCACACGTCACCACTGCATCCGTGCAATTTATCGTTTACTTGCAAGGTTCGTGTCAAAGGTCGCTTTGTGCAGCTCATACCATTATCCGTTTGTTGTTTTTATGAATCAGTGTTCAGATACGGTGTTCTAAATCAACAGAGATATAAAACCGTCCACTTTCTGTGCACTGTTCCGTGGATGACCGCCGACAAATGCTTCTCACACTAATTTCGACACATAGTTTAGAGGATGCGTTGCCAATAGCAACGTTGCCTCATCACATTCATGCAGTTATCAAAATGACAAAAACATTTCTATATTAAAAAAAAACAACTGGAAAAAATATTTGCCACCTGAGATTGCATATTTTCCCCTAGCATATATGAAGAACGAACATATACTACACTGACCCTGAAATGAGGAGATCATGCCTGGGTAGATGCGTTCATGGCTACTTAAAAGTCCACTACTAAAAAAGAGATAATAAATAATTTATTTTAAAGTAAAAACATCGTTTTTGGCTTTCCTATATATATATATATATATATATATATATATATATATATATATGTGTGTGTGTGTGTGGGAGGGGGGTAGTCCGACTTTGTTCGGCTTTGCTTGGTCGTAAAATACGTTTAAATATGATATTTTAATTTGTCCAGATTTCAAATATAATATATTATTATAGAGTCGTGATCTCAAATATAAAAAAAAACATTGGTTGCAATCAGCTAGAATGAAAACCAAAAGCAAAACTCTAGCATTCAAAACTGGTGACGTTACCACTATACCAACGTGACACACATATAAACTGATTGAAAAACAACTAAGATGAATGTTCAGAATGTATTACGATTTTTTCAATTTTTACCCATTTTGATCCCTTAAAACTATAACTAAAGACTCCTAAAGTTCGAAAAAAATCCAATCATTTGAGGCCCCTAGTGCTGCTCTTCGACTTTATTATTTATGACACAAAATTTTAAGTCTGTAGGTCTGGTGTTGAAATGTACTTTTTTTCCTAGCGATAATTCTGTAATTTTAAAACATTCAAAATTATAATACTCGTAACGTACTTTGCAGAAGGAACACGTATCAATATGAATATTTTGGGTTTGACCATGAAAAAAATCTGCCTCTCGACCCCGTGAGATTCCATGATAGTACCGGGGAAGAATACAGGTTTTTAAACACGGATGCCAGTTCGCTTGTGTGCATTATCCACGTATGGTTGAGATGTTGTAAAAAAATGGCGCTCTCAGGCAATTGCCAATGTTCATCATATGAAAAAATGCTCTTGATGTGTCCCCTATAGATTTTGCAAAAAAAAAAGGTAGATAATCGAAATCTTCCCAATGCGCATCTGTTCCACGCAACAAAATCCTCACCTCAAACTTCAGGAAAAACCATACTGTATTTTTACTTGTTGCAGAAAATTATCACATTCTTTCCGAAATTTCTGCCCCTCTCAAAATTAAAGGAGAAAGTCGCAACACATTTACCTCCATATAATTATCTACTCTTACATCACCCGTTCATATGTGTACATCATTTTACATATCTGACACAAGTTACAGAGCACCGTCACATTCCATAACAGTGACATAATTGCATTAATAATTATGGATTGACAATAACACACATACTTCCATATACATTTGGTTGGTTGGTTGTTTTTGTTTTACGGCATATCAACACTTTTCGGGTTATTTAATGCCGAATCCAAAGATTTTGAAGAATTTTTTTAATAGAATATATTTGTTGTTTTCACGTCGGTTTCTATTTAACTCATAGTTGGGACCCTAACAGGTACTACCACTCCGGGTCAGAGTGGACCTGGAAGCAATGGTAATTAAAGGGTGGCTCCATACTCCCCAAAGCCCACAAGCTGGGGCCCTCACCACTGGATATAGTTTAAGGTCATATCCAGGACCCCCATTGAGCGACTTTTACCCTCTGCAGGGGGGAAGTCGGCGTATTCTAATGCCCCACCAACAGGGCCCCATATATATATATAAGCATAACGACACGACATATACCTACACTTAGTGCAATCTAGATATTTAGACAGTGATTTTTATGGATATCCCACACAGTAATAAACACATGTTTATACATTCTTGTATCTTTATCTCAAAATATTAGTACAATTACTGCCATCCGTATATTTAAGGAGTGACATTTACGGATGCCCAATCCGACAATAAACAGACGTTTATATACATGTTTTCATCTTTATCAAAATACAATAACTCGAAATATTACTATAATTACTCTCATCTGTACATTAACATAGCCCTTTCATTTATTTCGGTGCAACGAACATTTTTTGTAATCGCCAATTTTTAAACCGCACTTTATTATTTCCTTGTAATGAAAACATATTATATACCTTTCTTTGAAATATTTTTATGAAGAATAAACATTGAATTGAAACCTTAGAGGAAGACGCTAAATCTCTAGTAAACTGGGACAAAATGAATGTAAGCATTCAATATTGCCAAGACTACGTTTCTTTCCTTTAATAATTACAAGAAAAGTTTTCAACCGTAGATTGCCATAGCTAATGATTAACTACCTGAAAGTTATTCGTCCAAAATTCTCAGCTTAACGTACACAGGGAAAAAATTAATCGAGAGTATTGTCAAGGCTGCTGCAAAGAAAGTGTTTTTTTCCACTGTGTAAGAAAGTTACTTACGCCTTTCTCTTTCTCTCTCTCTCTCTCTGTCGCTTTTTCTATCTATCTATCTATCTATCTATCTATCTATCTCTCTCTATATATAGATAGATAGATAGATAGATAGATAGATGGATAGGTAGAAAAAGCGTTAGCACAAGTTTAACCACATCCAAACACGATTTTGGTATATAGCACTTTCGCCTATATCTATCTATCTATCTATCTATCTATCTATCTATCTATCTCTCTCTATATATATAGAGAGATATAGATAGATAGATAGATAGATAGATAGATAGATGGATAGATAGAAAAAGCGTTAGCACAAGTTTAACCACATCCAAACACGATTTTGGTATATAGCACTTTCGCCTTTTTTAACGAGTTAAAAGTCTAATTATTAAATATAAAACGGTAATGTTAGTATATATATATATATATATATATATATATATATATATATATATATATATATATATATAACGATATTATAAACAAAACATGCTCTTGATGTAGGATTTGTAATAAATTTTTAAAAATGAGGTTAAAATCGTGTAGACATCTAAACGCGAGTACAGTAAACTTCAAATTTCCCCGTTTTTCTTTCAATTTGATAAACAGTGATAAATAATACACGTTCAAAAGGTGGCGTTTAATCGCAGCATCTGAAAACACGGATGAAGAAACTAAAATATCTTTCAGATAAAATAACTCATTGATTCAGACATTTTACTTACCCCCCCACCAGCACCATCCTTGCACAGCCGAATAGAACTCTTAAAGGAAGCTGGCTTCAAATTTGCATCGCGTGGTGTTCGTGACAGATTAGATAAATAATTAAGAACAGCGTTTTACTTTACTTTGTTTTTCGTTTTATTTTTATAGAAAATAACATCTCTTTTAGCGATGATAAGATCGCGGGTGTAGGTACGAGATGTATTAAGATGCCAAACAGAGATAAGATATTTTAAAAGAAGGGAGAAACGTACGTAAAATTAAATAAACAGGCGAATAATTGGATTAAATGATGACTCAACGCAAAGGCAAGTCTTGCACAACTAGTGGTTTCTTTTTGTTTCTTTTTGTTAGGTGTTTTGTTTTACCGCATATAAACCCTTTCAGAAAAAAAAATATTGTTATTTATACATTAATCTATGGTTCTGAGTTGTGGAAAACCTACCGTCACCAACTACACCTTCTCCGGCGTTTCCATAAGCGCTGTCTCCGCACCATCCTCAACGTTTACTGGAGTAACTATGTCTTTTTTTTTTTTTTTTTTTTTTTTACACAGTGATCACCACTTATCAAGGCCCGGAAGCCACTCAGGGATAAGGGTTATTGCAAGTACATCACGTTAGTGAGGAGATTTTATGAAGTGTTTAATTAGAGGGGCGGTTCATTAGGAATTTGTTAACATTAGACTTGAACACATTCAAGTTGTAGTCCGGAGGGAAGCAGGCAGACGGAACAGAGTTCAACAGGCGTGCAGTTCTAAGAAAGAAGCTTTGCTCATGAAATCCGCGTTTTGATTTAGGCACATATATAGAGTGGGGGAAATGTCACCAATTTTGAGGTAGTCAAGCATGCGGAGATCACTAACATCGAGGCCATGTTGCTGTAGTGGCAGCTACGCTGTCCTGCCACGTCTCCAGAATGGAGGATCATCTCCTGCTCAAGATAGCCCTGGCGCACTCTCCACTGGCCGCCGTGAGAGAGGGGCACCGAAGAAATGATATAAAGACTCTCTGAAGAATTCCCTCGGTGCATGTCACATTGACCACCACCGGTGGTTTACTCTCGCTGCTGACCGTGACATCTGGTGATGTACTGTCAACCAGGCTCTTACCTCCTTTGAGATATCCCGCACAGAGAATCTGCGGGAGAACCACTGCGTGAGGAAGATCTGGGATGCCTCAGCAGCCGCTTTGGACAAACCTGTTTGTTATCGGCTCGTCAGGTACAAATGTGCCTGCAGTTTACGTAGACAGCACCCTTCATAGGATCTTTGTTCGCGAAGTAAAGCCAAGAAACTATTATTTTAGAATCCTCTAAGATGAGGTTTTATAATTTGTATATACATTAATTGCGGATTGCTGTTCTCGTTTTTACCACGTTCCGACCAACTCATCTGAATTGAAACGTGGTGCAACATCATCGATTGTAGAGATAAAAATAAGTCCACAAAAATGAATACACTGTTGTTAGTTGTTTTATTTTACGGCATATCAACCCTTTCAGAAACAATTTAGTTATGAATAAAATATGTTTTGTAATGGTATTTATTTCTCAGAGTTCTGTTTTTAAAAACCGGTCACCACTTATAAAGGACAGACGACCACTTGAGGATAAGTGTAAATGTGTTTTCGGTAACCATTGGGACAATAGCGTCGTAATTGTTAATAGTGGAAATTGTTTACGTTGGACTTAAGGACGACCATATTGTAGTAAGCTGAAAAGCAGACCAGCAGAACAGAGTTCCACAGACGGGCAGTTCTAGTAACGAAACTTTGTTCATGGAATTCACGTCTAGGTTTAAGCACTGATGAAGAATGAGGGAAATTATTTGGCCTGATGAGTGTTTTTTGAGAAAAATTGGCAAGAAGGCACAATGCATAAATCAAAGTCGAGCACTTGTCATGAAAATAATGATAGGGAAGAGATAAACTAGCAATGGAAGACGTTGTGAATAAGAGAAAAATGCATCACCTGCTAGATTACGAAGTCGATTTTAAACTCTGTCAAGACAGGATAGAATGCGTGGAGCAGCTCCTGCCCAGATGTTGCAACAGTATTTCCTCATAGGACGTGCTTTGGCTCTTATATATATATATATATATATATATATATTATTATTATTATTATTATTATTATTTACACACACATGCACACACATACATATATATATACATGTGTGTGTATTACATATTTTTTGTACTAGGGAGTCACCACTTATCAAGGCCCAAATTCCATTCGAGGCTAAGGGTTAATAAGTTCCAGATGGCCGATGCGAAAACATCGTGATAGTCGATAGTGGTGGAAATTTGTCCGAATTTTATTAAGAGAATTGTTTTACATAAGACTTGAAAACGACTGTATTATGATAAGCCGGGAAGCAACTCCGTGGTATTGTGTTCCATCGACGGCTAGTTCTGGAGAAGAAAAAAAACACATTGCTAATGGAATTTTCCTTTAGTTTTAAACACAAATAGAGGGAAACGAACATTGTTCACAGTGGTTTTAGCTGGAAGAGTGTTGTGAATGTTTTATATGGACTGAAGCTGAGTCGAGCACCGCCATTAAACTTATGATGAAGCAGGGAAAGACGTGTAACGTCTCTCTTCTGTGAGAAAGAAGTAATTTGGAGAAGAACTGAATGGTGTTAACTTTTCTTTTTTTTTTCAGAACTTCATGACAGTTTTTCTGTTTTTGACAAGAACGGAGACGGCGTGATTACTACAGAGGAAATTGGTACAGTGATGATGTCACTTGGCCAACGACCAACCAGGGATGAGTTGCGTGCTCTAATGCATTCCGTTGATGGAAACCGTGAGTATTTTAAGTACTAGCAGCGTTCATCAATGTCCAGGAGCAACTCGAGGACAACGGTTAATTAAAGAATGGTACTAATGAATAAACAAATTAAGAATGGACTTAAACACGGCCATTTTAACAATGGACTTAAAGACGGCCATTTTCTACTCAGCTGGGAAACATATCCTTCATAATTTGTTTCACACGTCGGTAGTTCTTGAAAAGTAACATTGCTCAGAGAAGATCTATTTAAATAATATACAGAAAAAAGGAAAAAAATATTTACAGTGGATATAGAAAGATTTCTTTATGTGAATGCTTTACACGGGGGGGGGTGAATATAAGCTCAGTCGAACAACTACCATAAAACAACGATAAAATACAGAGAGACTAGAAACTCCCTCCCGAGACCGTAGAGAAGATTACATTCCCCACTAGATTGTAAAGTCGCTTTTACTCTCACAAACGAGAAAAATAATTCCCAGAACGGCATCTCCCTAAATGTTGCAGCTGTGTAACATAGAACGTATTGAGTATATTTATCTGGGGAAAATATCGTGGGTCGTGCATGGTAAGGTTTGATTTCATATAAGAGTAAGTTATAATCTAGTAATATTATCTATATTTATATAAAAATACTACCCATATATATTAAATATGATCTTTACATATATAAACATATTACACTACCCGTGACCCGTTTGTAAGTATGTTATATAAGCTATGAAATTAATGTATGAACGTGACACTTGTGACGTAAAGAAAATAGTTTTTTGTGATAACAGAAATATTTCTATGAAAGTATATTGAAATGAAAAAAAGAATATAGATATATTTCTATGAGTCGTTCTGTTTATTATAATTGATTACTTTTGAAAAAAGAAAACTTACAACCATTGAATTATAAATACTTATAGGTAAATGTGCACCAGATAGTATAATACTTAAAGTTAACTTCAAATGTTGATATATCTTTTAATTTAAACGCGAAAAAAAAATTGTGACGCTGAAAACGTACACAGTAAAACAATACGTTTTATTGTCGCGTTGATTATTTATTTGTAACGCAATTAGAAAAATATTTTCGGCGTTATTTATTTATATTGGTAGTGTAGAAGAAAATGTATGAATGTTTTAAGAAAGGTGTATTAAAAATAGAGAATAAATAAAAAAAAGGAAGGCGGTGGGTACATTTAAAATTGTCATAGACACTTGAATATACAGTTTTTTATTGCGATATATTTTATGAGAAAGCTGACCAATTTTTATGATTTCAGGTTTAAGTTAGCCGCTAAAACAGGAATTAGAATACACCCAACTAAAGCCTGATTGTCAAAGCTAGTCATTTCAAAAATGCAATATAGACGTGAGGACACTTTAGATAAAAGATATACAATATAATTATGTTTTAAACTGGGAAATAATATCACCAAAACTTATGGAATGCGTTAGACTGTTTTCGGGCCATCTTGCATGAATCGAATTAGTGTTTCTGTGGAGTAAGACATGCAATGAAGCCAGGGAGATTTTGAGGGATGATTAAGGTGTGGGGATAAATGTTAAGGGGTCATAAAAGGGGGGACAAAGTAAAAAAAAAATGACCTCTGTGGTCTCTACAAAATTACTACGACAATTTCTGATCTAAACATTTGAAATTTTACATAAAGGGTATTCAGAGAAAGGGCGAGCTTTTTAATCGGCTTGGCTCGAACATTTGAGCTTCCAATATATAATGCATGTATGTATGTATGTTTGCATGTCTGCCTAGCACAAAGGCGACGGATGTTCACAAAATCAGTATCGTTTTTAAGCACGGCCCTTCAGAGGATAAATATCGAAAAATTTGCTAAAAACATTAATTTCTTCACCATCAATTGACCACTTTTCTACAGGGAGGGGTCGCTTTTTTTCATTGATATTTTCGAAAGTCACCCCCTCTTTTCGATTGTCTAGCCTTAATTTAAATCTACGTCACTTCCGGTTTGGCGGTAGTCGTAACAGCAAAGACGTCACGTTTTTCCCGTTCTTTTCCTCCTTTGCAGTACGGGTTTGAGCCTGCCTTTCTACTACCACTTTTTTTTGCTCAACACACACCTCCAAACACCCGGGCAACACTGGGCACCGATGCTAGTATATATATATATATATATATATATATATATATATATATATATATTATTTAATTTTCACCCCAAACAAGGCACAGCGCCACTTTGAAGCAGGGGGCTACTATTAGGGACTTAATTAGCGGGGTCATTATGAAGGGACACTAGTAGAAAGATCTTTGTTAACATTACACTTGAACTTCTGCATATCAGTGCAGTTAGGAAAGCAGAACCCCGGAAGGGAGTTCCAAAGACCCGCAGTACTGGGATAGAAACTATTGGAGTAAAATGCTTTCTTGCACCTAGGGATCTCTACTGTAAAGGGATGAGACTTAGTAGCTTGTCGGGTTTGTCGGGTTTGTCGGTGAGGAACAAGTGTTTGCAGTTCGTCAGAGCATTTACCATTAAAGTATTTGTAGAACAGGCAGAGGGATGCAACATCTCGTCGATGGGACAGAGTCTGAAGCCTAGATGACAGTTCAGGATCTATCAGGTTGGCGACTCTCTTTTGAACCCTGTCCATGAGCGAGAAACAAGCAGCAGATGCACCAGCCCAGATGTGACAACAGTACTCCAGACATGGGCGAATGGTGGTCGTATAGAGGTATAGGATACTGTCAGGCGTAAGTAGTTTTCTAGCACGGTAGAGGGAGCCAAACTTCCTTGCAGCAGCGTTGGCAATGCTCTACATGCATCTATTCCAGTTCATATTCCCTGTAAACGTTAGGCCGAGGAGTTTAAAAGAAGTACTTTCAGACAATGTGTTCTTGGCCATTGCTATTGGTGGGAGAGAAGGTTTCTTGTAGTTATTGAAGGAAACAAGCTTAGTCTTAGCAGCATTGAATGTGACCAACCATTTTTGTCCCCATTCCACTACAGATTGGAGGTCATCCTCTAGTGTTTCTGCCATTTCCTTGGATATGTGTTCATTTGTTTTCCCTTCATATCTGTTATAGAGAGTGGTGTCATCGGCAAATATACCCATCTCCGAAACAATTTTATCAGGGAGGTCATTTATGAATATCAGGAATAATAGAGGTCCAAGGATAGACCCCTGAGGTACCCCCGCATTTATGTCATATTGTTTAGATGTACGACCGTTGAGGACAACTTGGATTTTTCTATTACTTAAGAAGGATTTAATTACATTATGAATTCTTCCAGTGATTCCATATGATCTAATTTTCCTTAGAAGACCATCGTGCCATACACTGTCAAAAGCCTTAGATATATGAAGGGCCACCGCTCTACCCTCCTCTGTTTTATCCAGTGAACAGTATATACGTTCAGAAACTACAGTTAAAATATCTGCTGTTGAACGGGCTTGCCTGAATCCATATTGTTTGCCAGTCAGGAGTTTAGCAGCTGTTAGGTGCTGGACTAGGGCTTGATTACTAAGGACTCAGATATTTTGGCGAAAAGCAGGAGGAGGCTAATGGGGCAATAATTAGGTGGGTCAGTTCTTTCACCAGCATTCTTGAAGACTGGTATCACAGAGGCGTTTTTCCAGCAGTGGGAAAAGCAAGATTCGTTAAGGCATTTATTGTAAAGTTTGGAGAGAACTGGAGCAACCTCGGCAGAGCATTTTTTTAATAGCACAGCCGGGATGAGATCTGGTCCACATGCTTTTGAAGTGTCTAGGTTTTTTATAATAGCATGTACCTGAGAAGGGGTATATATATAATAGTGAACGTGTCTGTGTGTGTGTGGATGTGTACATTTCCCTACGCAATAACTGTCAATTTCTAGTCTACAGACTCGAAATTTGATATACAAGGTACTGGGATCGCAGAAAATATATGTGATTAGTTTTCGGCCAGAAATTTGGCTGTTAAGGGGTCATAGTTCAACAATTTTCCCTTTGAAACTCCTCCGACAATTTTGGGTCTAAACACTTGAAATTTTAGATATAGGTTCGTTGACATGGATCTAATTTAATAACTTAACTTGAGCCCAAAACAATAAATTTGAAGGGGTCATAGTAAAAAAAAATCGACCTTTTTTCAGCATACACCTTAAAACACCCTGGCAACGCTGGACACCCACGCTAGTGTATATATATACACTGATGATCATATTTATTGGCACGGTAAAATAAAAGTTAAATTTTGTCTAATAAATTCTAAAAAAGGGGTTAAATTAAAGAAAATAACAAAGTATATTATGTATTTTTAACTGGCCTTTCCGATGCAGCAATCGGATTTTAGAAAAAATAAATAACAAAGGAACAACACACATAATTGCAAAAAACTCTTGTTCAAAATTATTGGCACGATTTATTTAATAATCAATTGTATAGCCTTTGGCCTTGATTACCTTCCTCAGTCGCTTTTCATAGTTTACAACCAAGTTGTTGCACTCTTCAGTAGTAATTTTAGCCCACCTTTCCTGACAATAATCCTCCAATTGAATAAGATTCTTAGGCTTCCTTTGCATTACCCTCAATTTTAATGTTCTCCATAAATTTTCAATTGGATTAAGGTCTGGGCTTTGTGATGGCCACTCCAAAACATTAATATGATTGTCCTCAAGCCATTTCTTAGTCAGTTTAGCCGAATGCTTTGGGTCATTATCTTGCATGAACCACCAACGACGACAAAGTGAGAGCTCTTTAGCAGAGTCTTTCAGGTTTTCATCCAATATTTTAACATAATCTTCCTTTTTCATGCTACCTGTGACCTTAACAAGTCGCCCTGGTCCAGAGGCAGCAAAGGATCCCCAAAACATCAAACTGCCTCCACCGTGCTTCACTGTGGGTATGGTGTTCTTAGGCAGGAAAGCTTCGCCAGATTTTCTGTAAATATAAGACACTTTATTATGGCCAAATAACTCTATTTTCGTTTCGTCAGTCCATAGAACACGTTTCCAGAATGCAACATCTTTATCAATATGACGTTTTGCAAAGGCTAGCCTTGCTTTCAGGTGCATAGGCTTCAATAAGGGAGTCTTTCTCGGACGACATGCTTTTAAACCAGCTCTCTTCAAAACTCTACCAACTGTATGTCGAGATACATTCACTCCAGAGGTGCTCTGTTCATCAACAATCTCCCCAACAGAGATCCTTGGGTTTTGTTTTACTTGTCGAACAATTTTCCGTTTATCTCTTGGGGAAAGCATCCTTTTTCTCCCTCTACCCTCTAAACTCATAACGTGGCCTTGCGATTTGAACTTGTTTATTATGGCTCTAACAGTGGATTTGGGAAGGTTTAGCTTCTTTGAAATCTTATCATAGCCCTCCCCATTGGTATGGCATGCTACAACAAGCTTCCTGCCGTCTTCGCTGTGTTCCTTAGTTTTAACCATGGCGATTGAAAATTATAATTTAGTCACTTATAATAGTTTAAATAAATTGCTATCTAAAAATTATCTGAAAAAAATTATTCACTGAATTAGCGTTAAACAAGCATAATATGGCTATAAAAAAGTTCAGAAAGCACGTAAACCGGAAATTGATTGATATTATACTGATACTAAAAGAAAAACAAAGCCGTGCCAATAATTTTGAACAAGGGTTTTTTGCAATTATGTTTGTTGTTCCTTTGTTATTTATTTTTTCTAAAATCCGATTGCTGCATCGGAAAGGCTAGTTAAAAATACATAATATACTTTGTTATTTTCTTTAATTTAATCCCTTTTTTAGAATTTATTAGACAAAATTTAACTTTTATTTTACCGTGCCAATAAATATGATCATCACTGTATATATATATATATATATATATATATATATATATATATATATATATATATATATATATATATACATATATATATATATATATATATATATATAATAGAAAATAAAAGTAGAAAATGAAGTTACAAGAACTATATATTAGAATATATAGAATGTTTCATTTATTTAATTAGGGTATACATTTAGTTGGTTGGTAAAGGGGACTCTTTATACAAAGGTTTTTCGAAGCCTATTGCCTCTCATAAGAAGAGTAGAGAAGATGCTAGTTAAGATAATGCGTATGTGACGGTTAGCGATGGATCTATTAGGAACGAAATAAATAGATAAAATTATTGATGCTGTTTGGGGGAACTATCTTTCACTCTACGTTCACAACATTACTTTAAAAACGACTTATGGAGCAATGTCATGAGATTAATTAAAATAGTGGGGTTGATTACATGGGGTGCCGTGTACTAACGTTATACTTTGGTAAGATAAGGGAAGACAAGACGGTGAAGTAAAGGGTAAATTACGAGGGGGCATGGGGTAGGTAGTTGTAAAATATAATAATTTTCAAATAATAATATGTAATAATAGTAATAATGGTTTACCCGTTACTAGGCATGAAGAAGGAGAATATATCCAAAGGTATAAAGATAGGGGGTACAGTTGATAGAGGTGGACAAATAATTAGGATTTAATGAATGGAGTGGTTGGATGATGCAATTCTTTATCTGTATAAAAGCCAAGTACGTCCAAGAATGGAGTAGTGCTGCCACATCTGGGTAGGAGCTGCTAAAAACAGCCTATCCGTCCTTGACAGAGTACAAAATAGACTTCGTGGTTTAGTAAAGGATGCCCTTTTCTCTTCCCTGCAACCTCTCTCCCACAGAAGAGACATTGCCATACTGTCTTTGTTTTATCATGATCTATCATTTCCATGGGAGGTGCTCATCTGAGCTCCAATCCCTCGTCCTCCCCTCGCCAATCTTTCACGGGAAACACCCGTCTGGCTGAAACTACTGTCAATAATTTTCCCCACTCTTTATCTGTGCCTCAATCCAAACGTAGATTCCATGAACAAAGCTTCTTTCTTAGAACTGCACACCAGTGGAACTCTCTGCCGCTTGCCTGTTTTCAACCTGACTACAACTTGGACATATTACAGGCCAACATAAACAAACGCCTGACAAACCGCCCCATTACGTAAGACACTCTACGAAATCCCCAATACTAATGATTACTACAATACTATCTCATTGATTATTGTACACGCAATAACCCTAATCTTTGAGTGGCCTTCGGGCCTTGTAAAGGGGGTACCCCCCATGTAAAAAAAGTGATAGGGGTGAAAAAACAAAAGAGTTTGTAAATTATAGAGAAGGAGTTGGAGAAATAGGTTTAATGTATATAAAGGTAAGATATGCAAGGTATAAAATATAGGGGTAACCAGTAAAGTAAAAAGTTCAGTGAACTAAAGAATTCCAGATAAAGACAAATCACTAGGCCAAGGACTTTCTCTACCACCTATAGCAATGACCAACGACTCTTTATCTGAGAGTACGTCTCTCAAGCTCCTTGTCCTAACGTTCACAGGAAACATGAGTTGGAACAATTACATCGAGGGCATTGCCAGGGCCGCTGCAACGGATGTGGGCTCTCTCTACCGTGCTAGAAAACTTCTAACATCCGAAAGTATCCTGTACCTCTATAAGGCCACTATTCGCCCATGTATGGAGTATTGCTGTCATATTTGGGCCGGTGCATCGGTTACTAGTCTCTCGCTCCTTGACAGGGTTCAAAAGAGAGTCGCCAATCTGATAGGCCCTAAACTGGCATCTAAACTTCAGCCTCTGTCCCATCGTCGAAACGTTGCATCCCTTTGCCTGTTCTACAAGTATTATAATGGTGAATGCTCTAAAGAACTGCAAGCACTTGTGCCCCCACGACGTGAACACCCTCGACAGACCCGACAAGCTGCAAAATCCCCCCCCACACTGTAGAGATCCCTAGATGTAAAAGATCTTTCTACTCCAGTAGTTTCTTCCACAGAACTGCTAGACTTTGGAATTCCATTCCAGGTCACTGCTTCCCCAACTGCACTGACATGCATAAGTTCAAGTGCAACGTGAACCAACATCTCGCTGCCCTAATCCCTACATAGTACCCCAGTAGATGTTTCTTCTGATAGTAGCCCCCTACACCAAAGTGGCAATGTGCCTTGTTTGGGGTGAAAATGTAATATATATATATATATATATATATATATATATATATATATATATATATATATATATATATATATATACACACATAATTAGTTTTCTTTTTTTTTATAGAAATATAGCAGAGTGCTCAATTATAGGGAAAATCCGAAAATAAGAGCGTATTTATATTTTATATTTTCTTTACAGAAAGTTTTTAGAGATGAGACGTCGTTGGTACCGTCGGTTTTTAACATGGTTATTAGGACCGTTTTAGATGCCTACATGAAGGTCTCTTCAGCCAATACTCATCTATTTCATAACCGGAAGTGGAAATATATATACATCACGAGTTCACGTTTTACTCTCATTTTGCGACTCCCTTTTTTATTTATCTATAATTCATGGTGAATATCAATAGACCAGTGGTTGAGCTCTATTTAGAAAGAACATCACAAAACAGGACGTAAAACCGCCTTTTTCAAGGAAACCGGAGATGGAAAAATATACGTTAAATTACTCCACTAAATATATACCAACATTCAGTAACCAGCATCCTACTAACGATAATTGAAGATGTAATCAAGAGGATGGAATGAAAGATTATAAACGAAATAAACGTCGTCATTTGAAAATTCATGACTGAGTATATTAAGACGTTTCTTTTAATGATTTTTAAATAGAAAAAAGTAAGCGTTCATCCTCAATGTCAGGGCGAGAAAAACTCAAATCTATAGGTATATAGAAGATAAATACATACAAGTTGTTAAAATATGTGGTATTATTATACAGCGCCAAAAATACCGTTCCGGACATGTACGTACTAGTAAAATACGTCCCTTTTTCTAAATTCGAGACGAAATCATTTCAAAGTAGGTATGGAAACCGAGAAAGCATCTCTAAAGCTAGAAACCGACGTAAGATTAATATGTCGTCAGTAAGCATTTAAAGGTATAACCCTGCACTCTACAATATTATAGAGTGAAGGATGTCTCTCTAAATAAAAGTAAAAAACACAGAAACCTGTAATTGTATATAGAAAAATTGTATAGATTACTCTGGTTTAATTTCACATTTTCATTAAAACAAGAATAACTCTCCAAGCTTGCATTTGGATTAAAATATTTTTACAAGCACCCATAATTATGATAAGTACCCACCTGTTAAACACACTGTATTGTTTTCGCCTGCATTACAACTTGATCCTCTTGAAAATTAATGCCAACATATTCCCATCTAAAACCATCTTTACAAATATTTGGGCTTGGGTTTAAATGTAACGTAGTCGCTAGCTCCGACATTTAAATACATACATATATTGACGACTCACGTGTCGAGTTAATTGCGGGCCAGCATTTACACCGACAGAGTGAGCATGGGGATACGGTATGAAATGCATCAAGATTGAAATTAGAAGAGGGAGAAAAAGGAAACGAACAAAACACAAACAAAAAAAAAACGCGTGTTGAGTTGGAAGGTTCGCTTAACAAGCACGCTAGCCTTCTGGTAAGCTTTCGAAAGCGAGCCGGCCAACTGTAGCCCAACAGAGTATTGTTACTTGACCAAGAAAGGAAAACAAAGAACAGATTGAGTTGTGAATGCATCTCGGCTACTTGTGTATTATGCTGGACCAAATATTATTTTTTTTCTTTCACTTAAAAAATGTTCGTGGCAAAGTTTTCCTTTCTTTGTAAGTATCTACATGGAACATTTCGTCCATTTTATAATTAATAACAACGTTACATAAAAATCATTTCATATTATTAGCATTTATCCTTTAGTGGTATATGGCCTTGATAAATGATGCCCCCTTCAATTGATTTACAAATGAGTATTTAAATGCACAACAGATAAATATATATATATTGCAGATAATTCATTTTTTGTTTTTGATTTCTCCAGAAAGTGGCACGATCGAATTTGAGGAATTTCTTGATATATTCGCCCGCAAGATGAACATCGACCCCGAAAAGGAGTTACACGATGTTTTTGGTGTATTCGACCAGAATAAAGACGGGTTTATATCCCCGCCAGAATTATTTGCAGTTTTATCAAAATTAGGGGAACTTATTTCTCAGGTAAGTCGTTGATTATTTGAAACCCTCTCTATCCGTGCTTTAATCCAAACGCAGATTCCATGAACAAAGCTTCCCTCCCCAAAAACTATGATCTCCCCTAGCCAAACTTTCATAAAAACACCCGTCTAGCTGAAAACACTATTAATAATTTCCTTCACTCTTTATCTGTGTCTAAACACAAACGTCAATTTCTTGAACAAAGCTTCTTTCTTAGAACTGCACGCCTGTTGGACTGTTTTCCGTTTGCCTGCTTTCCAGCTGACTACCATTTGGTAGACATCAAATCCAACGTACACAAGTTCTTGATAGGCCACCCTTCAAGTAATCCAATTTACCACATTTCCACTACTATCGATTTATACGATATTGTCCCATTGATTACTGTACACTCCTTAATCCTTATCCTCGAGTAGCCTCAGGGCCTTGATAAGTTGTGACTCATATAAAAAAGACCTACTGGTCTGTTTACTACAATATAGTGGTTTTCAAGTCCAATCAATCCAAATAATCACATTCTACCAATTTCCACCACAATATATCACTACGCTGTTGTCTCACTAACATATATTCAATTAGCCTTATACTCGAGTGGTTTTCATACCTTGATAAGTGATCACTATATTGTAAAAATCATAGCACAAAGATTAAGCTATCTAAATTTATTAACTTTAAATTCTGTCTCAATATAACTATACACGCATACACTACATATAATTACAATTCCAGCCAATAAATTATGCATACCCCTTGAAATTAATATTTACATTAAATTTTTGCATTTCTTACATTACACAATCACATAACTTTGACAAAACAGTCATATTCTCAGAAAGTTGATGTAAATTTCTCTCACTAAGCGATTCTTACTACCACTCTCTTATGATTCACTGGGAATTCAATAACATTGGTTACATTTCTTAGCAGCTGTTTTCCATGCAAAAACAAATATTTATTCATAAAAACTTACCTTGTTTTTCTCTATATCAATTTTAATTTTTTAAAGTTTCGGCAAAATTGTCCGGTAATTATTCAAGAATATTGTTTTTATTTTACGGTTATTTGTTTTTCATTGAAAAAAAAAATGGCCATTTTTTGTGTGAAAAAAATCACGAACATTCGTTCGGCACATTCCTGCTTTGTTTTTTTGTAAACCAACCTGACGATTCTTACGATACCACGGTGCTTATACTGCAATAATTGGTTTACAATCAAGACACTTCTCTAGTTTATGAACAGTGTTGAAATTATAACGTTATTAATTAGAAACCTATTATAAATATGTTAACTATTCTGCACTTGTACTGTTGAAAACATCCAAGAAAATTAACTTACGTGACTGAAAAACGTTCTTTTATTCTATTTTTTATATATTCTATTGTTTTGTTTTTTTTCAACAGGAAGAGGCAGAAGAAATGGTGAAAGAGGCTGACTTAAATGGAGACGGGAAAGTTGATTATAGCGGTAAGAAAACAATATATCACAAACAGACTTTGGCTTTTATATATATAGACTAGCAGGGCTACCCGGCGTTGCTAGGGACCGTATAAACAATGAAAAAACCAAAGCAGATATTGAACATATGTTTTATTCTTAGGGGAGAGGAATCTTTCATCTCTATGTATTATTTGTTTTATCTACCCTAGGACTGGTATTGTTCATGTTTTATCCCTAGCATAGGTAATTTACAGCATGTATATGAAATTGTTTTACCTTAGGGAGAAGAGAACAGGTAACATACAACATAATGTGTCTATATTACACCCCTGGCAACGCCTACAAACCAGCTAGAACATGTATTTCAGTCAATCTATATTACATCCTGGGCTATGCCGGGAAACCAACTAATCTTTATTTAGTGACTTGACCACCAAAATACCTCCCTAAGTGTGTCCTTTCTTTTGAACTTAATAGATATAGGTATCTAGAAATGTGTGTGAAATTTTGTTGAATGCGTTGTTCACTATGATTTTCTTATTGTTCTACACAATATCAACTGTAGCGAAATAAAACAGTAAACTTAGTGTAGTGTTAGAATAAAGAGCAAAGGAAAAAATTAGAATCATATTCTGTAATTGCAAATCTAAATTTGCTAGCGTGTACCAGTATTTGCCAGGTTGTGGAAATTTGGAATTTATAACATTTGTAGTGGCCTTTTCCTAGATACCTATTGCTAAAAATTATACTTTCATTTTGTTAGAAAAATCTCTATTCGGATGCCCTGCATCATCCAAAATAAAAACAAATATTTTTATAATTGTTTCAGTACATTGCTACACAATGTGAAATTTTTTAACGTTTGTAAAAAAAAAAATCATGAATGTGCTTATATTCCAAAAAAGAAAATATCAGTGCACAGTATTGAAAGTGTTTGAGATTCAAAAGTCTGTAACATTTCTACTTACTTCATAAGATATCATGTGAGAAACTGAATTGAATATCAAGACATTATCTGAAGCGTTTTTATTTTGGTGTAACATATGTGTTTACAGTGAACCTTAAATTTTAATAAACAGATTGATCATATTCTACACATGTTTCATGCATATCACACAAACTTATAATATTTGATCAACATTTGACTAACAATTTTACAAAAAAGACCTACCACCTGCTAGTCTCTATATATAAAAGCCAAACAGTCTATTATAATCCAATGACGCATTTCTGCTACTGGCGCACGTCTATGCAAGAGTAATAACTCTTAGAGTCTCACACCGTCAATAACTGAAACAGAGATATGAAACTTTCCGGTCATGAATACATACGATAATTCGTCATATAATTCCAGTCTGTAACCCTCTCTGATTGATTTTGGCTGAATAAAATATAGGAGGCATTACTTCTGGAATGCAACTCGTAAGATTTCGATGAATTTTATCCAAATTCAAAAGACAATACTAAGAATTTTATTATGCGTTACAAAGTTAATTGAACATCAATAAAAGTTAATTCAACATGAATAAAAGTTAATTCAACATGAATATTTTAAATATGAATATAACGTAAATAAAGCAACACGTTACCTTATCTGTGTTAATCGACAAACGTTAATAGCATAGACGCTATAGGAATTGTAATTCTGTATTCGACATTGACTACCTTGGTATAATGCTGGCTTCGAATGACACATTATCGTGATGAAAATCAGTCTTTTTTTTTTTTTTTTTTACAAAGGCATCACCACATTATCAAGGCTCAGAGGCCACTCAAGGATAAGGGTTAAAAAGTGTACCGTAGAAATTGGTCAATATAGTAATCATTAGTAATGAAAAATTTGGTAAATTTAATAACTTATATGGAACGGCTCAACAAGAACTTATTTACTTTAGACTTGAACACAACCATATTGTAGTCAGCCGGAAAGCAGGAAAACGGAAGACAATTCCACAGGCGTGCAGTTCTAAGAAAGAAGCTTTGTTCATGGAATCTACGTGTAGGTTTAGGCACAGATAAAGAGTGGGGGAAATTATTGATAGTGTTTACAGCTAGACAAGTGTTTCTTGTGAAAGTTTGGCGAGGGGGGGGGGGCATAGATTGAAGCTCAGTTGAACACTTTCCATGAAAATAACGATACATCAGAGACAAACTCGCAACATCTCTTCTGTGAGATAGCGGTTGCAAGGAGGAGAAAAGGACATCTCCTACGAGGCTACGAAGTCTATTTTGAACTCTGTCAAGGCAGGACAAGTCCTTTCTAGCAGCTCCTGCCCAGATGTGGCAACAGTATTCCTCCTTGGACGTACCTGGCTCTTATATAGATAGAGAATAGCATCAGCAGTGAGATATATACTGGATCGATAGAAAGATCCCACCATTTTTCCAGCGGCCTTGGCAACAGATTTGATATATGTGTTCCATTTAAGATCAGGAGTAATGGTCAAGCCCAGAAGCTTGTCAAAACTTGAGGCCTCCTGAAGACGAGAGCCATTCATTTCAATTGATGACAAATGTGGATTAGAATGTTGATAATGTAAAGAGAGAAGCTTGGTTTTAGATGGATTAAAAGTAACCAGCCACTCCTTTCCCCATTGTACTACGTGCTCATTTCTACTTTGTGAGTGTGTATGAGTGTATGCATCGGCGTTCGTTCTAAACCTTTAAACAGGTGGGCGGATTTTTTAAAAGTTCCGCACAAATATAATTCATGTGGCTGGCAATGTTTTTAGACATATAGTCTGCAGTATTCTTAGATAATTTTAAATCGGCATGCCTCCGATGAATCAAAAATATTTGATTAAAGAAAAAACGGTGTAATTTCTACAAAATTAATACTCTTATACAGCTTAATATAACATGTACATTTGCGAAATTTTATCACCGTACACGTCGAAAGGTCCGGGGTATAAAATTAGCAATATCATCGTTAATAAAACAGGGCCGCGTTCGAAATGGATGCTTCCGTTTAGAGAGTACGCTTGAATTGTGATACTTGACTTTTCCATTTTAAAGTTTAATGTTAGACTTTATATGAACCTATTTTCATAAAATCCACAGTAATTTCTCTACGGTGCATGTAATCAATCTATTTGTTGGAAAACTGAGCGATGTAATCGATTTCGACGACAATAAAAGTAATTCTGGGTCTCTTTGCTAGTTTTCAATATTTATATGATTTATAATCTCACAGTTAACAACGAAGCTCGCCTGTCTATTTAGTTTGGTCGATTTCGGGAAGATAAATATTCAACATTTGTCGCTCGCCGCATGTGGATTAGTCTTTTTCCTATAACATCTTGGGAAGCGTTCTATCCCGCAGTCAAACTTGACCTCATTAACTCATTAAAACGGACACCTGCCAAATCCAAGTAATTAAATAAATTCAAACGTGTCTCCGTTAGCATCTCGCGGTGGGGCAATGGTTAACGTCGCACTTTTTCTTTTCACACTAATTTACAACTTTCCCTCAACGGTTAGGGTCCGATCCTCATACTTACTTTTTTTACCCCAACACCACGGAGTTTCCACACACACCTCCAAACACCCGGGCAACGCCAGGTACACCTCGTTGGTTTTGTTATAAAATAAAATTAATTATTGGTACTGGTAACCCTTTTTCTGGAACACTTTCGACAGTTTAAGATTATAAGAAAAACTCCCTGTACACAACTTTTACATTTACCACGTACATACTTCATAGACTACAATACCTACACTTTGTAACTTTTTGGACATACTCTCTCAAATATGTGATCCCACTAAGAGGGTAGCCAAGGCTTTTCCTCCGATGTAATTTCTCCTCTTCTCAAACCCAAACTGACCAGCGAATTTTTCTATTCTGAATAAACTTTTTCATTTAGTATTTGCATTTCAACATATACACAGTACATTATGATTGCAGAATCACTTAACAAATTCTCCTTTATTGTTAATCGTTCATTGGAATAATAGTTTCACCCGAAACCACCCAGCTCGCTATACATATTGCAATTGCACACGTTTTGTTTTATGAATAGCAGATCGTACAAAAACGAACACCTCAGCTTGAACCAATATTATCGACTTCGCGTAGGACTATCAAGAAAACAAACAAGGTCGCTAGAAAAATGGTGGGATCCTTCTACCGCTTCAGAAGATATCTCACTATTGATGCAATTCTCTATCTATATAAAAGCCAAGTACGTCCAAGGATTGAATACTGTTGCCATATCTGGGTAGGAGCTGCTAAAACAGCCTATACTGCCTTGACAGAGTACCAAATAGACTTCGTGGCTTAGTGGGGGATACCCTTTTCTCTACCCTGCAACCTCTCTCCCACATAAGAGACGTTGCGAGCCTATCCTTGTTTTATCGTTATTTCCATGGCAGGTGCTCGTCTGAACTCCAATCTATGGTCTCCCCTCGCCAATCTTTCACGAAAAACACCCGTCTAGCTGAATCCACTGTGAAAAATTTCCCCCATTCTTTATCTGTGCCTAAATCAAAACGTGGATTCCATGAACAAAGCTTCTTTCTTAGAATTGCACGCCTGTGGAACTCTGTTCCGTCTGCCAGCTTCCCACCTGACTACAACTTGGATTTCTTCAAGTCCAATGTTGACAAATTCCTAATGAACCGCACCTTAAGTAAACACTTAATCAAATCTCCACAATAACGTACTGTACTTGCGATGACTCTTATCCCTGAGTGGCTTCCGGGCCTTGATAAGTTGTGACCACCGTGTAAAAAAACAAAACAAAAAAAACTGTTTCCTATCATATCGTCATCCTACATTGGTTTGCTTTAATTCAATTTCACAATACTTTTAGAACAGCTTACAAAATATGCGAGTTAACATTACTATATTTCGTTATATTTTTAACAGTGGGTGGTGGATATACAGAAAGTACCGGAAATGGCAGGAACCGTTTCCGAGTTAACATTATTGTATTTCATTTATATTTTAAAAGTTTGGTGGGGGATATAAGGTAAGTCCCGGAAATGGCAGAAACCGTTTACGAGTAAACATTCGTATGCTTCTAAACACAAACACACGAAGTATACTGCAAGCGATACGGTGGCTCGAACGTATCTAATTACTTGTTACCGGTTCTAGTCGCTTCTAGATGCCTATACTGTGATTTCGGGCTCTTTCAGACAATCTTAAAAAATGGAATGAACTGTGTTTTGCAACAAAAATAATCATAAGGAAAGATGTTTGCCCATTGCCCTAAGACACAATATATTAAGCTTAGCTTCAGAACAGATACTGCTATTTATTTCTAGAACAAATAATGTTCCTGATGATTTAGGGTACAATTTCTTTAACGGAAAGCAAAAATCCATTGTTTCTAACATTTTCTAATACGGCTTCGTTAAAATTCCATATTTTCATTGGGTGTGAGTTAGTGGATTCGGAAAATATGTTTTTGTACATAATGTCCATGTTCCCGCCGTACAGTATTTAATGAAATAGGAAAAAATACACTCCTTCGGCATTTTAACGTTATTTATGTTAAAGTAATATGTATTTCATCCATTAATTAACAGTGCCGATAAACAGCTTCATAAAATACGCACAAATGATGACGTCACATATTCTATGGTAAGCATTAGAAAAATCATTACGTATCACTTGATACAAATGAATTAATTTACAAGACTCAAAAAAAATAGCATGGAAATAAGGCTCAGAAATTATATTATTGGTACATGTAAACAAAAAATAAATTAAATTTCATTGAAAAGAATACATAATATTTTTCAGTTAACATTTTTTTTTATTCCCTGGGCAACGCTGGGAAACGCGTTTTGCTAGTATATAATAATAAAAGCTAATATAATAACGACCTATGTCTATCGGTTTGTCTGTTTTTCTGTCTGTTTTCTGCCCGTCTTCATATTTTCAAACTCTATCTCCTCCGAAACTAAAAGTCGTAGAGTGGCGCTAGAAGTATAAAATGACTGGATTTTTTACGTGCCGTTCTTTTATGGGTCTTTAGTCGGTTAAAATTGTTTTTAAGGGGTCGAAAATAGGTCAGAATTGAAAAATCCTAAAACATTTTGTAGATTCACTTAAGTTTAATTTTAGTTTTTAATCAGTGTATAGACGTGTAACGTTGGTACAGTGGTAACGTCACCAGCTTTGAATGCTTCGGTTTCGATTCTAACTAATGCCACCTAAATACTTTTTTTTACATTTTAACCCACGAATAATAATAACAATAATAATAATAATAATAATAATAATAATAATAATAATAATAATAATAATAATAATAATATACGAAAAATCTGGACAAATTTAAATATCATATTTAGGTGTATTTTATGCCCGGGAAAAGCCAGTCGCACACCATAATATAATTTATATTTTACCTTCCGCTTATAATTTACTAAAATTATAATTTACTAAAATTCTGAATTGTTAATCACGTCATGTCCAGGAAAATTTTACAAACAAAACGAATTAAGCTGAACCGCCATATGTTTTGGTTTCGATTCTAAATGATGACACACGAGTATATTATTGTTTAAACGTATGAAATCACTACGGAAAATGGCGGGTGGCCTTCTAGTATTGACTAAAATTAAAGTGGAAATAGCTCTTGTATCCATTTATTTTTATAGAGCATATGAATTTCTAATATGAATTTATTTTTAAAGGTTTGTATTTTGTAGGTAATGTCTAATATTTATATGGTTTATATTTTGCAAATATTGTCTGATGTTTATATGGTTTATATTTTGAAGATAATGTCTAATGTTTATATGGTTTATATTTTGAAGATACCATCTAAAGTGTATATGGTTTCTATTTTTAAGATAGCATCTAATGTTTATATGATTTCTATTTTTAACATAACATCTAATGTTTATATGGTTTATATTTGATGATTATGTCTAATGTTTATATGGTTTATATTTTGAAGATACCATCTAAAGTTTATATGGTTTATATTTTAAGATAACATCTAATGTTTATATGGTTATTTTTTGAAGAAAATTTCTAATGTTTATATGGTCTATATTTTGAAGATAATTTGTAATGTTTATATAGTTTATATTTTGAAGATGATTTCTAATGTTTATATAGTTTATATTTTGAAGTGGATCATTTTCCATTGGACAAGCTGACAACTTGCCTTGTCTGACTATGGCACTTTTTATGTGTATTTTTTTAAATTCTTCGAAGTACGGCTTTTATTTTGTGTATTAACGCTAGAGATGAGAAACATAGGCAGAAAACTCCAAATAATACGAACAATAACTCGCCATCCGAAAACCTCATGACTGTAACATTTTATTTCGTGTTTAATGATTTTGTTTTTGTTTTTTATGTATTTCAGAATTCAAAAAAATTTTAAAATGGAAATGAAAACCAACATCAAACTTTGAAAACAATAATAAATAGGAAAAAATTTACAACCGTTTACAAAACTGGATGAATTGTATATTCACAAGACTATGCTGATTTATGAAGCATTTCTCTTATAGAATTAATTTTCATTTGACAAAATTCTTTGGACAAAAAAAAAACAATTATGAGAAAACAATGTTTATCGCAAAGACTTACAATGAATTAAAAACATGTATATTGGAAGCAAAATCGCATCAATTCACCCTACAACTATGTAGATCCCACAAAGACTCGTTATGAATAATTCTACTAGAAAAATAAAGAACGGCGGTATTATTCATTTGTACCCACTCGACGAAAATACTTCAAAACAACCGGACAAGCAGAAAATCCCTGCCCCCTTCACTATATAAATATGTTCATTTCGAAATGTTTAGTGCTCTAACAGATTATCACTCATGGAACGGTCTGCCTTTGAAATCTTCTCTCCACTATTTTATCTTTTTCGCTTTAACCGGACCATCATGCAGAAATTTTAATATATTATGAACAAATCTTTTTCTACTTAATTTTCCACTTATGGTGCTCCCTGGCAAATCTGACCCCTATCAAAGTAGCCCTACGTTGCAAGGTAGATATGCAATACGCTAAATGAATAAAAGAATTATCAACTTTTCGTCATACAAGGTAAGAGTCGAGTTCCTCTCAATCTCATTCATTCTAATGCAGACTTATGAAAAAAAAAAGACCACATTTCCAGGACGTGAAAATACAAATGCTACGATGGTTGTTTTTATCAATGAATGTTATGTAATAAAGTTTTTTTCTTACATTCTTTGTTGGGTTTTGCTTCAATTCTTAGCTAATCTTTAACTATATTCTTCCAAGAATATAAATATTATCTCATCTATATAAAAACACTAGCAGTTCAACACGGTTTTGTTCGGACCCATGTACTGTTCATAACTTTATGTGAATGGGTATACACAGACACAGACACGCCCACACACACACACAGATATATATATATATATACATATATATATATATATATATATATATATATATATATATATATATATATATCCTCTGCCAATTTTAGGTCTAAACACTTGAAATTTAAGATATAGTTTACCTGGACATAAGTCAACCTTACACACACACACACACACACACACACACACACACACACACACACATATATATATATATATATATATATATATATATAAAGAGAAAAAAGTATTCTCGTCGTAAAATACAGTATTCCTAACGTTACCATTATATGTTTAATCAACGGGTCTAGAGAGACATGTTTTGCATGAACTAAAAATATTGAAATTAAAAGTTTCGTAGATATTTTTCAGGGAATAAATTAAAGAACATAACGAGACAGGTTCTTGTTGAGGGGGGTTGGGCGAGTAAATTAAACAATCTGTTCTCACTGGCTGCTTCGGACAGTAACGCGCGACTGAGAGAAAAGACTGAATAAAACGGGAGCAGGGCCGAATAATAAAAAGAAAGTGCAGAATGGCATGTGTGCAAGAAAGACCTAGAAAATTATAATAATCATAAAAATAACAATAATAATAAAAAAAATAATAATAAAATATTAATAATAAATATTATATTAATAAAATAATACTAATAAAATAATAATAAAACTAATCATAATAAAAATAACAACAATAATAATAAAATAATAATAATAAAATAATAATATGAATAATGATAATAAAAATAATGGTGACCATTTCATTAGATGTCTGTTCATTTGTTCTATTATCTTCTTTGTATATATATATATATATATATATATATATATATATATATATATATATATATATATATATATATATATATATATATATATATATATATATATACATATCTTAAATTTCGAGTGTTTAGACCTTAAATTGGCGGGGGAGTATGGTAAAGTCTGCAAATGGCAGCTCGTTCAACTTTGACCTCTTGGCAGCTAAATTGCCGCCCAAAAACTGATTACAAAGCATGCGGCATGTCTGAATACCCTTTATGTAAAATTTTATAATATTTAGACTCAGAATTGGCTGAATAGTTTTCTAGAAACCGCAATGGTAAAATCTTTGGAACTTTGATCCCCTGGCAGCCAAATTTTCGATCAAAATCCAATTTAAAAGCTGGTCCTATGTCTGAATACACTTTATGTAAAATTTCAAATGTTTAGAGCAGAAATTAGCTGAGAGGTCAATTTTGTTTTTTATTTGACACCAATTTTACCTCCTGAACATTTACTGTTTGGAGTTCAAATCAAAGTAAAAAGTTTGATACATGTCCAAGTAACCTACATCTAAAATTTCAAGTGTTTAGACCTAAAACTGGCGAAGGAGTTTTGTAGAATTTTCAAAAGTCAAATCGTTTAACTTTGACACCTTGACAGCAAAATTTCTGGCTGAAAATCGATTAAAAAGATTTTCCCAAATCTCAATATCTCTTATGTCAAATCTCGAGTCTGTAAAAAGAAAATGTATAGAGTAGTTTAGTATAGAAATATACACACACAGGCACAGACAATTTCACTTTCATAGATATAGAGATTGTATGTATGTATGTCCGAGGAACGAATTCGACCAAACTCCGTTTTCAATTTTAGTCCATCAACTTAATAACTTGAGGTATAGGGGATTTGAACATGTAGCGTCAAAATTGAAAAAAAACCCCAAAAAACAATTGGATCTTGATAGGCGAAAGTCGGCTTAAAGTACTCTTGTACGCGTGCGCAAATGTACATGCATTCGTTAAACTCAGTAAAATTTTAACGTTTTCTAATCCACCTTACGTTAATTAAACAACTCAGGCTGAAGTTATTTGTTTTAGTTTCAGTTTTAGTTAATTATCCCAAGCTACATTTTTTTGTTTACTTTTGAAATCACTATTATATATTTGGAGCAATATTTATAATCAATAGAGAATTGACTCTCTAATAATAAATACGATATCAACATGAATTAAAATATCATGACACCAAGATCGCCATGGGCATGGAATATGTGCCTACATTAAGGGTGGCTTCCCGTGTGGCAGGGATATCTCTAGCGAAGATCCTAATCTACCCTATATGTGCTTCAGGGTTGCACTTGCTAACATCACTGCATTTATATTTGCCCTCTATAGGCCCCACAACAGCGGAGTTACTATCTTTAAGAGCATATCTGAGAAAATAGACCACATACTGTCTTCACATCCCTCGGCTAACATCCACATCTGTGATGACTTCAACGTCCATGACGTGGAATGGCTGACCCATTCAAATAAGACAGATGATGAGGGGAGGTTTTGTCATGATTTTGCCATTGCTTATGACCTCACATATTGTTCGTGAACCCGCCCGTGTGCACGATACACCCGGTCAATATGCAAGCCTCCTAGACCTTTTTCTCTCAACTTTCCCTGAGCTATGTTCATGTTCCGTTCATTCTCCTCTAGGATCCTCCGACCACTCCGTCGTATCAGTTAAGATAAAAACGAAATGTAAGAAGCCCCCAGACGTACCCCTCCACCGTACTGTATACCGATACTCTATGGCGGACTGGGATAGCTTCCGTACATTCATATCTGATTTACCTCTGCACTCCATGTTTAAAAAGGAAGTGTCCTCTATAGTATAAGATCTGACCGAATGGTTAATTGTAGGCATAGACCAATTAATACCATCTAAAAAATTCCAACAAAAACCTAACAGCCAGCCATGGTTCTACCCATAATGTGCTGCTGCTATCGCGCACAGAAATCACTTTTTTCCATAGCTACCAACGTAATAGATGCACTGAGACTAAAGCTGCTTTCAGCACTGCCAGCAATCACTGTAAAAGAGTAATAAAAATGCAAGAGAGCTATATGCCCAGTCTGTTAAATCCAAGGTAGCTGATCAGCGGCTTGGTTCCCACCAGTTTTTGCGAATAACAAATAGGATCCTGAACAGAACTGTGCGTTCTATCCGAACAATTATAAATGGACCAGAAGTCTTCTCGTCAGCGTCAGACAAAGCTAAACTATTTGCAAAGAACTTTGCAGCTAATTCTTCCCTATGCGACGAAGGCCATCAACTCCCCATATTTCCTCCTATAACACAGAACAAGTTACGTAACATACAAATATCCGTGCATGAGGTCGCCACGCTAATCAAGAACCTAGATTCCAGTAAAGCAACTGGCCCTGATGGCATCCAAATTATAGTGTTAAAAAAGCTTCAACCAGAACTTGCTCCCGTACTTACAAAACTGTTTAAGCGCTGCCTTAAGGAGAAGTGCTTTCCGACTCCCTGGAAGACCTCATCGGCTTGCCCTGTATTTAAGAATTCAGGTGATGAGTCATCTCCCTCTCAGTACAGACCAATAAGTCTCCTGTGTGTTATGAGTAAGTTGCTGGAATCCATATTAAATAGAGAAATAGTCAACCACCTCAGCAGGAATAACCTTCTTAGTGACACACAATATGGTTTCCGCTCTGCAAGATCTACCGCAGATGTGCTGACGGTTATATCCCACAGGATTAGTGAATCTCTTGACAAAGGCTTCCTTTCTAGGGCAATTGCTCTTGACATATCAAAGGCCTTCGACAAGGTATGGCATAAGGGTCTACTTCACAAGATTTCCAGCTACGGTATAACTGGAGATGTTTTCTCAATTATTAAATCATTTTTCTCCGATAGGCTCATAAGAGTAGTGGTAGATGGACAAAAATCGGAGGCCTGCAATATAAATGCTGGAGTCCCTCAGGGGTCAATACTAGGCCCAACTCTCTTCCTGATCTACATCAATGACCTCCCTAAACATATACTTAATTCATTCGTTGACACCTATGCTGATGACACGACCATATACGGCAACACATCAAAGGCGTTAAATGACAAAGTTCTCTCTGATTCTCTCTCTTCTGATCTCGAGCGCGTGGTTCAGTGGGGGAAGACGTGGCTGGTTACCTTTAATGCATCTAAAACCAAACTCCTATCCTTACATCATCAACGCTCTGATCCCCAGCTGGCATCAATTATGATGGATGGCTCCCGTCTGGGTGAGGCCCCATGTTTTGACAAGCTTCTGGGTTTGACCTTTACTCCTGATCTGAAATGGAACACGTACATCACGTCTTTTGACAAGGTAGCTGGAAAGATGGTGGGATCCTTCTACCGCTCCAGAATATATCTCACTACTAATGCAATTCTCTATCTATATAAATGCCAAGTACGTCCAAGGATGGAATACTGTTGCCATATCTGGGCAGGAGCTGCTAAAAACAGCCTATCCTGCCTTGAAAGAGTACAAAATAGACTTCGTGGCTTAGTGGGGGATGCCCTTTTCTCTACCCTGCAACCTCTCTCCCACAGAAGAGACGTTGCGAGCCTATGCTTGTTTTATCGTTATTTCCATGGCAGGTGCTCGTCTGAACTCCAATCTCTGCCCCATCGTCAATCGTTCACGAAAAACACCCGTCTAGCTGAATCCACTGTGAAAAATTTCCCCCACTCTATATCTGTGCCTAAATCAAAACGCGGATTCTATGAACAAAGCTTCTTTCTTAGAATTGCACGCCTGTTGAACTCTGTTCCGTCTGCCTGCTTCCCAACGGACTACAACTTGGAAGTCTTCAAGTCCAATGTTAACAAATTCCTAATGAACCGCCCCCTTAAGTAAAATCTTCATCAAATCTCCGCACTAACGTACTGTACTTGCAATAACCCTTATCCCTGAGTGGCTTCCGGGCCTTGATAAGTGGTGATCACTGGGCAAAAAAAAAAATCATATATGAAGCATAATTAACGACCGGGCAACAACGGGTGGCTTCATAGTCCAATACAGGCTGACCAAAAAAAAAAAAACAAAACAAAAAAAAAAGCTAAATGGAGGCCATCTAGAACATATGCTGTAGAACGGAGCAAAAAAAGGGCAAATACCCTAGTGTTTTGATGTGATGTTGTGAATATAATAAACTAGTTATGACTAAAGTTTCATTTCATTTCGACAAAATACTAAGAAACGGGGCCTAATTAGATTTGAGGCCCGGTTTTTTTTTTCGCCGTATATATTATCATAGTTTTATACTAATGAGACATCACTAATTCAAAGCCGATAGCTACTCGAGTATAAGGATTAATGAGATGAAAAAAATAAAAGGTAAAATGTGAAGAATCCTTTTTGTTTGAATAAATTGATGTTATACTCAATAAACAAATAAATACAAATACGCATCAAGTGCGCTTGAAAGCTAAATTACAACGCAATATTAGGAAAACAAAAAAATATTTTACTTGTTTAAAATTTATATATATTCTAAACAAGTAACATATTTGTTTATTTTCCTAATATTACGTTGTAATTTGGCTTTCAAGCGCACTTGTTTCGCGTTTTATTTTATTCAAATTAAATCAACGTTTCTATATGGAACTCGCACCCTTGACAATAAATACACTATTCGTTCTTACATTTTGAATTGTTTCTTTTCCGACTTTTAATATCATTAAAAACTATATATAAACCCATTTTTCTAAGAATATAATTTTTTCTATGACATTGTTATATATTTTTTTTAATATTTGGTAATCTCTTAATCGAGAATAAGGTTTGAGATGAAATAATTATTAGATAAAAGAAAAAAAAAAGCCTGTCTGTATATTTACATTGCATATTGAGACACGGGTAGCCAAAGACTATTCACAAAGTTCATTTGCCCGTTGCAGTACGTAATACCATTTTCTGAGTGACATGTTAATGGACCCTCCGTCGATAGCTTTGCTGATCGTTCTTTTACAAGGCAGAACCAATTATCAAGGACTGAAGGCCACTCGAGGATAAGGTTAATTAATTGTAGTGTGATAAGCGTTAATTGTGTAAGAATGTAATTATTTATGGTGGCAGCTCAACAAAAACTTGTTTACATTGAACGTGACGTCTACCATACTGTAGTTGCCCAGGAAGTAGGCTAGTGGAACAGTGTTCCCAGGCGCGAACTTCTAGGAAAGAAGATTTGTTCGTGGAATCTGCATTTAGATTTAGGCACAGATAGAGAGTTGGATAAATTGTTGATGGTAGTTGTAGCTAGT
The DNA here is from genome assembly GCF_053919585.1 of Euprymna scolopes. Classification (NCBI taxonomy): domain Eukaryota; kingdom Metazoa; phylum Mollusca; class Cephalopoda; order Sepiida; family Sepiolidae; genus Euprymna; species Euprymna scolopes. The sequence continues at coordinate 24,048,392 of NC_136511.1, read as the reverse complement.
CGAGTGTTTTTTTTAAGTATGGAAAGGGAGGATTATAGATTGGAGTTTAGACGGTGACTTGCCATGAAAATAACGATAGAACAGTGATAGACTCGGAACGTCTCCTCTATGGACGAGAGGTTTCAGGAGAAAAGAAAAGCGCATCACCTACAAGGTTTCGACGTCGGTTTTCAACTCTATCAAAGAGGTATTTTTTGCCCAGATGTGACAACAGTACTCAATTTTAGATCGTAATTTGCTCTTGTTCAGATAGAGGAATGCATTGGCAGTAAGATACCTACTAGAGCGATAGATTAATCCAACCATTTTTTCCAGCGATCTTGGCAAAATATTTGATGTATGACTCTCGTTCCTGGGCAGGGTCCAAAAGAGAGTCCCTAACCTAATTGGTCCCGAACTGTTATCTAAACTTCAGCCCCTCTCCCACCGACGTAATGTTGCATCCCTCTGCCTGTCTTACAAGTATTACAAGCCCTTATACCACCTCAACGAAAATACTCCCGACAAACAGCGAAGTCCCACCTCTACACAGTTGAGATCCCTAGATGTAAGAGAGCTTTTTACTCTAATAGCTTCTTCCCCAGAACCGCAAGACTTTGGAATTCTTATCCGGTTTCCTGCTTCCCCAACTGTACTGGCATGCTCAAGGTCAATTGTAATGTGAACAGACATCTTGCTGCTAAACTCCCTACATAGTACCCCTGCAACTTAAGTCCCTTTTAGTAGCCCCCTACATCAAAGTGGCAATGTGCTTTGTTTGGAGTGAAAATGTAATTAAAAAATGTGCTCCATTTCAGATCAAGAGTGAATGTCAGCCCCCAGAAGCTTGTCAAAACATGACGCTTTCCCAAGACAATAAACATTCATTTTAATTGGGGACCAGATGAGGGTCAGAACGATTATGATAAAAAAAAAGATAAGCTTGGTTTTATGATATATTTGAGCTAATACGTGAATTGTATATCTTGCAGCACAAAATCAATGTTACTCTATTGCTTTTGTTAGGATGATTGATAATTCTCATTCATGTCTCCGCCGGGGGTTGAAATCAATTTAACAAATACTGCTAACAGACATACAATTCTAAGATTAAAAAAAATGCAGAGAAATAGTTTAACAATGTTGATTATAAACCGTTTCAGCAATGCTATTACATTACAGACAAAAGGTTAACCAACGTTGGAACCGGTTAAACGGCGTAACATATATTGATTACTAAGACAGCATAAAAGACAAACACCCAATGACTCACAACCAGCTTCATTTACTCGCGCACCAACAAGAACAAAATAAACCAGCACAAACATAAACATTGCCACGCTGCCAAACACTCAAATACGTAAATTACGTACACATGCATATTATTCATTCGATGAACATAATGACATTTGACTACTTTTAACTTAACGTTTTAGGAGCTGGTCAGAGCACCGTATACTTCCTTCAGGTTTTAAAGACATTTCGTAACCTAGTGGGTGATGCCCTATTCGCCTACCTTCAAACTTTTACTTACAAAAAAAAGACGTTGCGAGCCTGTCTCTGCACTATTAAGTGCTCGTCTGAGCTCCAATCTATGATTCTTCTTGCCAAACTTTCACAAGAACACTCAACTTAGCTACAACCACTATCAATATTTTGAATAACATTTAAATGAGATTTGAAAAATTTGAGATATATATATATATATATATATATATATATATATATATATATATATATATATATATATATATATATATATGTATAAGGAATAAAAAATACCAGTGGTGGTTGACGTTATGTTTAAAGAAAAATAGAAAAACCGAATGAAATTATTTAAAAAATCAACGTTTCGTCCTTATTTCAGAGGACATCTTCAGAATAATTGAAATAAAAATGTAAGAAAAGAAAAAGTCATAGATCGTGCGAAAAAAGACAGTTTTTGAATCCTATCCATGTCGGGAAGGACCCACACATATTTGTCCTTCCTGACATGGGTAGGATTCAAAAACTGTCTTTTTTCGCACGATCTATGACTTTTTCTTTTCTTACATTTTTATTTCAATTATCCTGAAGATGTCCTATATATATATATATATATATATATATATATATATATATATATATATATATATATATATATATATAGAGAGAGAGAGAGAGAGAGAGAGAGAGAGAGAGAGAGAGAGATTTAAGTGTATTTTTCCTTTCGGGAATTTAAACTGCATTCTTTATTTTTATTTTTTTCATTTTTCCTTCAAACCTTCTTTAGATTATATATTGGGGTTTAAGACATGTAGAGTTAGGTTTCCTTCCTTTTATCTATTTGTCTTTCTGGTACCTAAGGTACTTAAGCTTTTATGCATTTTTATTCTCATAGTATTTAGATGCTAGTTAACATGTCGCAGAATGAATCTTGTACTCCTAAACTTTCTTATGAATAGTTTATCTTTTATTTTTATTTTATCTATCTATTTTCATTTGATATATTAGTAAAAATAGTAACCATATTATTTTACATTTGTTTTATTGGGGGAGTAGTATTATCCACTGGAGAGCCATGTCTATAACAGGTGCCCTGTTTTTAAATCTACGAAACTGCTACATGGTAAGCAGCTGATGGTCCCCGTTTTCTATTTACAAGATTTTACTTACGGTTTTCTGTTTTTATCGTTTTGTAGTTAAATCCTTTTTTAAACTTGAATATTTTTGCGAAATCGGCTTATGCAAGATCGAAGTCTATTTCTATTTAACAAGTTAATGCCTTTTTTTTTCTTTTTTCATCTTAATATAAATGAATTCTCCTTTGTCATTATAAACTTTTTAGAAGTCGGATTATGTAGGTGCATATCTGCGATAGGTTAAAGTTGATATCCTTTTTATTTTTTCATTTTTTTTATTCAAAGGTTCTTTAGAATATATATTTCATTTTTTTTATTCAAAGGTTCTTTAGAATATATATATATATCTATATCTATATATATATATAGTTAGAGGTGTTAGTCTAGCGGCACTGATGAGTTGTGAAACAACGAAACAGGTCTGTATGTCGATGACTAAAATATATTTTATATATATATATATATATATATATATATATATACTAGCAAAAGTACGCGTCGTTGACTGGGTTCAAAAACAGCCTACAGAAAATGGACTCTGATTTATGAAAGTATGATAAGTTATGAAAAGGACGGGTTGTAAAGAGATAGTTTCGAATTTGCGGGTATCAAAACCAAAGCAAAATATGATGAAAGTAAAAATAAAATAGATAACCTCCATAATTCATTATACCATACCTGTTCACACTAAAACACTTATCACAATATTCTGTGTATCTATATTAAAAAAAACTTGTTACACTTTGTGACATATTTACATTCTATGGAGGTCAGTTGCGAACGAACACCCCATAATTTTATTATACCATATTTCTTCAAACTGAAACATAATTATTAAAGTATACTTACGCAGATAGATATGAAAAGTCTTTATTAAAGTGTGTGCTTATTTCAATTCTATGGAAGCCAGGCTCGAACGCAGACTTCACAATTTTATTATACCATCCCTATTTAAGTTAAAACATACTTATCAAAGTATTCTTATGTACTTATATATCAAAAACACTTGTGAACTTTTTTTTTTTAATTTTTTTTTTTATTTCCATACTTTGTGGACCAGGCAGAACGCAGACCCCACAATTTTACTGAAACAGCGTTCTTCCACATCAAACATACCTATTCCTCTGTCTCGATACATATATCATTATATGTCATCATTTTTTTTTTAAATATTAAACCATATAGGAGTCTATTCATGACCACACACACACACACACACACACACTCACACACGCACACGCACACACACACACACACACACACACACACATTCATAATATTCCGATAACCTGCCCAACTAATATTTTCTAAAAAACGATGTAACCTCCAACGTTATTTAAGCGCATCTTCTTGAACCCAGGAATATTTATGTTGAACTCGGGGAATCGGCACAGAATTCCGAAGAGAATAATTTCCTTCATAGGCGTCGGTAGTATGCAGTCGTTCCGTCAGGTATGTCCGTTTAACGATCCTACAAAAATCGGCCGTTGTATTTTTGGTTGCCGTCAGGACTCAAGACTGACACTTTAACATCCAGAAGCGTAACTTACAACTGAATTTACCAAGTACTTTATCGACTACGCCATGGGTCCTTGTGGGGAAACACCGTGAATACACATAAAGGTGATCGGAGGTTGCTTCGACCGAAATGGTTAAAAAAAAAACGCAAGATGAGAAGAGTAGTCCGAAAGAAACAAAATATAAACGCATATTATTTATATAAAAACAAAAAAATACACTGATTTAATTTGGACCGTTTTATTTTATTTTTAATAAGCATAAAAATTGTTTTTAAACGTTTAGCGTTAATGGAACTTTACAATTAGACATACGTTTTTAAACGGAGCACTTGATCTCTGCGTTTCATTTGATGAAGACGTGATTAATTTGGATGTGTACTAATTGGTTTGCGTCAAGGCAAGGCTTTTCCTTTTTACGGTTTAATTGTCTTGGCTAAGTCTTGTATTCTTCGCAACACTGCAACGACAACAAAAAAACAGAGATGCCATTAGTCATTAATTGAACACTAAAGTAAATAATACTGAACAAAAGTAGCAGAACAAAAAAGTAAATAATACTGAACAAATATTTTATTTACTCACAACAAAGAATTTACAAAATGCTGTTTATTTCACAAAATTACGAAAAAATCGTAAAAAATATCAAATTCCAATAGCATATTAAATATTACGTTTCTGATTTTCTTTGATGAACAATGGTTATTTTTTTTAAATTTTTACATAAGCGTTATCAAGGCCGATAGGCCACTCAAGGTAAGGGTTTAAGAGTGTACAGCAGTCAAAAGGACAATATAGTAATCGAAGTTCGGTGAATTTGTTAACTTAAGTGGAACGGCTCATCAGAAAATTGTTCACGTCGGACTTGAAGACAACCATGTTATAGGCAACTACCTCAAGCCATATATATATATATATATATATATATATATACATATATATAATAAAATAAAAAGCTATAGCAAACATCTAAATGACTACTTTAAACACAGTTCCTGATTTCAAAAAAAGAAAAACTAAAAGATTCATCTGCCTTACTTTTAATGCTAGGTTTATTTTTGGTGTCTTTTCAATTCAATAGAAATCCTCCTAAATTTGCTGATGAGGAGACCGTGCTTACCAAGGATACTATGTATAATTGTTCTACGTGACTTCATGTATACCACAAATAAAAAGCACGGATTTCCGAAACGATCGTACAGATAATGTACTTCGTTGTTGTTCCTTCTTATGAAACTGATTTTTAATTTAATTAAAATTTGATTTTTAAATTTAAAAAAATTGTTTAAATTTTTAAATTATAAATCACATTACTTAATATATATATATATATATATATATATATATATATATATATATATATATATATATATATATATATATAGCTGCTTTGGAATGAATTTGGCTCAGAGTTTTTCTTTGCTTGGTTGTATACATTTGTGGCCTTGCGCTGATGAATGTTTCACTTATATGATAATAATGAAAAAACCAGTAGAGAACTTATGGATAAAAGACATCAGGAAGGGGTCAAAACAATTGTATGCTTGTATAGTAAGTATAACAGAACATATTTTGAGGTAATCATAAAAGTGAGTGTCTCTTCACAATGAAGTATCTATATTTCTGATAAATATATATATATATATACATATATATATATATATATATGTATATATATATATATTAAGTAATGTGATTTATAATTTAAAAATTTTAAAAAAAAATTTTAATTTAAAAATCAAATTTTACTTAAATTAAAAATCAGTTTCAATAAAATAAAAAGCTATAGCAAACATCTAAATGACTACTTTAAACACAGTTCCTGATTTCAAAAAAAGAAAAACTAAAAGATTCATCTGCCTTACTTTTAATGCTAGGTTTATTTTTGGTGTCTTTTCAATTCAATAGAAATCCTCCTAAATTTGCTGATGAGGAGACCGTGCTTACCAAAAAAACTATGTATAATTGTTCTACGTGACTTCATGTATACCACAAATAAAAAGCACGGATTTCCGAAACGATCGTACAGATAATTGACTTTGTTGTTGTTCCTTCTTATGAAACTGATTTTTAATTTAATTAAAATTTGATTTTTAAATTAAAAATTTTTGTTTAAATTTTTAAATTATAAATCACATTACTTAATATTGAATTAGCTCTAGGACATTGTACTATCGAGCTTATTATATATCTAAATTACAACGAGCATTTCCTGTATTTTAATTAAACTAGTAATTTCACTATTACATTAAAATACACTTAGCTCTTTAGACTATTATTCTAATCTCCTTTAAATATGTATATATATATATATATATATATATATATATATATATATATATATATATATATCAGCATGAGAGCCCGGCGTTGCCCGGGTGCTTGGATGTGTATGTTGAGCAAAATAAATAGTGGTAGTAGGAAGGCAGGCTCGAACCCGTACCGCAAAGTAGGAAAAGAACGGGGTACAACCTAACGTTTATGCTGTTACTACCACCGCCAAGCCGGAAGCGACATTTTTTTTTTAAATTAAGGCTAGACAATCTAAAGGAAAGGATAATTTTAAAAAATATCGGCGAAAAAAGGGACCCCTTCCCCCTGTAGAAAAGTGCCTAGTTGAAGGGGAAGATATTAATGTGTTTAGCCAATTTTTCGATATTTGTCGTATGAAACATCGAACTTTAAACTACTGATCTTGGTAAAATCCGTCGCTTCTATTGGAAGTTTAAGGCAGACATTCAAACATACATACATACATACATTTCTATATTGGTAACTAAAAATTTTCGACACAAACTGATGAAAAAAGCTTGCTCTATCTCTGAATACCCTTTATGTGAAATTTCAAATATTTATACCAGAAATTGTCTGAGTAATTTGCAAGAGACCATAGTGGTAATTTTTTTTTAGTTTTGACCCCTATTATGACCCCTTAAAATTTATTGTGTTAGGATCAAATCAAGTTATTAAGTTAGATCCCTGTCCAAGGGACCTATATCTAAAATTACAAGTGCGTCGACAAAAAATTGTCGGAGGAGGTTGGTAGAGTTCTCAAAGGTCGAATCGTTGAACACTGACCCCTTAATCGCCAGATTTCTGGCCAAAAAGGGATCAAGTCGATTTTCCCAAACCTCAGTAACCTGTATATCAAATTTCGAGCCTGTAGACTACAAATTAACAGAGTTATTGCGTAGGGAAATGTACACATACACACAGACACACAGATATTTTCACTTTTATATATATACTAGCATGGGCGCCCGGCGATGCCCGGTGTTTGGATGTGTATATTGAGAAAAAGAAAAAAAAAAGAAAAACTGGTGGTTGGAAGGAAGGATCGAACCCTAATGTTTATGCTGTTACGACCGCCGCCAGACACACAGATACACAGGCATACACACATCCACTTTCACATATATATATATATATATATATATATATATATATATATATATGTAAGAACAACCAGTTAATAAAAAAATGTTAAAGCACTTTGAAAAAGGAGTTAAAAACATATTTAATTTAAAAAAGGAAGAACAAAATAAGTGGATAATGCTTAATCCTCGGGGTTTCGAAGTACTTTCCTTCTCATCAGTGGGTAGGGATTAGCAAAATGCGGGATCGGATTTTGCTTGCAAAAGTATTTAATGAAGCTACAAGTAAGCCATAGGTCTTACCTGATAAAAAAAAAGTAGTGAAGCGGGGATAGGGTGTAGGAACAGGTGATTTCACGTGACTGGATAGTCTGGTGAAGGGTAAAATATCCAATACCGGTAAAATCTTTAAGACCTATAAGCTCTATTGCCTATTTGGTTTATCGAGCTTTTACATCTGGTTGAGATTACTTTATAAATTTAACTCTTTAATATTTTTAATACACCTTAGATTTTCCATCTTGGAAAACTTAATTGTAATTCTTATTTCATTATATATATATATATATATATATATATATATATATATATATATATATATATATATACAGTGATCCCCACTTATCAAGGCCCGGAAGCCACTCAGGATAAGGGTTATTGCAAGTACATTACGTTAGTGCGGAGATTTGATGAAGTGTTTACTTAAGGGGGCGGTTCATTAGGAATTTGTTAACGTTGGACTTGAAGACATCCAAGCTGTAGTCCGGTGGGAAGCAGGCAGACGGAACAGAGTTCCCCAGGCGTGCGGGTCTAAGAAAGAAGCTTTGTTCATGGAATCCGCGTTTTGATTTAGTTTCAGTGGGGGAAGATGTGGCTGGTTACCTTTAATGCGTCCAAAACCAAACTCCTATCCTTACATCATCAACGCTCAGATCCCCAGCTGGCATCAATTGTGATGGATAGCTCTCGTCTGGGTGAGGCCCCGTGTTTTGACAAGCTTCTGGGTTTGACCTTTACTCCTGATCTGAAATGGAACACGTACATCACGTCTGTTGCCAAGGTCGCTGGAAAGATGGTGGGATCCTTCTACCGCTCCAGAAGATATCTCACTACTGATGCAAGTCTCTATCTATATAAAAGCCAAGTACGTCCAAGGATGGAATACTGTTACTATATCTGGGCAGGAGCTGCCAAAAACAGCCTATCATGCCTTGACAGAGTACAAAATAGACTTCGTGGCTTAGTGGGGGATGCCCTTTTCTCTACCCTGCAACCTCTCTCCCACAGAAGAGACGTTGCGAGCCTATCCTTGTTTTATCGTTATTTCCATGGCAGGTGCTCGTCTGAACTCCAATCTCTGGTCCCCCCTCGTCAATCTTTCACGAAAAACACCCGTCTGGCTGAATCCACTGTGAAAAATTTTCTCCAATCTATATCTGTGCCTAAATCAAAACGCGGATTCCATGAAAAACGCTTCTTTCTTAGAACTGTACGCCTGTGGAACTCTGTTCCGTCTGCCTGCTTCCGTCCGGACTACAACTTGGATGTCTACAAGGCCAATGTTTACAAATTCCTAATGAACCGCCCCCTTAATTAAACACTTCATCAAATCTCCACACTAACGTAATGTACTTGCAATAACCCTTATCCCTGAGTGGCTTCCGGGCCTTGATAAGTGGTGATCACTGTGTAAAAAAAAGGCACATATATTCGTTCATATATATATCATTTAGTATAATAATTAAAAATACCAACAGACACTTTTGTTTCATCCTTTTAGGAATCACCAATGAAGGTTGTCACGATTTACGCCAGTCGAGAGATTCGAACCACGGCAACGGAAGCCATATCTGGCTTCATTAGCAAGGACCCGAACCATTCGGCTGCTGTCAACTGCGAGAGATACAGTTGAAATTAAATATTTATTCTTATTAACACTTTTAACATAAGTCACAGTGATCTCATAATTATATGACGATCTGCGCGTATGAGCTAAGTTGACCGAGATTATTACAACTAAAAGTGCTCAACGATAAGAAACAAGTTTCTTATAGAGTTGACAATATTGTTTACTATAATAACTATTAAATACCTGCAGACACTAGTGTTTCACCCTTTCGGGAATCATCAGTGGAGGGTGTCAAGATGAACGCCAGTCGTGAGATTCGAACCCCAGCAAGAGAAGTCATGTCTGGCTGCCTAAGCAAGGACCCGAACCACTCGCGTACTTTACACCGCGACAGATACAGTGTAAAGTATACATTCATTCTTATTAAATGTTTTTTTTAACATAAGTCATAGTGATCTAATCATTATATGATCATCTGCGCGTATGAACTAAATTGACAAACTTTAATATAACTGAACTAAATTGACAGACTTTAATATAACTGAAAGTGCCTCACGATAAGCAACAAGTTTCTTAAGGGGGCAGACATTATTATTTACTATAAGAATTATTAAATAACTGCAGACAATAGCGTTTCATACTTTCGGGAATCATCAGCAGGGTGTCAAGATTAACGCCAGTCGAGAGATTCGAACCACAGCAAAAGATGATGTCTGACTGTCTGGCTTTAATTAGCATGTCTGGCTTTATTTGCACTACTTAATTTACTCACAAAAAATTAATATACAAAAGTATCGATACATGCGTAACCTTTAAGTATTTATTTCAAAAGTGCTCCATACGTAGGTAGAGCTAGTTAGTAATTAATAAAATATATATGGCTATTAAGCTACACTGAATATTCCGCGTTTCATCCTGAAGAGTCCTAGAGTGGATGAAACGCGGAATATTCAGTGTAGCTTAATCGCCATATATATTTTATAAATTACTATATATATATATATATATATATATATATATATATATATATATATATATATATATATAAAGGGGATTAGAACAACAGTCTAAAGAGCAGAGTGTATTTTAATGTAATAGTAAAATCACTAATATAATTAAAATACAAGTAAGACAGTGCTCGTTTTAATGCATATATATAATAAGCTCAATAGGCGTATATATCCTGGCGCTAAATAAAGATTTTCCAGATAAATGTGCCTTACTTAAAAAAATGCCAGGTTCATTTTCTTAAAAAAAAAAGTACCCAATATTTTTTGCTGATGAGGAGACTTTGTTTCAAAAAACTATATGTTAAAATTACGGTGGATGACGTAATGTCCATCAATAAAAACATTGTTTTCGAAAATTTATTGACTTTGTCGTGTTCCTCATGTAGTTCATCCATCTGTCGACAAAGAATTTGTTAAATTATTGGATATATTTTAATCGGTCCCATGCCTCTCCGTATATTTTTACATACATTTTATATAATTGTATATCATCATCACGTACTGTCCTTCGTGTCCGAAGACGACTTTCTGTGAACCATCATTCTCCACTCTCAATTATATATATATATATATATATATATATATATATATATATATATATATATATATATATATATATATATATATATATATATATATATATATAAGAGAGAATGATTGATGAGCATAAATCAGAAGCTTACAATATTAATGCTGGAGTCCGTCAAGGGTCCATCCCGGGCCTAACTCTTTTCCTGGTGTTCATCAATAATCTTTCAAATCACATTCTTCGACCATTCGTGGAAATTTGTGCTGACGTCACTACCATCTATGGCAACGCATCAAAGGCCGCAAATGACCAACCTCTTTCTGATTCTCTCTCTTCTGATGCTGAACTAGTGGTAGAATGGGGAAAATGTTGGCTCGTTTTAATGCATCTAAAACCTAAGCTTCTATCTTTACATCATTAATGCTCTGATCCCAATCAAGCATCAATTGAAATGAATGGTTTCGTCTTGGAGAGGCTCTATGTTTTGACAAGCTTTTGGGCTTGACCTTTACTCTTGATCTGAAATGAAACACGAACATAAAATCTGTTGCCAAGGTGCTGGAATGATGGTGGGATCGTTTAACCAAGCCATAAGATATCTATATATAAGGCAAGTACGTCCAAGGATGGAGTGTTGTTTCCACATCTTGGCCGGGGCTTCGAGAAAAATCCTAACTTTCCTTGACAAATTTCAAAATAGACTTCGTAGCCTAGTGGGGGATGCTCTTTCCTCTTCCATGCAACCTCTTTCCCGCCGAAAAGACTTTGCCAACTCGTCACTGCTTTTTCGTTATTTTAATTGCAAGTGGTCGACTGGCCTCGAATCTATAGTCCCCCTTTGCCAAACACTCGCCTAGCTGATCCTACTATTAATAATTCCTCCATACTTTATCTGATATATATCCTAAACGTAGATTCCATGAACAAAGTTTCTTTTTTTGAATTGCACGCCTGTGGCACATTCTTTCGTTTGCCTGTTTTTCTAGCTTACTACAATTTGGTCCTCTTCAAATCTAACGTAAACAAATTTTTGATGAGCCGCCCCGTTAAGTAATCCAATTTACCACATTTCCACTACTGACGATTGCTACGATGTTTTCTTATTGACTACTGTCCATTCAATAACCCATATCCTCGAGTGCCCTCCGGGCCTTGATACGTGCGGACTACTATGCAAAAATATATATCATTCAAACACGCTAATGTTTGAATATATGGTTAAGTGGCAGTTTTAGTCGTGTAGAATTGCTTTAAATCTTCACCGCCACTCATTTTTCGGCCAAATGTCAAACATTTATTACAGTTTATAGATCATATATTAAGCTATATTGTAAAAAAAAAACACTTCCATTTTCTTTCAGTAAAACAAAAGTTATGGTGATTTTCCCAGTGTTTAAAATATGTAAGGAAGTGAGCGACGCTTTTTGTGACTGGTTTTCATAGCAACCACGTCGCTTTAGCAACTACTGCGGCTACAAATTCGAAAAGAGAAGTAACACGTGAGAATGAAAGCATGAAAGGGAGATAATTAGGGGGATTTATTGAAAGTAGACGAGTGCCGTGCATTGATATTACATATGTGTTTATGAGGGCAAAAATATAAGACTGGACTTAAACAAAGGACAAGTGGATTTATTGGAAGCCTGGAAAAATCATGGATTGCAATAGAAAAAATGCAAGCATGAAAAGTAATATGGTTAAGCTTTAACATGGAAAGGTAAAGGACTAGTTGTTAAAACTGGAAATAAAAAGGACAAGATATCCTAGTAGAAAATATAAATTTATAAGTTAAAATATTGCAGCAATAAGAATTTTAAAAAATTCAATTTAACATTATATAATCAATTTAACATTATATAATCAATTTAACATTATATACTCAATTTTGTGTTTTGCATGGTTTCGTTACATGTTTTTCGCCTTATTATAATTATTTAATGTTAATTAAAAAAAAAAAATTTCTGATATTTCTAGACAGCGTGTGCTTTGAATTAATTTAAATCAATAATTTCCGTTATAGTTAAAACTAAGAGAAAACCCCAGGATGCATGGGATAGCATGTCATTCAAAAAGGAGGGGGGTTAAGATAAGATTTCTAAGAAGCTAAACCTTCCCAAATTCATGGTTCGAGCCATCATAAAGAAGTTTGAATCACAAGGTCACGTTATGAATTTGGAAGGTCGGGGAAGGAAAAAGCTACTGTCCGCGAAAGCAGAGTGAAAAATAGTTGGACGTGTCAGCCAAAACCCAAGGATCACTGCTTGGAGATTGTAGAGGACCAGAGAAGCTCTGGAGTGAACATGTTTCGACACGCAGTTGGTAGAGTTTTGAAGAGAGTGGTTTGATAGTATGTTGCCCGAGGAAGATTCCCTTATTATTATTACTGCCTTCTGGAAACATGTTATATGGTCCGACGAAACGAAATTGAAGTTATTCGGTCATAATATTGTTTCTTCTGTTTACAGGCAATCTGGCGAAGCCTTTTTGCTTAAACCCATAATACCAACTGTGTAGCACGGCGGAGGCAGTTTGATGTTTGTGGGATGCTTTGCTGTCACTGGACCAGGAAGACTTCTTAAGATCACAGGAATTTGGAAAAAGGAGGATTATGTCAATGTTCTGAATGAAAACCTGAGGATTATTGTCGGGAGGAATGAGCTTAATTTACTGTTGAAGAATGCTAAAAGTTAGTGAAAAACTATAATAAACGATTACAGCAAGTAATTAAGGCTAAAGGCCATACAAATAGATCCTTAGAATTACAGCTACCACAAGGGAATTTTGAAATATCGTTAGTAATTTCTTTATTATTCATTTTTTTAATTCGATTATTCAGTTGCAAAGAGCAGTTCAAGATATATATTATACTTTGTAATTTCCTTAGATTAAATCTTTTCTGAAGGACTTTTAAGATTAGATGAGGGTTTTATTGGACGGTGGCAATAAATATGATCATGACTATATATATACATATATATATATATATATATATATATATATATATATATATATATATAGTAAGTTATACAATATATATGGCGATTAAGCTACACTGAATATTCCGCGTTTCATCCACTCTAAGACTCTTCAGGCTTATATATATATATATATATATATATATATATATATATATATATATATATATATATATATATATATATATTTAACTATTATTTTTCCTTGTACACACTTTTTTGTGAATTATTCCATGGATTTCTGCCTTTGGATTATTATGGACCATCTTCTTCCAATTACGGGATTTCTTTGGATTTTACTTGTACAAATGGAAATTCTTTTAACTTTCTTCAAGTTTTACATTTGGATTTTACCGTCACTGGATTTTTTTATCTTCCACCAGACTATCCATTAATGTGTAATCACCTTTTTCTTTACCATATTCCCTCTGCTTAACTTATTTCGTTTTCAAGTAAGATCTTTGACTTATTTCCAAAGCAGATGTATTTAATCCAAACTGTGGTGTATATATTTATTATGAGGAACATCTTACGCCTTCTACATCGAATAGTTAAATTCTATGAAATAACTCATCTGAGACAAATGTATGTTTCTAAAAGTGTTGGAAATCTTTTATATGGAATGGAAAAAAAAATTGGAACAGATGAAATTAAAATTGAGTTATGCAACGTTTTCAAAATCAAAATAAATAAATACACTTAATTATCGTAGTTTTTAAAGACATCCACTCAACATGAATTTAAAACACACACACACACACATACACACACACACACACACATATATATATATATATATATATATACAAAATACTAACTGGAATGTTTATTTGTATAAAAACTATATATACCGTTGGTATTATTCAGTAATTATTCTGTTTCCTCGTTTTCTTCCTTCCTTTCAAACCAAACAGAAAAGATAAAAATATATTATCAATTTTTTTCCCAAGCGATTTAATTAAGGAAAACAAAACAAAAAAAAACATTAATAATAAGCAACTCATTAATAGTAATCTTACGACAACCTTACACCTTGAGCAAGGCAAAAAAAAAAAAAGCAAAAAAAAAAACTTACACACACACCCACAGAAAACATGTAGAAACCTTTTTAAGCGCTATCAAAGGAAACCGGTATATATATGCGGACAACCCAACTAAAATTTACAATGATCGGTATTTTGTTTGTATCTATAGTATACTTACTATAAACACATTAAAATATTCACACATCTGAAATCAAGTTATTATTCATCTCTAATATCTAATTTAATCACTCCAAGCTTTAAATGTTACTGTGATTAAACGGCGAGTGAGCACCCTCACTATTCTGCCAGTGGATTAGTGGTTTAGGATACGGGCTCCTCCAAAAAAAGCATGCTTACCAAGTTCGAATCCAGTTTCTTCCGTAAACCCAAAGTTGACTACAACTAAGTGGTTGACTACAACTAAGTGGTTGACTACAACTAAGTGGTTGACTACGACAAAGTAGTTCACTACAACTAAGTGGTTGACTACAACTAAGTGGTTGACTACGACAAAGTGGTTGCCTACAAATAAGAGGTTGACTACAACTAAGTGGTTGACTACAGCGATTGAAAACGATGTTCAACTAAGTTCCTGTGAAAAGAACATGTTCTTTTATCAATATCACATCTGTTTGATAGGAAATACATGGAATTAGTGTTGACAGTGGAATTGAACCATAGTCCGTCGACAATAGAATTGAACCATAGTCTGTCGACAATGGAATTGAACCATAATGGAATTGCACAATAAAATTGAACCATAGTCTCTCGGCAATGGAATTGAACCATAATCTGTTGACAATGGGATGGAACACTAATCTGTCGACGGTGGAATTGAAACATAGTCTGTCGACAATGTAATTGAACCACAGTCTGTCGACAATGAAAGTTAAGATTGATCGTTAACCTAAAGAAGTGACATGTTAACCTGTATGGATATGAGTTTTAATAATATTACAGTACTAAAACTATTTGCCAAGGAATCAATGATATACTGGAAAATGGTATTGGAATATTATTTAGGCTGGGGCTTTGGGTGACGATGATCTCTGGGTCACCCATCGCAGAAGAACTGGCGTGAGAAATCCCCCGATAGGAACATTACCCACGGGGAAATGCTTACGTAAGGATGGCAATTGAATAATAAGAGCGAGTCTTAGCGTGACAAGGCCACGTCCTATTGACTGAAGTGTACGCCCTAAGAACGTCCAACCTATCCCATATCTATCTATATAACGACCTGTACAATTTCCAGGGGAGGATATATCTATATCTATATCTATATATCTATATATATATCTATCTATCTATATATATATATATATATATATATATATATATATATATATAGAGAGAGAGAGAGAGAGAGAGAGAGAGAGAGAGAAAGTCAGAATAAAACGAAGATAGAAGAAAGAGAGAGAAGAGAGGAGAGTAACTCTCTCCATGCAGGCTGACAAAAACTGGAACTCCCCTGATTCGAGCACGTCAACTGCGTCCCTATGCAAGACGAATTCAAATTTCCCTAGCCCGACAACCGCACTTCTTAACACTGGCTAACTACAGACTTCTACGAACGAAGAGAGAAGGAAAGTGTATCTCCGAAAGTGAGAAGGAAATTTTGAGTTTAAATGTGCTGACCATTTTTAAACGAACTGTTATCCGATATTCCAAACACAAGATTTGTATTTTTTCTAAAGGGCCAGCAATGGATAGTTTTTTTATTCCTGGTATACGAAAGAGGGGTAATTATCTAACTGACTGTTGGCTTAATATATCTAACTATCTTTTTGTGTCACCGCAATTTATATGGTACTTTTTTTGACACTCTGCCATTATCTAGTTCTGACAATATAATCCTTGTATGGAAACCGACCCGAGGAGTTGAGTGTCATTTTTTCTCTGTGTGCTTTAAATTGCAGGAGCGCCAACATCAAGTCTGGAGATAATCTCGAGGACTTTTCGTCCAGAGATAGGAGGACCCAGAACGACCAACTAACCCTGTCTTTACGTGGGTCGATTATGGGTAAGTATTTTCATTAATGTGAGTTATTTGGGTGACCGGATAGCTGTTGAACTTAATTCGGGTGTTCCGTAATTTCGAATACAATTGGATTTGAACTCTTATACCAGTGAATATCCGTTAGCGTATTCGTTGGGTTATATTTGGTGCCTAAAGACGCAGGATCTTGACCATAAAGGATGTGTCCACTATGGTTGACAGGTAAACTATTTTGTTTTTCGTTTAACTATGGTTATCTTTCTTGTTATAGATATGGCGTTTGTTTGAGTCAGTGACAAAGTAAATGTTCGTGTAAAAAAAGAGTGCAAAATTAGCGGGAAAAATAATAAACAGTGAAAAATAAGATTAAAATTACGAATCATATTTTAAAACTGCCAATTGGCAGGAGTAGTAGCGTAAGAATAAGGTAATAATTAACACTTTTAATCACGAGTCATACTTGCAAAAAAAGAGGATGAAATTTAAAGTTAAAATTCAGTTATTAATTGAATATATTTGAAAATTAGTGCCCCAAATGGAACCAAAATAGGTGACAGTGAAACGGAGAATTGTAAACGCGTGCCCGAAGTGGGTCACACAGAATATTTCGATAGAAGCAAGGATCCTCCTTCGAATTTTCTACTTTGAGAATCCTCCTCTGGAATTTCATAATTTCCTGATTCCAGGGCATCCAAATGCACGAGATGAATGATGTTCGGGCTAAAAGATGCGAGAATGATGTTGGTGCCCTATGAGGCTGAGCAAGGATCGGTGTCACCGTTAATCGAGCGGTAATTCAAGGAGAACTCCAGATTGTCTTGGAGACAGTTGCGATCAGGACTGCTGAACAGACAGCGATAGGTGCAGTGAGGGAGCTCTTCTGATTCAGACAGCGAAGGCGAGGGGACATCCCAGAACTACCGGAGCGAATTTCGAGTCTGACCGTGAGAAAAAGTGGACTCCTCGAAGCTCTGTTGGCAAATATGCTTGGAGAGGCGTTGGGAGATCGACACATCCAACATGGACTCTCGGTAAAAAAAAAAAAAAAACTCCAAAAAACTTGAACGTAAGTTAGATGGAACTGATACCAGAATACTCAGGGCAGCGTTAAACATAAACTGGAAACCACACCCAACCTTTTGCCCAGGATCTCTTCAGTAATAAGAGAAAGAAGAACACAATATGTCGGACATTATTACAAAAGAAAAGATGAGGTCGTCAATTATGTGGTACTGTGGGATCCTAAACACGGAACTAAAATAAGAAGACCTATTAGGCCGAAGTTAATATTATTGACAGAAGACACTGGCTTACAATTTGAAGATCTTCCCAAGACCATGGAAGATACAGATTTGCGGAGGGAAAGAGTCAATTTGGTTCGGCAACCCACCCGATACGAACCCACCCCAAAACGATGATGAAAATATACAAAGCAGAACCCACCGTATCCATTGTGCTTCTTTTTCCAACGTCTTGTTTGATTTCGAGTTCTGTTCGCTGACATAAGATAAAGAATATCTTTAATTACACTGGTCAACATCCAAAATATCAACGAAAGAGTTTTAACCGATTTTATATATTTATATAAATTTTGATGCGCTGAGTCCAAAACTAACATTTATTTTTCTCAATCAGGTCATTTTTCTATTCTATTGCAATATATTTTCTTGCAACATTCCTCATTTCGAACTGGAAGCGTGGTCGTCAACAATTGGAGTCAATAATTACACAGAACTCGTCACGAAAATGCTCACTGCTTTAAAAACCTGGGATGCAACATGGATATGCACTACCTGTATTACCATTTGGATCGGTTTCCTGGTAATCTTGGATTAATGGGCGACGAACACGGGGAGATATTTCAGTAGGAAATGAAGGCGATATAGACAATGCACCAAGGATAATAGGATTTAGTTATGATTAGAGTTATGACAAGAAATATTATTTTTTATTATTTTGACTCTCGAGAATATATCAGTTAATATCCTATGTGTGTTTTAGATAGAGTGATGTGGTTCTAGATTGATTAAGTGTATCTACATGTGTCGGCTATATACTCGAGACCCAAAACAATAAGAATATTCTCTTGTAAGTCCTGAAAAACATATACTGTTGCAATTTAAAGAGAGACATTCCTTCTTGTGTTGTATACGTGACGGACAACGGTGGAAAATATCAGAGCCGGGCAAAGTCAGATGTAAATCGGATTGCTGGCTATGACGTCAACCCTACATTCTGATCGAAGAATCGAGAACATGAAACAATGAGAGAAATATTTAACTCTAGAATCGAGGAAATCATTTGTTGTGGTCGCTAAGGTCAACAATGATACAGAACTCGTCAGCAAAATGCTGACTGCCTTAAAAAAACCTGGGTTGCAACATGGGTAACAACATACACTACATATTCTCACTGCTGGATCGGTTTCCTGCGAATCTTAGATAAATGAGCGGCGAATAGAGAGGGAGATTTTAGCAAGAAATGAAGACGATAGAGACCAGGTAGCAGGGATCCTGAGATGCAGTCATAATGCGCAGCTACTGCTGGACTTTGAAGAGAGACCTCCCTGCTATTGTTTATTGTACCTATTTACTATGCCTCCCCACGAGACAGAGTTAGACACCAGGGTAATTTTTTAACGTGGAGAAAAGGTACAAAAATAAAAATTGTCTCAGTCGTGAAGGATTTCTCCTCCACCGAAAGAGAACAAGAAATAGAAGTGCAGCATCTGAAGAACAGATGGTATTTATTTGCTCCCCCACCGAGCAAATTAGGCACAAGGCCGATTTTTAATGTGAGGAGTGAAGGGAGGGGGAAGGGAAAAAGGGGAACAGCTCCCGAGAGGTGGGAAATGGGAGCTGGTTAAAGGTCAGGCATGTGGGGTTGCCCCCACATCTGGTCTTTGCTAGTCATAGCTAGTCATAGCTTGCAGCATCTGCCGGAACAGATGCTACACTTTGATCATGTCCCGAAGGCCAAGAAAATTGTTTATTGTAGGAAAACTAAGGAAACACAATTTTCGGCCTTGAATAATTAATGATAATCGAACATCTAATTTTCCTGAAAATCTGTGATCAATGACCGAAGGGCAGGGGGGGATTCCTCATGACATAACGCATCCAGTTTCATACATTTGCTGTCTTTAGCAATTTGATATGTACTGATAACGTGATGAATTCTGTTGTACTTTGAAGCGAGTCATCCCTGCTTTTAGGTATTCATGGCGGCTAATGAAACAAAGGATCCAACTGTGAAGGATCAATGATGACCAAATATCGAGTTTTTATTTTTACTTACGTTCCCCACAAGCAAGTCATATCGCGATTGGGACAATGTCTAAGAAAAAATTACAATATGTTTATTTACATTACATTTGAACTTTTCCATATCAGTACAGTTAGAGAAGTAGGTACCAGGAAGGAAACTCCAAACACCAGCTGTTCGAGGGAAGAAACTATTAGAGTAGAAAGCTTTCTGGCATTTAGGGACCACAACAGTGAAGTGGTAAGATTTTGTAACTAAATGGGTTTGCTAGGGTTATGTATGCCGACGGGGAAAAATCTGTCCTTATCCATGTCCTGTCTCCTGATAATGTTATCAATTCTGATCTATTCTTATCATTGATCAATAAATAGTGTATCAATCATGCAATGTTAACGTCAATATTGAGGCTACACAATGTTTGATTACATAATAAATTGAGTGAGAAATATATTTTCTTAAATGCATACTTTTATCTGATGTAAAGGTAATAGGCCGCAAACATAACCGTCAAACGTTACTCTAATGTATTTAATTTATAAAAAAACGTATTTTCCTATTGTCAGCGTCATCTATCTCTCTTCCTCGAGGTCTTCATAAATTCATTGTTGCCCATCATTGTTGCTCTTGCTAAGGTATTCAAACTGTCAACGTATGTTTTCCATTGCCCTCCTCTGGTTCTATCAACGATATTTCCTGTCAAGCTAATCTGTTTTATTCCGCCTTTTCTGTAGACATGCCCCATGAATCTCGTTTGTCTTTTTCGTACTGTTGTGATTAGGAACGTTTCTGTGTTTGCCATTTCTAATACCTGCTGGTTAGTTTTCTTTTATTTCCAAGATATCTTCAACATTTTCCTCAGGAACCAAGTTTCAGTTTCCTCTAATCTTTTCTTCCTGCTTTTGGTGATTGTCCTTCGTTCACAATCGTCTAATAGAAAATACCATAAATACGTTTGTAGTTTTCTGAATTTGGTGTCTTTTTTGCGTTTCTGTTGGTCAAGATTGATGTCAATCTTTTGAAAGTGACTTGGCTTTAGCTATGCACCTTTATATTTCAGTAGTGCACCTTCCATCAGATGTGATTCAGTATCTTAGATATTCCTACAGTCACTCAGTAGAAAAAAATGACCTTATTGAGGAAAACAAATGGCGTTTTTGGAATCAGCAGTAAATATTTGCTCTAAATCAGCCGAAAAAACCTAAGACGACTTACAAAACACATTTTTTTACCCAGTATTATAGATTATTTACATTTGTAATTATTTTCAAAAGTAATGTCATTTTAAAGACATTTTAGTAATCATTGCCTTGGAAGCATAAAACATGCATTAACAACCATTAACAAAGACATAATGTGTATTATTCGGATTAATGCTCCTATCTTGAATGTTATTTTTTATGGAAATCGCTCCAGACAAAGCATGAAACCATTTAATATAAGATGTTAAACATATTACTATAAGGTAAAAAAAAAAAATCAACGATAAATGTTAGATAAGTAAAGTTCAGCCTAGACAATAACAAGACGTCCCCTTTGTCAGTAACACCGCTTATGGTATGTGAGAACTAAAAGACAATATAAAAGAAGCTTAATTTCGTTGCAGTCCGGGATGAGAAAGCGATCGGGTTCGATTAACAGAACAATCTAGGAATCTAAGTAAATATTTTCGACCATTCAAGCGAAGTAAGAAGATTAAGTTAGAATAAATTCGTATATATATATATATATATATATATATATATATATATATATATATATATATATGTATATATATATATGTATATATATTTATATATATATATGCATATATATATACATATACATATATATACATATACATATATACATATATATATAATTTATTCATACAAATATTGATGGCTACATATGTGCATACATGTTTCTGTAATAACCCGCGTTGGGTGATTACGTCTTCAGGCCAAGAATTATCGTCGATAACCCGACGATAATTCTTGGCCTGAAGACGTAATCACCCAACGCGGGTGATTACAGAAACATTTATGCACATATGTAACCATCAATGTTTGTATAAATAAATTTCATATACCTGCTCTGTTCACTCATTGAGAACTCTTTGGTAGACACATTGGTTTTCATTGGATGTACTTCTTGGAAACTAAACTCTACTGGTTATATATATATATATATATATATATATATACATATATGTATATATATATATATTATTGTGTATATATTTTACACGAATTCCCATTTATCCGTATATTATTTTCTAAGCGCTGTACAGTTTATACCGTGAAAAAGATGTATTTATATACACGAATAACTGAAGTCTCCTATAAGGTCATGGTCGACAGAACGAAAAAAAGTTATCATAGTAGATTAAATAAATTCATCTTTCGACAACATACACCTGCAGAATGTCGGAGGATACATTGGCCGAAAGCTTGTGTGAGTAACACTCAAGGTAAGAACAATTTTCCCAATAATTGAAATATTAGAATTCTTCGATCTTCACGTAAATAATTCCAAAACGTAAAGGAATAATTATTTGTGGGGAAAAGTTGAAATTTAAAGTTGATAGAATAATAAAACCATAAAACGGCTACCTTTTTTCTTTCTTCTGTTATTACGTTTATTCCATTTACTTTGCTTGGATTTTCCCATTTTCCGACCTGATTTCTTATTCCCTGATTGAATAAAAAGAGAATCGTTGTTATCTATTGGTACCATACATTATGCTAACTGATATGTATTTCGTCGTTGAGTTTCATTAAGCTCATGTCAAAATAACTTGCCAGTAAACAGAAATAGACTCGGTATATCTAGCGTGAGTGAGGCAAGATAGAGGTAAAGAGTAATCTTGCCAGACAAAACACACTACAAGTCCGGTGTCGAATGATATTATAGAGGAATTACATCACTTGTTCGGAGGGCAGGATGGAGTTTCTAGTCAGTCAGAATCGATGAAGCGGCTAGAAGACAAATAAGACAATATAGTAATCTACGTGAATAATTTCCTTGAGATTCATCTTTAAGGCAAAGTAAGAAGCTTTAGCAAGAAGGAATTGATTTAAGTCGATCTTTTAGATCGAATTAATTTTAGCATGTCATTTAGTCTCTCTCCTCGTGAACGAATTTCTCTCTATAATAAAACACTTAACACCGCAACAAATCTCCATTGTTTTTATACATGCGTTTTACACCCCTAAAATAACAGTCGATCAAGCGACACAACCATACAGGGGACGTCCTGCAGTAAAAAACAAAGTAAGACCCGCGTTTTATTATTATATGTATTTCTTGATGGTTTATTTAAAACACTGGAAGATAACGGTGGTTAAGTGGTTAAGAACACGGCCAGACGATCTGAGTTTTCAAAGTTCTATTTCGTTCCACAAAATCACTTTCACTGTTGATGTTGGCAACCTTTACATGTTCCATTCTGTAAGAACTCGATGTCTTTTTGGAGAGAATTCTGACTGGAAAAATATGCCAAAATAGAATCTTCGTATTCGTACAATATGATGAAGAAGGAGAAAGACAAAAAGAGAGAA
Organism: Euprymna scolopes; assembly: GCF_053919585.1. Taxonomy (NCBI): domain Eukaryota; kingdom Metazoa; phylum Mollusca; class Cephalopoda; order Sepiida; family Sepiolidae; genus Euprymna; species Euprymna scolopes. The sequence goes on along the minus strand of NC_136511.1, from coordinate 24,024,711 downwards.
CGTGAGAATGAGAGACAGAGAAGCGAATGAAAAATACAGAAAGAGAGAAGGAGAGAGAGAGAGAGGGATTTTAATGACCCAGCAGTATATTTTTAAAAACTGTTTAGCTAACGAAACATAAAGGTTCCATTTACATTAAATTATACTTCAATATATTATTTGAATAAATTACTATTCATATCAACGGAATAATTGCAGATATAGAGGGAAAATAACACATTAAAATTACAAATGAATAACAGGAAACAATTATTGTAGACTATTTAAAAAGTAGATATCCAAATTAGATAATCGAATGCCTATATGCATTTCGAGCGTAAAATATATATATATATATATATATATATATATATATATATATATATATATATATATATATACATGTGCGTGTGTCTATTGGGAAAAATAGGCTTATTCAATTATATTTCACTATTTACTTATACCAATCCTTTTATTTATGAAAAATAGTTTTATCGATGCATGTTAGATATAACTGCAGTGCATATCCAAATACACATCATAAACAAGTAAATGTCCAAAGGATATCTTTCATATTCTGAGATGTTGTTCATCTTACCGTTTATTTCTTTCGGCATGTTAAAATGTGCAATTCTTAACAGCACCTATTTCGTAGCATAGAAACAATCATATAATTGTTATGTCAATCGCTAAATATTTCCCACCTTGACTCATCAGAAGAATAAGAAGTAATTAACTTTAAAACAACAAAAGAATATGGCCATGATTACTTAAAGCCGAAAAAACCACAAGTGTAGTTAAAATGGTCTTTTTGATAATCAAGCCATCTTTGAAAATGAAACAGGTACTGTCAAGAAATGAACATTTTAACATGCTGTAATAAATTAACGGTACGGTACACAACATCTTGGAATTTTAAATATAGCATTTTATGTATATATGTTTGTATATACACACACACACACACACACATATATATATATATATATATATATATATATATATATATATGCGAATAAAAAGGAAAAACCTAAAAGAGTAAAAACAAAAATAAAATCAACGTTTCGTCCCTATTTCAGGGGACATCATCAGGATTTCTAGGCGAGGATGTACAGGAAGACGGTCATATATCACATGCGCAAGAGGAGAAGTTTAGTTCTCTTTCTGTTCTGGAGAGAAAAATTTCATGATGAAAAGAGAATTTATATCTAGTGTGTGGAGGGGGGTCGGGTTATATACATATATGCATTTTTTTTTTTATCAACCAGGATCTAAATTGATGTTTTGTTCATTTATTATTATATTACCTATGATTGGGGCTACATTATAAAATCCTTTTCTTTGTTTGATGGTGTTAATGTTTGAAATTAAAGCAGATTCAATAAGTCTCCGTTTTGCTCTATCTGGGATGGATTTTAAGATTTTTGCACGTCCAAAGCCGAAAGAGTGGCCATGTTCGACACAGTATATATATACATACATATATATGCCATAAAAACCAAAAGATGGGATTGATAGAGAGAAAGGGAATTGAAATAGAAGATGTTTATTATCTTCAAAGACCTCACTTGTCTTCTCACCGAGTTATGACTCCCACCCAGGTTACATTCTAAATTTACAAACGAAATAGGAAAATGTTTTTTGATTGAAATATCAGTTTTCGACGGTAATTCTTGGCCTGAAGACGTAATCTCCCAACGCGGGTGATTACAGAAACATGTATGCACATGTGTAGCCATTAATGTTTGTATAAGTAAATTTAATATACATATATATATATATATATATATATATATATATATATCTTAGTGAGTTAGAAGAAGAGAATGAGGTCAATTCTATAAGAGGAGACTTATTGGAATAATATAAAGCTCGACAAGTTTCATTGGAGTATATATACGAGAACAATAGCGTCTAGCGTGGGATTCATAAGGAGGACGTCGAATCCCCACTATGTTACCTAGCATCTTCTCTACTCTTCTGATGGGAAGCATTAAGCTTCGAAATGTATTGGAATAAAGAGTCACCTCTATCCCCCAATTAAATGTTTGTATACCCTTATTGAATAAATTAACCAATCTATATTCACCAATATATAGATTTGTGACTTAATTTCCCATTCCTATTGTTCTCCTATGTATACAGCATACTTTTGTTCAAATAATATAGAATTGTTAGATCATCCAGCATGTTCTCCGGACATTAATCTCATGTAAAATCTTTGGGGATTGATGGCAAAAGAAGGGTTCAAAGGATGGAACCCGGTATGATTCAATAAAGGAACTTTTTGATACAGTTTTCAGTACATGGGCTAAAATTATTTCGCAACTGATAAAAAACTTTATCGCAAGCATGCCGAAGAGACTTTTTGAAGTAATTCGTAATAATGGAGGCTATACTAAATACTGAGACCCTTTTTAGTAATTTATAATTGCATTTTGTTAGATAAATTATCAGTGGTCTTATCATTTTGACCAGGTGAAAAGGCTTGTTTTTTTTTTAAAATAATTATTAGATCAGGGTTAAGGACTCGAATGAGGAAGATTTCATTTTTTTCCATCATATTTTCTATTTTGGCAATGGTTTCAACCATTTGTTTGATTAAATTTCGATAATATGCGTAAACGCTTACTTTCTTAAGTGGTCTTATGATTTTGCCCAGGACTGTATATATATATATATATATATATATATATATATATATATATATATATATATATATATATATATACTGATGAGCTGTGAAACAGCGAAACAGTACTGTATATGGATGACTATATATATATATATATATATATATATATATATATATATATATATATATATATATATATATAGCTGAATATGCATATTTCCCATAAAGACCCCATTGATGGGATCGGTAGGATAATTTTATTGTAAATTTACGCAATTCATAATGATTTAAATAAAATCCCCGAAGTTTAAATAATAAAAACACATTTAGCACCACTAACGTATTGAGAACTGCCCCCCTTTTTTACCAAACATACCTCCTAATATATATATATATATATATATATATATATATATATATATATATATACTAGCAAAAGTACAACAACCTACATACAATGGACTCTGATTTGTTAAAATATGATAGGTTATGAAAAGGAAGGATCGTAAAGAGATAGCTTCGAATTTGGGAGTATCAAAACCAAAGCTAAATATGATGAAAGTAAAAATAAAATAGATAAACCACATAATTATTATACCATACCTGTTCACACTGAAACACTTATCACAATATTCTGTGGATCTATATTAAAAACCTGGTTAAACTTTGTGACATATTTCCATTCTATGGAGGTCAAGTGCGAACGAACACCCCCATAATTATATTATACCATATTTCTTCAAACTGAAACATAATTATCAAGGTATACTTACACAGATAGATATGAAAAGTCTTTATCAAAGTTTGTGCGTATTTCCATTCTATAGAGGCCAGCCGAGAACGCAGACCCCACAATTTTATTATAACATCCCTATTTAAGTTAAAACATACTTATCAAAGTATTCTTATGTACATGTATATCAAAAACACGTGTAAACCTTTTTTTTAACTTTTAAGTTTGTTATTTCCATACTTTGTGGACCAGGCGTGAACGCAGGCCCAACAATTTTAATGAACCTCCGTTCTGCATGATCAAACATACCCGTTCCTCTGCCTCGATACATCTTCTATCATTATATGTCATCATTTTTTTTTAAAATAGCCAAACATATAGGAGCCTATTCGTGACCAGGCGCACACACACATACATTCAGCTTTTTATGTATATATATATATATATATATATATATATATATATATATATATATATATATATATATATATATGAACAAATGATTAATAAAACATATTAAAAGAATTTTAAATTCGACCGTTTTGGATTTTACCATTTTTGGATTTTCACCCTTCACCGGATTGTCCATTCAATTGAAATCTTTTTATTATTTTTCTTTTGCCTCCTGTTCCCCTTACCTCAACCTTTTTTTACCAAGTAATATCTGTGACTTACTTGTAGTTTCATTAAATACTTTTATATGCAACATCCGATCCTGCATTTTGCCAATTCCTGCCCTCTGATGAGAAGGAGAGTATTTCTTCGAAACTCCGCGGATTAAGGCCTATCCACTTATCTTGTGTTTCCTTTTTTAAAATTAAATATGTTTTTAACTCTTTTTCAAGATGTATTTTAACATGTTTTATTAATCCTTTGTTCATATTATAAGCTCTATTTCCTTTTCGGTTTTATTGAGCTTTTACATCTGGCTGAGTTTATTTTACTTGTAAATATTAACTCTTTAATATTTATAATATATTTTAAGTTTACCATTTTGATTACCTTGGTAAACTTATTGTAATTTTTTATTATATATATATATATATATATATATATATATATATATATATATATATATATATATATATATATGAAAATTCTCTTAGAGGAGAGTCTGGTGAGAAGAACACATACCAATCTTCTAACCAGTATAGGTATAAAGGCGAAGAAAATTAAATTTATTTTTTGTTCAAATTTTGTCGAACATTGCAATATACTAATCATTTTAATAACGTGTTGAAATTTAATAAATCAGACTATAATTGTGAAATTTATGCGTAGGCTCTTATTACGTACTTCTAACAAGATTCCATCGAGGTTTAAGTGACCATGTTGGCAGCGAATGCGGCAACCCAGAATATTCGATTGGAAGTCGATAGGTGAATTCGTGTAAGTGAATATGATGTAAATTCCAGTGCGTGACATCAAATTTTGGAATTTAATGTAAGAAATGTAAACACTATTTACGGGTGGTAAGGAATATAGAAAATAAATTGAGTAATTGTAACGTTGTGTACCTATACATATGAACCCACACGTTGTATGCAGTGTATGTTGTAAGCAACATAGGACACGTAATAACTTCACTCTTTTTTACAATGATATTGATTTCCTCATTTTTCCACCACGCGAGACTTCTCGTTACTGCTGTTACGTCATGAGCACTCTAACATCGTTTCGAATTTTGGAGTTTAATGCAATACAATGGTGATATGTGAACACAATAAAGCGAAGGAAACAAACAGAAGTTATCCTTAGGAATGTAGAACATCGAAATCAATTGAATATTTAGAAAATAGAAAAAAAAACGGAAGGACAAGTTTTTGAAGGAATGTAAACACAATATTAATGGGATAGTTAAGTATGAAGTAAAAAAATTGTATCTTTTTTTTACCTTTACACAAGGACCGACACGTTGTATGTAGTCAACGTCGCAATGAAACATAGGAACTGTAATAACTCGACTCGTTTTTTAACAGAAATATTTATTTTCTTCATTTTGCTGCCACATTCTAACATCATTTAAACGTGTTCTCGAACGTGATCGTCGGTCAGTCCACACGATCTTTTTATAGCTTCGTACACAACTCGATATTTGCATACGCGCGTCCGCGCGTCTGCGCTTAGTTCAACCATTCAATATGGGTTTTATCATTCAATGAGGAACACCTCCCTAGACTTTAGCCAACTATCTCTATCCCAATTTTTCGGCTTGCATGTTGGACACATGTCTTCCATCTCATTTTGGTCTTCCCATTGGCGTCTTATGTTCACGAGGTGTCCATTTCGCTGTCCTGATTGACAATCTATTGCTATGTTTTCTGGCTACGTGCCCTGCACATCTGTGTTTGGATATCTTGATGGCAGCATTGACGTAAATAACTCTTGTGTGTTTGTCTTTTTGTCTTGTAAAGTGATGCCCAACATTATTACCGCCATCTTCTTTTGTGTCACTACCAAGATTTCACTTTGGCGAGTTGTTAGGGCGCATGTTTCACTACCGTAAATCATCACAGATAGTATATATTTATTCAAGATCTTTCCTTTGATTGACATATTTGCTTTTCGGCTTCTCATTATATTCTCCACTTTCCCAAAGGCTGTCCATCCCAATGTTATTCCTTTCGTTATCCCAGGAAGGAGATCTTTATCTTTCGTAATTTCCTTTTCCGAATGGATGTAGCTTTCAACTTCCTCGGTAGGCGATTAGCAATAAACTAACTTTTTCTCAAAGCGAAAAGACAATGCCTGGACCGACTAGAACTTCTCATGACTAGCTCATACTGCAATCAACATGAAAATGTTATTACGTAAATGGTTTGAAATCTGTTGATTTTGTTGTCTATGTAAAAACGACGCAAAACAGATATATAATTTTGTTACAAGATAAACAAGAAGCGTTGATTGATATTGAATAAAATAAAATACGTATTGGATAAGTTTGAAGCCAAAATCAATCAGCGCTTTTATTAATGGACTTACACCTTAACGTGAATTCCGCGTGACCAACGCACCGTTCCTATATTTAAAAAGACTGCCGTAAAAACAACAAACGGACTTCTACTTACTGATTCTATGCTACAACAACCATATGGCAAAAAAAAAGATTGGGTGTAACTTCGAAATATATTAATAAATTTCAATATAAATTTCAATATTAATTTCAATATAAATTTCAATATTAATTTCAATATAAATATTAGACAAAATAAATATATGTGTGGTTATTTTGTAATAATGCGTTTTTTTTTGCTTCAAACATATCCACTACAAATTTTATGTGTGTATATATATATATATATATATATATATATATATATATATATATATATATATATATATATATATATATATATTCCCGGTTAAATAAACTCAAAAGTAAAAACAATTAAATTTCGACGAAGTTGTTGATTGCTTGATTAAAAAAGAGAAAGATATAATGTTATTCAATTAAGGTAAACGAAATTACCATACGTTGCTACAATAAATTTCCTGTTTCAATCTCAAAAGCGACAAGACATATATACGACAATAAATTAGTATTTTATTGTTCTTGTGTTCTTGCAAAATTTTAATATCTCCATTTCCATTTATTAACATTTTTTTTACTAAAATATTTTTCTATTCCAATTTGTCGCTGATGAGGTGTTCAGTCAACTCTCACTATTCAACGAAACGCGTGGTAATATAAACTGCATTTAAAAAAAATATTTTAGTATTTTTTTATAAAATACTTAAACGTATACCACGTGGTAAACCGAAAAAAATATTGTAGTTTTTTTCATAAAATTCTCAAAAATTTTGTAGACTACATATATTATTATTATTACAATAGAAAAATGAGATCATTAAAAGTAATATGCCTAAGCTTAAACATGGAAATGTAAAGGACTAGTTGTTAAAACAGGAAAACAAAAGGACAAAATATTCAAGTAAAAATATAATAAATTCATGACATAAAATATGCAGAATTTAGAATGGATTAAGAATGTTATAAATTGAATTATAAAAATGTAAGCCTTCAATATTTTAAGTTATAAATTCATAATATTTTTACTAGGATGTATTTTTCTTGCTTTTACAGTTTTAACTACTAGTCCTTTACTTTTCGTGTTTAAGCTAAACCATATTACTTTTAATGCTCGCATTTTTCTATTGTAATCCATGATATTACGAGACTCCCAAGAAATTCACTTGTTCTTTGCTTTATTTAAGTCTTATGTATTGGCCCCCCATAAACAATGTACGGCACTCGTCTATTTTCAATGAAATTTCCCAGTTGTCGCCCTTTCTCATTTTGATTTACTTGTTACTTTTCTTTCCACGATAGCAGGTAATTCACAGCAACAGTAGTCGCTGAGGCGACGTGGTTGCAATGGAAACCAATGATAAAAGCGTTACTCACCTTTTTACATATTTTTACGATTTTGAACAGCAGAAAATTCATTATAACTTTCGGTTTACTGAACGAAAATTGAAAGAAAAAGTCTCACAATATAGCTGAGAAGGTGATCTATAAACTGTAATAATTGTCTGAAATTTGGTCGGAAAATTAGTAAGCGGTCAAGCTTTAAAGCAGTTCTTAAAAACGGAAACTGCCAATTATCCATATATTTAAACAATACAATGTTTGAATGATAATTCTGAAAACGTTCAATGCTTGTTAAGAATATATATCTATAGCTATATATATATATATATATATATATATATATATATATATATACATACATATATATATATATAATTAGTGGGTGCAATAATTATTCGCTGTAAAGCAAAAACAGAGAATTCTTTTTTTACACAAACACAAAATAATAACAAACTTTTATATACGTGCATAAAATAATAACAAACTTTTATATACGTGCATGATAAATACAAATCTCGTGTCAAAAATCATACAAAATACATTAGAATAGAACTTTGTTATTAGTTTTGTTTTCGTGTTATAAAATGTATACACTTTTTTGCTTTGTATCGGATAGTTATTCAAGGAACTGTATATAAATATATATATATATATATATATATATATATATATATAATATATATATAAATATATATATATATATATATATTTATAGAAACCGCATTTGAAGAAAACATTTTAGTAGTTTTCATACAATTCTCCAAGCTTCTTTAGAGTATATGCATATATATAATTTTTAAAACACTCGATGCTTCTTAAAATTATATACAAGTATCTATCAACATGTATATATGTATTTATGTATACATGTATGTATACATACATGTATACTCTGGGTGAAGCAAATCTCTGATTTAAAAAAAATACATAAAGCAGGAGACCAGTACCCGCATAAAGCTGGTCTGCAGTTTTATTTGTTGCTGGCTATCTTGCTCATGCTTATTGCTGGATCTAAACATTTTGAACCGAGAGAGAGAGAGAGAGAGAGAGAGAGAGAGAGAGAGAGAGAGAGAGAGAGAGAGAGACTTAGCTGTCGTACAAAGCTAAAACTCTGTAACATCATCTTTGTATAGATACTTCCTCAGGCATTTGTTTATAAAAATTGTCCGTGGCGATGGAAAAGGTGTCATGTGTGTAGCCCTGAAATGCTGGAAGCATGTAATAATTGATCTGCCATCATTCTATATATACACATGTGTGTGTATGTATGTATGTATGTTAATATATGTACTAGTGTATGTATGTGCACGTATACCTATTTGTATGTGTATGTATATATGTATGTATGTATATATTTTTATTTATTTATGTATTTATTTATTTATTGTATACACTTTTTTATGTGTGTTTGTATCTACATACCTATATATATATATATATATATTTGTGTGTGTATATGTATATATATGCATATATATATATGTATGCGTATAGGTGCATATATATGTATGTAGGTGTATGTAGGTAACTTTATGTGTATGTATATGTGCATACATGTGTACGTATATGTATGTGAATATGTATGTATATGTGGGTATGTATCCGTATATGATAGTATATATGTCTATGCATATATATATATATATATGTGTGCATGTGTGTATGTATATGTTTGTATGTATGTGTTATATGTATTGAGTATGTATGGATATGTGCATGTGTGCATGTTTATGGGTATGTATGCGTATGTATGTGTGCATATGTATATATATATATGTTTAAAGAAAAAATAGAAAAAACCGAATGAAATTATTAAAAAATCAACGTTTCGTCCTTGTCTCAGAGGACATCTTCAGGATAATTGAAATAAAAATGTGATAAAAGAAAAAGTCATAGATCGTGCGAAAAAAGACAGAAGATGTCCTCTGAGACAAGGACGAAACGTTGATTTTTTAATAATTTCATTCGGTTTTTGCTATTTTTTCTTTAAACATAACGTCAACCACCGCTGGTACATTTTTTCATTCCTTATACATATATATATATATATATATATATATATATATATATATATATATATATATATATATATATATATATATATATATATATATGCGTGGATTTTTTTAACAATCACTTTTTATACCTTTTAAATGGTATTATATTGATTATTGTACCAATATTAACCTCGGTTTAGCTCGATGAAAATTCAGAGCAATATAATTTATACACTCAGAAAAAACAACACCTTTTTTTTTTTTAGTAGTACACAATTTTTGTTTTTATTATTTTTTTATGACATGTTATTATATACTTTTTATATAAAAGTATATAATAACATGTCATAAAAAATAATAAAAACAAAAATTGTGTACTAATAAAAAAAAAAGGTGTTGTTTTTTCTGATTGTATAAATTATATATATATATATATATATATATATATATATATATATATATATATATATATATATATATATGTATGTATGTATGTAAGCCAAGGACCGTCTTCAAGGTCATGTCTGCTTGATCGTGTGAATTAGCTGGCAGGACTAAAAAAAAACGGTTATCTTCGGGCTCATGGACATTCAGTGACTGAGGGAGTGGCACTCGTCTGACAAGACGTTGCAATCATCATATATATATATATATATATATATATATATATATATATATATATATATATGTGTGTGTGTGGGTGTGCTTTACTTACTTTTTGTTGATCGCTTTTTCCGACCTGAAAAAACATATGTGAAAATTGTTATAAATACAATCGCAGAAAGAAATTATTGAATTTTTTAATTTTTGTAAATAATTTTTTAAAAAATAAATAAAAAATGTAAAATATGAAAGCAAGTCAATCAAAGTGATAGTTTTGATAAAAATGAATGGACGATTATGAAACATAACTTTACATAAATTTTACTTTACACAACGGTAAAGTTATTTGTCAAATTATGGCTTTTTTATAGATATGTGCCTCACAGTCTCACTTGAAAGCGAACCAACCGCTGTTTGTTAAATTCAAAGCTAATATGACAAAAAAGATTTATCTAAAAAAAAGCGTAGATTTAAATAATACCAACAGTTACGCTATCTTACCAAGAGTTGCAAAAATTCACGATTAAGTGACGAATAGTTTTTTAATCCATTCGTGTATACAAGACAATGCCGATAATTCTAGTTTAGTTTATAATAAGATTTATTAAAGAGGCAAAACCATAAACAGAGGGGAGACTTTTAATATATTCCTCTGTGCGTATATGTGTATATGCGTATATGTATATGTGTGCGTATATGTGTGAAAAAGAAAGATTTTACTAAATTAGTGGTCCGGCTTTTGCTGTCCCTGTTTTGTGGGCAGCATTAAAGAAACACGTCTTTTATCGTTCAAGTCTCGTCTGCTACAGTCCAGGAAGAAAGCCACACAGGGGAACACTCTGTTCACTGTGCCCTCCATCAGGCTACCAACTTCCAAACCTTTTCATTAATACAACTTATATTTTCTAGCAGCAAGTTTAAGACTTTACTTTAAAATATTTAGAATTATTCATTGGCTACGACACCCCCTCTTTCTGGATTATTCCATTATATTTGAATCGTTCCTTGCTACTGTTTAGTTTTTAGCACAGGGATGTCAAGTGCCATTTCTTGAGTCTTCGGTTTGACTCAACGGAGAATGAACCCCGCTTTTTGCGACTCATTTACACAAACTCTCCACCCGATTGTACCGAAATTGCACACATGTTAAGAGGGTTGAACAACTTTCCCTGGTGGAGGAAATTTCATGGAAATATTAAATTCATAGGTAATATCCCGTTGCTTGCATATCCTTGTAAAGAAGGATAACAACCTTAGTTTTTTTTTTTTTTTTTTTGCAGTTCTTGCAGGAAGTTTTAAATGCCCTCCTATATACAGCGTTTACTATTCATAATGGTCGCCAATCTTGTACTGACCAGGCTCAACGTTACTTAACTTCGGTGGTCTAACGAGAACCAGTGTGTCAACGCGATCATGTCATATATTAATTACTATTTTTTACAGAATGAAAACTTAGATTAGAACAGACGTAACAAAAATCCAATGATAAATGTCACGCCAGTTTGTTTCAATTGAAGCTAGTTATCATTTTTTCATCTTCCTGGACTATTTCCCGCGGAACAGAGAGAATGATAAAAAGGAAAAAAGAATAACACATGACCTATTATACATAGAACAACTCATGCTTGATATAAAAAGTAGAAAAAAGAACTTAGCCATGGCATGGATCAACTACAAGAAGACCTATGACAGAATTCCTCAAGCATGGACAAGAGAATGCAAGAAAATGTACAAAATTACCAAACAACTTAAGCAATCTTATAGAATATGCAATGAGAACATGTAAAAGTGAATTGATGAACAATACAAAACGAAGATTCAAATACAAAAATTATGTTCCAAGTTTATTCCCTATCACCACTACTGTTCATCACAGCCATGATAGGGCTTAACTATATACTAGAAAAATGGTAAGCCGGGTGCAATTCACTAATACAGATCAAAGAATGAACCCGCTAATGTATATGGATTACGTTAATCCGTTTGTAGAGATCAAGAAAGAATTAGAGACGCATTATACACAACCAGAATCTTCAACCAGAATATCCGAATGGAATTCGATATGGATAAGTGCGCACTTCTGATCATGAGAAGGAGAAAGCTAGAAGCAACGGAAGATACGATACTATCCAATCAAGGCAGTAGGCGAATATGATAGCTACAAATATGTAGGAGTTCTGGAAGCAAACACCATCAGAACAACAGAAATGGAAAAGAAGATTTTAAAGGAATACCTCAGAAAAAACAAGAAAACTCCTCAAAATTAAGTAGAAACCTAATTAAAGGTACAAACACATAGGTAATGCCACTAGTAATATTCTCTGGGGCATTTATTGGTTGGACCAAAAAAGAATTGAAGCGTCTCGAACAGAAGACCAGGAACCTCATAATTATCACAGTGCTATACACCAAAAGTATGCTACTGACACCGAAGAAACTATCACTGCACTAAGATACTGAAAATATAAACAAAACAGAAACAGAAGAAATAAGGCATAAGAGGAGGAAATAGAAATGGTAAGAGACACAACTACACGAACGATTCATAAGGATAACAAAATATGGGATTAACGAAAACACTAAGAAATGGCTTCAAAAAGGAAACCTTAATAGAGAAAATGAATCTCTAATAACAGCTGCACAGGATAACGCAATTAGAACGAGGCACATCAAAGCAAGAATCGACAATACACAAGAAAACAGCAAGTTCAAACGCTGTAGACAAAGAGACGAAATAATAAACTAAATAATAAGCAAATGCTAGCACAAAAAGAATGTAAAAATAGAAACGATTAAGTGGAAAATGTGGTACACTGGGAATTATGCAGACAACTTTATCTTGAACACCTACAAAAATTATACAATCACAAACCGGTAGTGAAAATAAAGTCACAGAATCCTATGAGACATGGATATACAAACGGATAAACCCATCCAAGTGAGGAGACCAGATGTCATACTAGCTAACAAGAAGGACAAGATTATCATTTAGCCGTTCAAGCAGACCACAGCGAAAATCAAGGAGGCAGAGAAGCGGAGCAAAACACTGAACTAGCCAAAGAGCTTAAAGGGATATCGAAGATTAAAAAAGTCAAGATAACACCGCTAATAGTAAGAACACTTTGAACAATACCTAAAAACTCTGAAAAAAGAATGGAGAAATTGAAATTAGGGGGATGACTGAGAAGATACAATAGATGGCAATAACAAAAACGGCTGAAATGTTATGGAAAACCGTTGAATGCAGAAACTAACACATGAGCTGCACACACACACAGACTGGCGATACAGAAATTGCTAAAATGAAAAACATAAAGAAACATTACAGGGATCATGACAACTGAAACTGCATAATTGTAGGTGACCCCCTCTCGTTCGTCCATACCTTCCCCCACTTTTTATGTGTGTGTGTGTGTGTGTGTGTATCACCATAAACTTACGCCATACCAAATAATCGAGAAGGGACAAGGAGGATGGAAAGACCTAGGAAATAAAGCACTAAATTCCGCTGATTAAGTGCAAAGAGGACTGGGACATTGGGAAGCTTATTGCCACCCAAATTCTAGTGAAGAATAATGGTCGCTGCCAACGAGAAATCAATGGTAAACATCCGTTTCGATAAGGCAAATTTATCTACAAACGTTATCGAAAATATTGAGGAGTACTGGACATGTGGGGGTAACTTGTTGTCACACAGCCTTCATGAAACCCCACAAGTTTTCCTCGGAGAAATCTTTGAGGATGGCCTATGTGACTATTAGTGATTAAATAATAATAATAATAATAATAATAATAATAATAATAATAATAATAATAATAATAATAATAATAATAATAGAAAAGGCGTAGAATTGTTAGATATTGACCGGGCAACGCCGAAACCTGTGCTGGTCGACGATTATTTTGATTATTTAAACCAAACATTTGTTGTCAACCAGCCCATGTTTTAGAATAATCAAAATATTTAGAATGTATATTTATTTATATTAATTTAGACATGTAACTTAAAAGTCTTATCATGACAATTTAGTTGACAACTTAGAATTAATGACACGTAAAAACATCAGGTGATTATCTTAGTGACGTATACTAATGACGTTATTTCGAGAGGGAGATGTTTTTTTTTAGATCCGTGGAAATTTGTTAGAGAAAACAGTCAGTCGAGATGAGGATAGAGAGACGGTTGAGAGATTGTGATGGTTCCGAGTAGAGGATGTCAGAAATGGTAATAATCAAAATCAGTGCTGCAACTTTTATACATGGAAAAATAATCGGGAATAAACTGTTGTCGAAAATAAACCCGAGGCTGTATCATTCTTGGGGAGAACTTTCATTGCAGCTATTGCGCCAAGAAAATGGGCCAAATATATTTCCCGATTGGTCAGATGTTGAAATCCCAAATAAATGTTAATCGTCTTTTGTGGTGTTTTGACACCATCGTGTGGGGCCCCGATACATCGCCGACCCCCAACGTCATGTGCCGTGGTATTTTTCTGTTCACTATTTTTCTTATGGATGGATCGTCATTTTCTCTCTGGCAACTGTCGATGGGAACACAAGTAAAAGAGAGTAAAGCAAACCGGAAGTAAAATAAGTCTTGGAACAAAGAAAGGAACAACACAACGCCAATGTTTCACATATATTTGATTATTGGACTTGTGAGTGTGTGTGTGTGTGTGTGTGTGTGTGTCTTCTTCCCGTTCTATTGATGTTACGTTCGTCTGTCAGTCGCAATTCATCAATTTCACAGTCAACTCTAAAAAGTATCCAACCGTTGTCGCTATCAGCTTCCAAAGGCCGCGAACGACCTTTTGTTGTCAACTGTCTTCTCTGTGTCGGTATCTGAAGTCCCCCACACCGGCTACCAGAAGCTTCTCTTCCCTGTGTTATATGTTCTGTGGGTTTCTATTGTCATTGTCAAACCAAAAAGGCTCGATCTAAGAATACCTAGAGATTCATTGTTTGCTACTTCCCATCTTTTTGTTTGTTGTAAGACACTTCCTATTCCTTTGTCTATTGCCTCCCCCCTCTCAGCAGTTAGTGACTCAGGTCTACCTCAGGTCCCCTTTACAGTATCACACTGTAAAGGTATTTATGTATACTATTGTTCCGTTATTATCTGTATTTAAATATGCATACACACAAAACGAACTTTATATAGACGATCACAACACTAAACGGTCATAGATCACATACGCACACACACACACATAC
>NC_136511.1:23899178-24004178 GCF_053919585.1 Euprymna scolopes | reverse complement strand
ATAGCAATTAATGCAATTGCAGCATTAAAAAAATGCCCATTGAGGAGTAAATGCTTAACGCAGGGTATTGTAGCAAAATTCAACAACTGAAAAATAAAAGTAAACGTTACACCAGGAGTATGGTGAATACGTAGATATATGAGATCGCTGGCGAACGTGCTTACATATTTTAGCAAGGCTCTGCTCCCGCACATAGCGTCAAGACGACCCAAGCTTAGCTGCTCAACAATGTTTCTCCACACTAGTAACTTGATTACTCTCGCCATGCTCACTCGACTTAAACCTTATTTACTATTTCTTTTGGAACGTGATCGAGGCTAAGACAAACAGATACAACCACAACACGACCGACTCTCTGAAGATTGCCCTGTGCCGTTCGCGGTTACAGATAAGGACGTGATCGCCAATGCATGTGATTTACTCCGCGCTCGCCTTTGAATTGTCTCGCTGCATGTATTTAACTCTTACTGTTAGAAATCACATGGAAATAATATTTTATTTACTCTTTCAGTCCAGCACTTTTTAGCAGACTATGTTCTTCTCGTTTAGCCCTGTTTCTTTCGAATGTTCCCATTTTTACATCGCGTTTCGCTGACTTTTTTTTGGTGAAGAACTGCTGCCCGTCGAAATTACTACTAGTTACTTTTTCCATCTATTACACCAATGCTCATATATTATCATAATGATATTCGAAAACACTGCATCAAAGGGAGGTCACTCTCATGGTCTTTGTTTAGGGTTGATAGAATGGCATTTTTAAAGTCAACTTTGTGCGACTTTCGACTTTTTCGGAGCAGTCTCGTTTTCAAAATTTGTAATATTGAACTATCAGTCTGTTTTTTCAAAAATTTTATCAGCCCTTTCTCAAAACCTTACGTACATATTAACTGAGAAATAAACATGCGATTCTTAGTCGAAACTTTTTAAGTAAAAAATAGCTGCACCTATATTGAACTACGCGTGTGATTGTTAAAATGATGACAAAATTTAATTAGATTTTTATTAAATACCAGGTGTGTTCAAATAGTTTCCAAACGCTTTCGTACAAACACTTTTATTGACAATAGACACATGCAGTTTTAGTCCCCTTCGAAGTAATCACCTCCGGCTGCAATGCACTTGTTTAGTGTTCCAACAAGTTCCGGAAGGCTTCATGAAAATCCTCTTATGTAAGCGTATCAATTGTCCTCGTCACAGCCTTTTTCATCTATCTTATTATTTCATAACGCCAGCCTCCAATGTTTTCCTTAAACTTGGGAAATTAGCAAAAGTCACAGGAAGCATGGCCTGAATTATAGGGAGGGTGAGAAACAGTCTTCATAGCTTGAGTAGCTTAATAGTCTGTGAGAAAGATAGAGGAATAAACTAGTGCATTCAAGCAAATCACCAGAATCTTCAGTTCCCCGCGATTGTGTGTAGAGTTCCTACACTGACGCTAAATTATCCACCTATATCTATAGACACACGACGGTCTTTATCCATGAAATTGTTTATTTTGCCAATCACTTCTGGTGTTTTGACATCCTAACTTCTCCCACACCTCTCATCATCCCTCACAGACTCACTGCCTTTCTTGAATCTTATACGACTCAAAAAACTGATGGTCGGTAAATGCAAGATGGTCCAAAAGCAGTCTGAATAATTCCATGCGTTTCTCTGGCATTTTTCCACGTTTCAAATCGAATATTATTGCAGATCCTTCTCCTTAATCGTCATCACGTCCATATTTCATTGTTGCGTTTCACGAGCTACGAGAATCAGACTTTAGTAGGGTGTTTTACAATTACTGCTGTAGCTGTTAATTTGAACTTAAAATCAGAAAATTGGACAGTCATCTCATAAAATGTATAGAAATAATATACTAAATATTTAAGAGAGTACGGCAATTTGAAATGCCTGTAAATAAACAGTCGTGAAACTTATTTAAGGTACCTCGTAGTTAGATTTTGAAATTCTTTGTTAATAGGTTAATAAAACCGTTGTTTTGTTTACAGCATATCAACATTTTGGGGGTTAGTTAATGCCGAATCAGCAAATGTTTCACGTTCTTTATACCCTCAAATATTTGTTTATAAAGTTTTGTTTTGTTGTTATTTTTACGGCATATCGACCGTTTTTTGTGTGTTTTTTAGCCAGAGTTAACTATTTAGGAAACAATATTTAATGCTTCAAATTTTTCCTATCTTTAAATATCTATTCATGATGTTTAGGTTTTCTGTTCTGTTTATCGGTTTATCGGTTCAACTGTTTTTATGCTTCACCTTGTTTATATTTTCAAATATTTTCATGGTGTTTTGTTATTTAACACATAAACACGTTTTTGGGTTACTTCATGCTGAACACCCAGACAAGTGAAGCATGCATGGTCCCCCGTTAATGCAAAGTGAATGAGGCATAAAATAGCATTTGCCCACTTCCCATTTAGCCCCAAACGCCCCCAGGAGACGCCAAATCCCGATAAAAATGAACAAACAGTGCAGTTTTAGGCCTTAGCATATGTAAATTTGTGTTCTTCACCATGCAAACAAAAGAAATGGCTAAGTCTATCATTTGCCCTCCCATTAAGCTCCAAAAGTTCCCAAGGTTTATATACATTTAAATTTGAGTTCAGCACCATGCGAAACGGCTAAATAGACATACACATAAAGATTTGGACATTTATGGTTAAATAGTCCCAAAAATGGAGTGTTTCTATAAGCCCTTAAGGAGCTCTTGGTGCTTACCCAAGAATGATCGCGAAGTATAGACAAACAAAATTATATAGAAATAAGTTCCTTACAACTTTTCAGAAAGTTTTATAAAAATCCAAGACATCAATTTTTAAAATAAGCACACAAGTGTCAATTTTAGCCATTTAAACCCGAAAGGCAACTTCTTATATTTTCAAATATAAAAGAATTATGTTATCAAAGAGTAAATTTTTAACAAAACAAAACTTATCAAAATAATAAATGCTCAACACTATCAAGGAGAGCAAAAACAATAATATTAAATGAAACAGGTTTATTTCTTATTGTTCTGGTGATAAGAATTTATACATAATTTTTATTTGTCATCTTTCATTTAATATTATCCTTATCTTCAAGTATATATTCATGTTTTAAAGCCAAATCACAACGCAATATTAGGAAAATAAACAAATATTTTACTTGTTTGAAATTTATAACATAAATATAGTTCGGAGCTAAACTTCATCCTCGGTTTGTTGTTTTTTTTCTCTTTTCTTTTCTTCTTTCTTGCGATGTTGTAAAGTTAGAGAAAGAAAAGTCACATGATGCGTATTTTATTTTCCTAATATTAGAAAGGAAAAAAAAAAAGAAAACAATATACTTAGGATGAAGTTTAGCTCCGAAATATATGTATGTTATAAATTTCAAACAAGTAAAATATGTGTTTGTTTTCCTAATATTGCGTTGTGATTTGGCTTTAAAGCGCACTTGATGCGTATTTTATTTTCCTAATATTAGAACGAAAAAAAAAATAGAAAGAAAATAACATACTGAGGATATAGTTTAGCCCTGAAATATATTTATGTTATAAATAACGTTAGATATATGTTTATTTTCCTAATATTGCGTTGGTATTTTGGTTTTTAGCGCACTGGATGCGTATTTTATTTGACTAATATTAGAATGAAAAATTGAAAGAAAAACCATATACTGAGGATGGAGTTAAGCCCCGAAATATATTTATGTCATAAATTTTAAACAAGTAAAATATTTGTTTGTTTTCCTATTATTTCGTTGTGATATGGCTTTTAAACGCACTTGATGCGTATTTTATTTTAATAATATTAGAACGAAAAAAATAGAAAGAAAACAATATACTGAGGATGGAGTTTTGCCCCGAAATCTATTTATGTCATAAATTTCAAACAAGTAAAATATTTGTTTATTTTTCCTAATATTGCGTTGTGATTTGGCTTTCAAGCGCACTTGATGCGTATTTTATTTCCTATTAGAACGAAAAATCGAAGGAAAACAACAGACTGAGGATGGAGTTTAGCCCCTAAACATATTTATCTTATAAATTTCAAACAAGTTAGATATATGTTTATTGTCCTTATATTGCGTTGTGATTGACTTTTAAGCGAACTGGATTCGTATTTTATTTTCCTAATATTAAAACGAAAAAATCAAAAGAAAACAACAGACTGAGGATGGAGTTTAACCTCGGAATATATTTGTTATAAATTTCAAACATGCCACATATTTGTTTATTTTCCAAATATTGCGTTGTGATTTGGTTTTCATGCACACTTGATGCGTATTTTATTTTCCTAATATTAGAACGAAAACTATAAAGAAAACAACACACTGAGAATGGAGTTTAGCCCCGAAATATATTTATACTATAAATTTCAAACAAGTAAAATATGTGTTTATTTTCCTAATATTTCGTTATGATTTGGCTTTCAAGCGCGCTGGATGCGTATTTTATTCAAATTAAATCAACGTTTTTACATGGAACTCACACCCTTGACGATATTAATGGTTTTATGTTTGGTTATTTTGTCTGACGTCATACCAACCAGTTTCAATTTGTAGCTATTTTGGAAAAAAAGAATTCAAATATTTATATCTTCAAATATTTTTTTCATTGGGTTTAGTTTGGATATTTTGTAGAACAAGTTGTTTTGTTGTTTTTGTCTTTGTAGAAAATTATTTTTGAAAGTGAAAAGTTATAAAAGAAATTTACATAAATGTGTGGTGAATTCTAAGTCAGAAAGCCAGGAGTAAATATATGTCGGAGCTAAACTCCATCTTCAGTACGTTGTTTTCAGTCTGAGCTGATAGGACCAGACATTAAAAACAGCATCAAAATACTGCGCTAAAATTGCTTACACTTAACCAAACAACGAAGTAAACAAGTCGCTGTTTCAACTCGCACGTTGCATGTGTTCGTTAATATATCTCTTTATCTAGAATACATAAAATTATATGGCATAAACGGATAGACGAACTAAAGGATGAAGGAAGTATATTTATTTGGAAGCGTCCGTTAATTGATTAAAATCTAGTACACTATTAAAAATAGAAACATAAAAGAATTGCAATGAATTGTACCGTATGAGGAAAACTATATTAATATGAAAGTACAAATAATGGCTACCTTTTCAGTGAATAAATTAATTGGAAGAAGCAGTTAACCCAGAAAACGTGTAAAACAAAAGAAAACATATTGTCTGGACACATCTATAAGCAATTTGACTGTGTGACTGGTGGAAAATCTGAGCAGAAAAGTTCTAGATTTTTAAGCTATTACAGTTAAATTAAATAGGAAAAAGTCGACTTTATTTAATTACATAGATAAATACATATGACACGAGTAGAGTCTATGAGGTTTGTGATTAAAATACTACTAATAAAGGCGAAACTAATAGTAATTAAAAAAAACAACAAACAAGTACATCCATTGCAAAGGTCCTTTACATGAAGGGATACACAAGAAAAATTGATGAAATCACAAAGGGATGGGGTTATGCACTATATAACATATCGAATATATCGGTAAGATTTATTATTACGTCATAATTGATGAATTGAGAAAAGGAAGACGTCATCTACACAAATACAGACAGCATCAGGGCATTTGCTGAATTTCTATACAGCAGGTACTCTGTTTAGAACTGAGTGCTTGATTATACTTCTAAAATTCTTAAGGAATAGGGGCATCAATGTTTAGAGTGAGAGGATATATACACTTGAGTTTCGATTCTTTTATTTTTTATCGAGTAATTTCCACTGTCCATCTCTTTATTGCAGATTTGTTAAAATAAAAGGGCAAACATACAATGTCTTCTCTTGCGAACTTTAATCTTATTATATTCTTCTGTCAAAATATAATAATAAACAAAAGGATATTCTAGGTATAAGCCTCATATAAAATGATTATTTATCGACATATCCGCCATTTTTTAAATAACTTAAAACAATCTTTTGTCTCCCGAGTAAGTCAATTGTTTGGTCTTAAAAACAGTTCTGACTCTAGCAACATCAACTATATTCCTCTACAAGGCATTCTTTGAAGTAAATTGCTCTCCTCCCTCATAAACTGCTCTTTTTACTATTGACCAGAGATATTCAATGGGGTTAAGATCTGGAGAACACGACGGTCAAGTCATGAGGGTTTCCCCAACGAATTCCATGGATTCAAGGAAGGCTGAAGTCGCCCCAAGCAAAATGGGATGGTACATTGTCATGTATAAAAATCATCTGAGAGCGAGGTGACAATGGTAGGTTATCTAGCCATGTTGACAAATGATCATCCAAAAAGGCTGTGTACGCATTGCTGGTAAGATTTACACCCTCTGACACATCATGGTCCAACAAACTCAAACCCAATGATTCCCACCCAAAACATGATGCTTCCAACTCTTTGTCGGCGATGAACTTTGTAAGGGATCGGAGTTCCGTTCGTGTTTCAAACTTTGGTCCATCTATTCGAACTGTCAATAGGATCTGTTGGGAATCCATTTTCATGTAATTGTGTCCAAGCCATTCGTTTTTCGCTATGTTCTTTTTTTTTTTTTTTTTTTTTGCTCAATGGAGGCATTTGAAGAGGTTGGACGTTCCTTGCAATCTCATTCAACACATTGTATCGGGCATGCCTCAGAGCGATTCTAGATTTTGCAAAAACGAAAGAACTGGTGCTGTCTGTGTTTCGGTTGACTTCTCTACGAGTTTTTCGAATATCACGATCTAAACGGTTTCTCCTGATGCCCTTATATTTCTGTAGATCATGAATCAAGCCAAGGTGTTTGGATCCCATTCCAGCTCCGTGGCAAAATCTTTAATGGGCAATCCTTCTGCGAGTCCAGCAAGTATTTGTTTTTCGATACCCTTTAATTACCTGATTTTTGGCATATTCAGAGATTTGCAATAAAGCGATGGGCAATACAATTTACTTGATAATAAATAAAATGCTATAACTTCGTGAATATCGCATGAATTTGTATGACATTTGTGTATGATTTCATTTCATATGGACTCCGAAACGGTTGCACCAATTTCTTGTAATTTCATACAAATGTATTTTATATATCAGGAAGTTTGCTTGTATAGATTTTTTTCCGGAATACCTCCGATAAGTATAAAAAAATCGATACTCCAGTAAATTCTATGAAAGTAGAAACAATGTGATTTCGACCATGGTAAACATTTTCATGCCATCTAACATAAAAAGTGCAGTTGTGAATTTTTATCACTGTCCAATCAGAAGTTTTCGGTATATAAAATCAACAACAGATACTTTGATAAAATAATGGCGCGTTCAAAATGAATGTGTCTGTCTAGAACTCATCTAAGCCATGATACTTGACCTTTGAATTTAAAACTGTATGCAAGCCATTATTCATGAAAATAAGCTCATGAAAGTAACAGTAGGGTCTCTACAGTGCAATGCATTGTGAACTAAGTCACTGTAGATAGATCTGCTAGTATATATATTTATCCAGGATGAGAATAGTAGTCAAAAGGATACGCATTGTAAATCCTCATCACAAAAATTACGAAACAAAAAAAATATTAGTGATTTATAATAATACCTATACTTCATCTGCTGCTGCTGAACTAAGCTTTTGTTCCCACGAATATATACTTTATTATTTCCCTTGGTGTTACAGAAAACGGGAAACCTTTTTTATATAGACAGACACACTTTCAGTTAAATGGAAGCGACATCGTAAGTAAAGCGCGCTTATTTTTGCTACTTACGGCTGTGTGAATTTTCTCCAACTTTTTTTAGCTGCGGACTCAGTAATCTTCGCTGATTTTGCTGGCTTCGAATGATCTAAAATAAGAAATGCGTTTAATCTGTTATACTTCCGGTTTTAGTATTCAAATTATAGAAGCGCAGATAGATATTTGAAGAGACATCCTTAGCTATCAGTCCGACGGCGACTTTGTTGTTGTCGGGCTGAGGCATGGTTCTATTGCAACCCAACCCGCAAATCAGAACGCGATGCAGGATCTCCTTCTCCCCTGAACAAACGCTATTAAATAGAATTAGCTGATTCGGACACGCTGCGCGCCGCAAAACAGGAGAGGTCATCCACGACATAGTAAGTCCAGAGCCACTCCAAGATTGGCGAAGATGTCCGGAAGGTCAACTGAGGGTGTGTTTACACACCATCAAAGTTTACGTCAAACTTAACTCCGGTTCACAGGTCTACGGTGTCACTGGACAATTTGCCGATAACTATCTTAGCTGTTGCAGACCATCGAGCATGGGCTGCCTTCATCACAAAAGCTGTGTATCGTCTTCTCGTACCATGCACATGCCGTAGATGAAATCATGTTAGTGTTCTCCATTGGCTTCGATCCACTGTGGGCCAATTCATCTAAAGACATCACGTGATTTGAATTTGACCGAATACAATGGGTGGGCTTCCATTACCTTTCCCAGCCCAGTTGCATCTGACTCGCCTTTTCGCACCTATCCGTTGTCCTTAGATCATCCGCATAGCTGTAGTCGAATAACGTAACTCTCAATACCATCTAGTGTTGTTTGGCCTTTTGGCTGGGATCGGGGTTCAAGGGTGTTGTGTCTGTTTCGGCAGATGCTGCAATCAAAGACCATATGTGAAGACAAGCCCACATATAAGACCATTTCTCTTGTAGCAATCAGTCATTGGTAAATGTAGGGGAAACCTTTCATACCAATTGTCACTATCCAGCTCCCATACTCCCCGGGGAGCTGGCCCCCATTTTCCCCAATCTCTCCACAATGAAAAAAACGGCCTTGTGCTTAATTTGCTCAGTGGGGAAGCAAACAAATACAACTTCTCAATACCATCTGGTATTGCTTGGCCTTTTGGCCAAGATCAAGTTCAAAAGTGTAGTATCTGTTCCGGCAGATACTGCAATCAAAGATCATATGTATAGGCAATACCACCTATAAGACCATTGGTCTTGTAGCAGGCAGTTGTTGGTCAATGCAGGGGAAACCCTTCATACCAATTGTCACTATCCAGCTCCCCTACTCCCCGAGGAGCTTATCACCATTTTCCCCAATCTCTCCACATAAATGAGAATAGAAAAAAAAATTACATAACATTATTTTTCATAAATAAAATTTATCTGAATTTTGTATTTAAGAAAAAAAGTTCTTGTCAGATTGTGTTAAAATAACAGAAATGTTTAATTAAAAAGTAATGAATCTATTTAAGTTCAAAACCCTTCAGTGATATTTTGGACACCGTGCATAGAGCACAGTTGTAAATAATCTCACCTGCTAATTAATTGGTTGAAAAATGCGAGCCTCGCTTTTTGTTTATAATTAAGCGGTTTGTGCACTATAAAAGTGGTGGACGAATGTTTATTTAAAATAGACATTTGACGAGGTTATTTATGGGCACCCCTCCCGTGGGTCGATTGGTAGAACTGCTGACTATTAACGCGATGGTTCTAAGTTCAATCCTCAGCTTGGGAGAGGTGCTAGTCTAGCGGCACTCGTGAGTTGTGACACAACAAAAGAGGACTGTATGTCGATGACTACAAATATATATATATATAAATATATATATATATATATATATATATATATATATATATATATATATATGCAAGAAACTGCTGCAACGAATATTGTCGCATTTTTTTTTTACAGAAATCGCGACAGGCTAGTCATGAAGCCACTTAATGTAAGGATCAAAAACAAACAAAAATTGTAATGTAAAAAAAAAAAACAGCTTGTGTGAGATGGATAGATTCCTACTCAGATTACATCAATTCACCTTCCTTTATTTGTCAGAAATATCGCGCATAAAATGTTAGGATTAAACGACAAAATAAGTGAAGAATCGGATTGAATGTCGTATTAAGAAAAAACGCGTTTACTTTCGTATTTGCGGGAATGTGATTTTTTCTCGATTTTCTTATCGACAGAGTTGCATAGGTCATGCGCAAATGTTTGCTGACATTCTTATTTAAAATAATATAATATTAATTATTAATCCTAAGTATGAGAATTCTGTAACAACATATGTGGTTTGGAGTAATACTAATACTTCGTTTTGCTATTGCTAAGTTTTACTTGCGTTTGCGAGAATTTAAACTTGCAGGCATATGCAGAGACATTTATATTGGGTTATAATGGAATCAACGCTTCTTAGAATTGATTGGACGATTGCATCCTTTGCAGCTTATTTCACGATGCAGCGAACCGAACAAAAATCATAACCTTCTTATGATCAAGACGAACTCCTCTTCTCTGAGGTCCACGAAGCCCTCTCGGCAGATCTGCCGTGATGAAGAGCGTATGACATACATTACAGTTATAGAGCGGCAACGCGTAATCTCGTTTTTTTTTTGTTTGCATTTTTTTTGTTTTCATTTTTTTGTGAAAATCACTCCAGGGAAAGCATGATGCCACTTAATGTAAGAAGCAAAGAAAACAAAACAGGAAAAAATACACTTCAAATTTAAAATCTCAGCCAAAGTTAAGGTAGATGGATTCTTATCCAGAAACCACCAATTTTCCCTCCTTTGTCAGAAACATCACTTATGTGAGAAATGAAGAATACCTCAAGGAATTATTTAGATTGAACTTGGTTTTAGCTGTAACCGAAAGCGTATTGCGTACGAAAACGCGTTTATTTTTCGTACTTACGAGAATATGTCGATTCTCCTGCGTTTTCGGTTATGGCTGCCAACTCCTTATTTTGTAGTGATTTAGCTGGCTTCGATCGACCTAAAATTAGAAATGTGTTTTATCTCTTATATTTTCTACTTTATAATTTAAAATAGCAGGAGTATTCAGCGTTACCCGTCACAAAAATTGTAAAATATTTCTAATAACACTTCCATCTCTTTTCCATCTGTAACGCTTTCCCCGTGTCGTTGTGCCTCATCTCTCCTCCTTCTTTCTTCTCCGCCTAGCCCATTCTTCTCTCTGTATGTGCACACACACAAACACGCACGGAAGGTTCGCAACTTTATCAACGCTTTAGTTAGATACAGAGTTACAATAATAATAACATAATCTATCTGAAAAACTGACTTGTCCTGACGAAATACGCACCACTTTAAATATCCAGACCGTGTGTATCGAGAAAACATATTGAAAAGAATACATGTACCTTGCATCGGGATGCAAGAAATAAGAGGAGATAATTATCTTATGTAACTACTACCGCGGAATAAGGATATTTCTCCACCTTTTTTATTGGAGGAATTCTGTCGAAAAATAAATTTGTAAAGTTTTGATTTGCAGTTTTTATTTATTCTCTTTGTATTAAGCTCTAGTTTTCACGGTCGTATCAAGCTTTTCTATTATTGGGTTGGGATAATATAAACATTGATATGTTTATGGGACTGGGGTTTTCTTTGGATTTGTCTAGTAAACTTCTATTAATTACATGATTAAATATATATACATATATATGTGTGTATATATATATATGTGTATATATATCTATATATATATATATGTGTGTGTATGTATGTATTTGGTAAGGTGATTGATAATTTATAATTCAAAATTAAAATTAAAAATTAAAAATTAAAAATCTGTAAATCCGTTTCATAAGAAGGAGCACAACAAAGCCAATTTACCTATTGAGCTTTGGTACATCGGCTTTACAACGAGCATTATTTTTTCCTGTATTTTAATTAAATTAGTATTTTTACTGTAGCATTAAAATACACTCTGCTCTATAGAATATATCTCCCTTTAAATTATATATATATATATATATATATATATATATATATATATATACATATATATACGATAGCGTGTGTGTTATTTTGTGTGTCACGCTTAAATCTGGGTCGTGTAATATTCTTCAATTTCTTGTCACAAATAATTTTCTCACGTATGCTTCATAAGTTTTATTTTAGGTTTCAGTTATGGCTGAAGGAACTCAAGTTATATATATATATATATATATATATATATATATATATATATATATATTTAAAGGAGATTAGAACAATAGTCTAACGAGCTGAGTGTATTTCAATGTAACAGTGAAATTACTAGTTTCATTAAAATACAGGAAAGAAATTTCCCAGTTGTCGCCCTTTCTTGCTTTGATTTACTTGTTACTTTTTTTCCACGATAGCAGTGAATTCGCAGCAACAGTAGTCGCTGAGGCGACGTGGTTGCAATGGACACCAATGATAAAAGCGTTACTCACCTTTTTACATATTTTTACGATTTTGAACAGCAGAACATTCATTATAACTTTTGGTCTACTGAACGAAAATTGAAGGAAAAAGTCTCACAATATAGCTGAGAAGGTGATCTATAAACTGTAATAATTGTTTGAAATTTGGTCGGAAAATTAGTAAGCGGTCAAGCTTTAAAGCAGTTCTTAATAACGGAAACTGCCAATTATCCATATATTTAAACAATACAATGTTTGAATGATAATTTTGAAAACGTCCAATGCTTGTTAAGAATGTATATATATATATATGTATATATATACATACATATATATATATATATATATATATAATTAGTGGGTGCAATAAGTATTCGCTGTAAAGCAAAAACAGAGAATTCTTTTTTTACACAAACACAAAACAATAACAATGAGTTTTTCTTTTATATACGTGCATGATAAATACAAATCTCGTGTCAAAAATCATACAAAAATACATTAGAATAGAACTTTGTTATTAGTTTTGTTTTCGTGTAATGAAATGAATAAACCTTTTGCTTTGTATCGGATAGTTATTCAAGCAACTGTATATATGTATGTATATATATATATATATATATATATATATATATATATATATATATATATATATAAAGGAGATTAGAACAATAGTCTAAAGAGCTGAGTGTATTTCAATGTAACAGTGAACTTACTAGTTTCATTAAAATACAGGAAAGAAAAAGTGCTCGTTGTAATTTAGATATATAATAAGCTCGATAGGTAAATATCCTAGAGCTAATTCAATATTAAGTAATGTGATTGATAATTTAAAATGTAAAAATCAAATTATAATTAAATTAAAAATCAGTTTCACAAGAAGGAACAACAACAAAATCAATTATCTGTACGATCGTTTCGGAAAACCGTTTTTTTATTGTGGTAGACATCAAGTTACGGACAATAATTACATATAGTTTTGTAATACTATTAAGATTTTTAAATATTTTAAGAATATTTTACTCTATTTCTTTTCTATCTATAACCCATATTAATTTTCTTATCAATTTTTAATCCAGACCTTTTATTTCAATTTTTTCAGATACATCTGCCTTACTTTTAATGTTAGGTTTATTTATGGTGTCTTTTAGATTTAATAAACACCCTTTAAAATTTGCTGACGAGGAGAACTTGTTTATAAAAAAACTATATGTAATAATTATTGCCCGTAACTTGATGTCTACCACAATAAAAAAACGGTTTTCCGAAACGATCGTACAGGTAATTGATTTTGTTGTTGTTCTTTCTTATGAAACAGATTTGTAATTTAATTATAATTTGATTTTAAAATTTTAAATGATCAATCACGTTACTTTTTTTTATTACATTTTCACCCCAAACAAGGCACATTGCCACTTTGGTGTAGGGGGCTACTATCAGGGGAAACATCTACTGGGGTACTATGTAGGGATTAGGGCAGCGAGATGTTGGTTCACGTTGCACTTGAACTTATGCATGTCAGTACAGTTGGGGAAGCAGTGACCTGGAATGGAATTCCAAAGTCTAGCAGTTCTGGGGAAGAAACTACTGGAGTAGAAAGATCTTTTACATCTAGGGATCTCTACAGTGTGGGGTGGAATTTTGCAGCTTGTCGGGTCTGTCGAGGGTGTTCACGTCGTGGGGACACAAGTGCTTGCAGTTCTTCAGAGCATTCACCATTATAATACTTGTAGAACAGGCAGAGGGATGCAACGTTTCGACGATGGGACAGAGGCTGAAGTTTAGATGCCAGTTTAGGGCCTATCAGATTTGCGACTCTCTTTTGAACCCTGTCAAGGAGCAAGAGACTAGTAGCCGATGCACCGGCCCAAATATGACAGCAATACTCCATACATGGGCGAATAGTGGCCTTATAGAGGTACAGGATACTTTCAGGTGTTAGAAGTTTTCTAGCACGGTAGAGAGAGCCCACCTTCCTTGCAGCGGCCCTGGCAATGCCCTCGATGTAATTGTTCCAACTCATGTTTCCTGTGAATATATATATATATATATATATATATATATATATATATAATTTCGGTTTGGATTCAAGCTAATGTAACAAAGTTATATGGATATATTATTTTATTTTTGAAATCGCATCTTTATAACATATAAAAATCGATAGAACATTAACTCTATAATAATATATACGAAATCTGCAAGAATTAAAATATCATATTTAAGCGTACTTTACGACCGGACTTTACCGAGCGTCCCTGCTAGCTTAGATAAATACTTTTGCAGTTTTAACAAAAGAGCTACAATAACATAACGGTGTCTCCATTTACGCTGAACATCTACAGAATGCCAACATCAATATATTACATATGAAGGAGTTCCCTGTGGAATTTTCACAGGTCCCGCGAGTTATTATAAATATTTTTGATGAGTAACGTATATGGCATCTTGGGGAAATTCATCAGTGTACCTAGATGAAACTCTAGAACCAGTCACTGTAATTAAACTCTGATCTTAAGTAACGTTTGAATTTTTTGAGTCATCTCTGCTAACACTGCGACAGAAAGATCTTTATGAGGAAATGAAAGAAAATATTTCTTTATATTAGTAAAGTAACCTCGGTCAGCTGCCGAAGAGTCTTCAACCAAAAAAGGTAATTAACTCTGAAAGATTCCAATATGCTAAAAAAATGTACATATCTATCTTTCAGAGGACATGCCACTAGAGAATACTTTATATACTTACTTAAAATAAATATTTGTACTCGCAGCGCCATTAGTAACGAAAACGCGCGTATTGTTTTTCGTACTTACTGGCATGGTATTTCCCTAATGACTTTTTAGAAGCGACTGGTTTGATTTTTCCTGATTGACCTATAATTAGAAATGCATTTATTCAAACTATTTTCAGTTTAATATTCAATGTACAGATGAACTAAATAGATAGATGAATAAGGGGAGAGAGAAAGAGAGAGAGAGAAAGAATGACAGAAAGGTAAAGAGAGAGAAAATGAGACGGAAGTGAAGCCATACGATACTGTGCCGTAGGCTTTTTTTTCTTCCTTATCTTTTTCTCTCTCTATAAAGGCAAAGCAACGTATGGGAAAGGACATGCCAGAGAGAGAGAGAGAGAGAGAGAGAGAGAGAGAGAGAGAGAGAGAGAGGGGGGGGCAGTGATTAGCCAGATAGAGTGAGTTATGATGAGGGTAAGAAAATTCTTTATATTGAAAATATATAATTGAAGATATTATCATAAGAAATGATACATCGTAATAAAGCCATAATAATAATCTTCATAGCCTTACTAGATAACCAAAAGGAATATATATATATATATATATATATATATATATATATATATATATATATTAAAATATATATTATATTGATTTCTTATTTATATTTACATCGAACATGTCCTCACACACACACACACACACACACACACACACACATATATATATATATATATATATATATATATATATATATATATATATATATATATATATATATCCAGGCTTTACGTAGTTCCCAGTCTAGCGACATTGATGAGTTGTGATACAGAGAAACACTACTGTAGGTGGATGACTATATATATATATATATATATGTATATATTAAAAGTAAAACAAAATTAAGCAATGCACACACACGTGCATATATATACCCCCACCTATATATATATATATATATATATATATATATATATATATATATGTGTGTGTGTGTGTGTGTGTGTGTGTGTGTGTGTGTGTGTGAGAACATGTTCGATGTAAATATAAATAAGAAATCAATATAATATATATTTTAAAATTGTACAGAAATCATTTTTCTGACCTGATATAATATATATATATATATATATATATACATATATATATACATGAATATATATGTATATGTATGTATGCATATATATGTGCATATATTTATATAAAATGGGTTAAGAAATTCCGACGAGAGAAACAACTCCCCTTATTTAAATAAATATATATATATATATATATATATATATATATATATATATATATATATATATATATATATATATATATATATATATAAATATTTTGTAAATGTACGTTTTATATTTGGGGATTTTAAAAATCTTACTGGGGCAGATCGCTGAAGCAATCTTTCACAAAGTATATATCACAAAGTGAACAATTCTCATGGAATATTGAAATAATCTTCCCCATTATTTCTTTTCATTTTCGAACATGGGGAAACAGTTCAAATAGTTTCGCGCAGACTACTTATAAAAACAAAACACAGTTATGAAATTAACAAAATAAAATATTCGAAGATTGCAGAATTTAAATCGTTATTTTTTTAGTGCTTACAAAATTGTTAGAAGTTCAAAATAAAACGTGCATTAATTGTATTCATAAGAAAATGTAATATTTAAATAAAATGAACGTTTTAAAAAATGTACGACTTTTTCAAAACGAATATTTTGTGAACATTTAAACTAATTAAATTTTCAATGGAATTTAATTGGTCACTGTATGAGAATGTATGCTTTTGAAAACAAACGCACACGGGATTTTACAAAATTAACCTTGCAATAATAAACTAAAAATATCTTATTAAAAGTTATAATCTTTTACAACATTATGAATTGTCTCTCCCTGAAATTCTTCAAAAATAAAACAACAAAAGGTATTATCACTAAAGAAGTAATGTGGGTGATATAGAGAACAAGACTGGTCAAAGCTACTATTTGCTGTACGTATTTGCTAGTGGCAGCCATCTTTATTTTTTTTTCATTCAATGTTTACCCATTTTAAGAAATTCATTACATATTTAGTGAAGAAATTTAAAATTTGTTTTTATGCTATACTTACGGCTTCATTACTTATTCTCGCTCACCTCTCTCTCTCTCACCATATATCTTTCTCGCCCTCTCTCTCTCACTCTCTCCATATCTCTCTCTGTAGAAATCAATGTGCAAGCGATAAGAAAATATAAACCGCTTGAAATAGCATCAATAATTCTAGCAAGCAGTCAGTCTGATGCTATTAGAAATAAAGAGTAGTACTAGCAGTAATAGTAGTAGCAGACAGTGATTAAATGTTACGTAATGGTAGTATAAATAGTCGCCCGGTATGAATACCTTTAAGAACCGATTTTGTAAATAGATTTTTTTTTTAAATCGATATTATATCAAAGTATGTAAAATAATATCTGAAATGAAACAGGAGAACATGGAGATTATTATTATCATTATTCCAAAGGAATGCATTAAATATTTGGTGAGAAAATTAAAAAATCGTTTTTTCTTGGCTTCATTACTCAATAGTAGTCTGCAAGTAACATTTTGTTTAGCCGAGCAGTTACTTGCTCGACTAATGTTTACGGTTAGAAATATGTTTAATGCCCGCAGCGACTTATTTTCCCATAGTAATCACACACCCTATTAAATACCATTTATCCTCAAAATATGCTCCAAACATAAAAATTTACAAGTATCATATTGTTCGATAACTACATATATACTGAAGAATTAAATTCGGTGATATGAATCGGTGAGTTTGCTTTACAAAGTTATGCCTAACATCTTAAGAAATATCATCAGTATATCTAAACAATACTCTTCCATAAGTCATAACAGTTAAACCCCGGAGTGAAGTCGCCTTTGACTTTTATCAGGCACCCTTGTTTTCACAGCGAAACAAAAATAAAGAAAATCTATCTGTCACAATGTTCGACTTACCAAGGGGAGGGAACTTTATAATATTATTTTAGAAATCTTTCATAACTCTCTTTCACAGTGCTTTCCCTTGAAAAGAGCTTATATACTTACTTATCTACAATCTATACTATTAATGAAATCTAAATGTTTATTTATTTATGCGTGTGCCTGTGTGTATATACCAATAAAACTTTCGAACGGATGCACCGAATTGAAAAATTATATTTTCCCCTAAAAGGTGTGAGTCCCTAGATTGCCCTTATTTGTATATGGTTCGTAACAACCAACGCCGAGTCACACAAAAAGCCCGAAATAGCCCCCCCTCAACGGAATTTCGCACTGTCTGTATACAGTCACGGTAACATCTTATGGCATATGGGCAGGACTTGTTGCGCAATGGATAACGCGTCTGAATAAGGATCAGAAGATTTCAGGTTCGAATCCTTGCAAGTTAGTAATAATTTTATCCAACGTTTACTCATTATCCTTAATCTTAGTTAGGGTATTTTTACTTTTCCAGTGTTTTTGTTTTGTGCATATGGGAATTTCCCATTCGCCGAGTT
Source organism: Euprymna scolopes (assembly GCF_053919585.1). Lineage (NCBI taxonomy): Eukaryota > Metazoa > Mollusca > Cephalopoda > Sepiida > Sepiolidae > Euprymna > Euprymna scolopes. The sequence continues at coordinate 23,985,809 of NC_136511.1, read as the reverse complement.
CACAAGGTAAGCATTGATGGTAAGATGATGTTCAGTGTACTTGATGTTGAGTGTATTCGATTTTGTGTTGGACTTGGCGTTGTGTGTGCCGACGCAGCGCAGCCGCTAGTAATTAATATAGTCAATCTCTTATTGACAGAGAGACGCAGCGCATATTGCATTTCATTTCGACGGTAGCGCCATTTGTAACGAAAACGCGCTTGTCTTTTTCGTACTTACCGGCTTGTGATTGTCCTACTGATATTTTAGCCGTGACTGCTAGGCTTTTCTCCTTGGTTGATTTACCTAAAATGAAAAATGCGTTTGGTCTACTTTAGTTACTAAATATAATTTGTGACTAGAGTGTAGCATTTGGGTAGATAGGATAAAGAAATAAAAGTATAGTGTCAAATTTTTTAAATATTTTCTTTGGTTTTTGCATTTACAGACATGAGTATATGAATGAGAAAGATTGAGAGAGATAAAGAATATATTTGTGTGTGGGAGAGAGAGATAGAAAGAGATAGAGAGAGAGAAATAGAGAGAGAAATAGATAGATAGATAGATAGAGAGAGAGAGAGAGAGAGAGAGAGAGTTTGGAGCGAGGCTTTACAGCGTGGCGCTGCAAACATCTTTGTTTTCTATTCTCGTATTGTTCTCTCTCCTTAACTAATGTATCGTCATATGACAGTATACAAGAAAAAGGAATGCGAGACTGAAGCGGAGAGAGGGAGAGAGAGGCAGAGAGAGAGAGAGAGTGTGTGTGTGTGAGGGAGAGAGAGAGCATATAGCGGTCTTTCGCTGTACAAATACTAGACATAAGGTGACGTGCTTTTTTGTTTTTTTACTTGCTTCGGAGGTCACTCTGGGATAAGGCTCAATATGTGTTCGGTAGAGGGTTGAACAACACCATGATTATCAGTAATGTTGGAACTTAGGTATGGTTCAAGTATATAAGACGGCGGCTCAACAATAAGTTATTTAAATTAGGCCTTGAAACGAATACGCCATAGTCAGCTGGGAAGTAGTCCAGCAGTATTATATTCCATATGCTGACAATTCATGAAAAAAACTCTGTTCAACGAATTTTCGTTTAGCACAGGTAGAGAGTGAGGAAAATTGTTGTTGCACAACGAGTATTTATTGTGAAAGTTTTTATGGAGACACCATAGATTGAAGCTCAATCGAGCACTTCCTCTTCTTCTTCTTCTTCTTCTTCTTTCGTCGGTTTTACTTCCTAACTGCCCGAACTTACTTTGTAGAATTCATTTTAGGTTTTACATTCATGGTCTTTCATTTGATTGGTCGAAAGGAAGTTTCTTCATTCAGCGTCTTTGCATGTATTCTTTGTTTGGGATGAAATCCGGGTTTTTTCCGCGAGCTATGGGTCTAACAGCCGGTTGCTAATCCCGGCTAATTCTGATGAAATCAAGACAAAGCAAGAAGGAAGAAGAGAAGAAAAAATAAAGGAAGAAATGGGTCACAATCCGATTAAACAAAGAGAAATAATTCATCATAATTTTACCGTTATTCTCATAGTAGTAGTAGTAGTAGTAGTAGTAGTAGTAGTAGTAGTAGTGAGGGTGTAATATTCTAATACGTACCTGACACAAACCTATTAGCAAACATGTATATATATACATAGATATAGTCATATTCATGGCAGGTGCTCGTCTGAACTCCAATCCCTGGTCCCCCCTCGCCAATCTTTCACGAAAAACACCCGTCTAGCTGAATCCACTGTGAAAAATTTTCCCCAATCTATATCTGTGCCTAAATCAAAACGCGGATTTCATGAGCAAAGCTTCTTTCTTAGAACTGCACGCCTGTGGAACTCTGTTCCGTCTGCCTGCTTCCCTCCTGACTACAACTTGGATGTCTTCAAGTCTAATGCTAACAAATTCCTAATGAACCGCCCCCCCCTAATTAAACACTTCATAAAATCTACTCACTAACGTAATGTACTTGCAATAACCCTTATCCCTGAGTGGCTTCCGGGCCTTGATAAGTGGTGATCACTGTGTAAAAAAAAAAAAAAAAAAAAATGTAGTAGTATATAATGATACCATCTGGAAATAAAATATGTTTAAGGCTCCTAAAATTTGTTCTGTAATTGTCTGTGAGGACCATGGCACAGTGGTTAGAGTATTTAGTAAAATTATTTATTTATTTATTCATTTTATATATATATATATATAACTCATGTCCACCTCTTACACAGCATACCGCCATTTTGACGAAAGGGGTACTATTTGGGGCCATGTCTTGGAAGGATTACAAAGATATTTGTTTATGTTACATTTAAACGTCTGCATATCAGTACAGGCAGGCAACAGGAAGGGTATTCCAATGTCCAGCTGTTCGAGGGAAGAAAGTATTAGAATAGAAAGCAACGGTGAAGGGGTGAGATCTTATTGCTAAGCGAGTTTGGCGTCGATGTCGAGGGTTACAAGTGAAACGAGTACATCAGAACACATTCCATTGAAATATTTGTAAAACAGGCACGGTTATGCAACATTGCGGCGATTGCACAGGAGCTGGAGCTTAGCTGATAAAGTGGGACCGATTAGATTGACAACTATTTTGGACCCTAAGAGGGAGAGACAAGTGGTAGATGCACAAGCCCAGATGTGGCAACAATACTCCATGCATGGGCGAATGGTTGCCTTGTAGAGGCGTAGGATACTCTCAGGTGTGAGTAATCTTCTAGATCGATAGAGGGAGCCCACCTTCTTTGCAGCAGCCTTTGCAATGTCCTCTATGTATTTGTTCCAGTTCATATTGCCCGTAAAGGTAAGGCCAAGGAGTTTTAAGGTAGAATTCTCAGGTAGGGTTCTATTTGACATGGATATAGGGGCGGAAAGGCATCTTGCAATTGTTAAAGGAGAGCAGCTTAGTTTTACTAGCATTAAATGTTACCATCCATTTACGGCCCCATTCCACTCTAGTCCGGATGTCATATTCAAAAGATTGTTCCATTGTCTTAGAGTACAACTGTTCTTTATAATATACATATTATAAAATATTTGTTCCTTTTTCTTTCTTCTGCTTTCTTATTAATATCTGGATGATATTGACTTTACTAGCGCCTCTCTGTTGCCACTATTTATGGATACGCATTAAGCCTGCTCTCGGCCTACCAAGCCAGAAAGGACTGTGAGGAAAATTCCTGATGTTTTCATATTAGCTTTTATAATAAAAGCTCTATGAATTAATTATAATGTTTTTTGCTATATTTTTAATAAGTTAATGCTGTTTCAAGCAAATAGACACCCATTGTAAATTTTGCATTAATTTTAAACACATATAATATTTTTTTTTTTTTAATTATCAAAATGTTGCTTTAAGGTGTTTTACTTAATATTAATGTTCCATTATTTATGAACATTTTTCTCAGGCTGCCAAGTCAGCAGGAAATAAGATGACAACTCGTGATATTTGAATATGCACTATCCACACATATGTGCTATTTTAAAAATCATCATTGTCTAACAGCAGTCCCAGGATTCGAACTCCGGGCATAAGTTACCTTTTACTTATATCAGACATCTTTGCGACAGTAAAATTTATTCTTCATGCGCGATCATGGTCAGCTGCAAAAGATTGTTTGCGTTTTTTTTTTTTTTACCAACAAATGGGGTTGTACTCTTAAATATTACTTTCCCCATTCCGCTTACATGCTGCCATTCATTGAATGGAGCTGAAAATCTTTATTTAGAACAACTTTACACGTGTCCCGGCGTTGACCGATAAATCAAATTGTCGAAATTTCACTGTCGAATCCCAACCTAAAATTAATAGTAAATAATACGATATAAAAACGATGTTAGCAATATTAATACTAAGACCATCAATAACAAATCATATCGTATTTATATGTGGCATCTGTGCTTGTAATGCTATAACATTTTTCTATTCCTGATGGGAAAATCGTTTCTATATTTATTATTATATAGATAAATTAGTTCATTCTGCTATTTAAAGAAAGTCGCAGCGCCAGTTTTAACGAAAACGCGTTTATTTTTGTTCGTACTTACTGGCATGGTATTTCCCTGCTGCCCTTTTTGCGGTGCCTGCTAGACGCTTCTTGTCTGATTTACCTAAAATTAGAAATAAGTTCATTCATCTAAAAGTCCTGCTTTCTTATAAACATTACATACCATCTTTCTTATAAACATTGCATACCATCTGAACATAGAAAGAGGCATTCCCTGACAGAAGTAGTTTCTTTTTAATTAATTAATTTCGCCGCATAGCTATTAAAAGACGAGTGCGCTGGTGATAGGGACAGAAAGAAAGCAATGCAGCTATGTGCTTCGGGTGTTTTCTTTATTTTTATATCTCTTGACATATAGGATCATGAGAAAATGTTCATATTTTATTTCATTATTAGCGGGGTTACCCGGCGTTGGCCGGGTGATTGGAGGTGTGTGTTCTGTTAAATAAAAAAGAAACCGGCGGGGGGGGGGTAGTATCGAACCCGAAGCCCTGAGGCGAAGTTTGAAAATAAAATGTAAAAAAAACATGAACCGTTCGGCCAGCCAGAATGAGTTACTGAAAGATGTTTGAATTTATTTAAGTTAGAACCAAATTGACAGGTGCCCGCACAGAAATCGTAGAGCGTTACGACGACGACGACGACGACGACGACGACGACGACGACGAAGACATAAGTAATCGCTATTCAGCAAATGAGGTCAATGACCAGGTTTGTTTGTTTTAACGAAGTAATAAAGAAAACATAAAAACGAACGTAAAAACTTAAGCGGGACGGGGTAATCAAAACATCGAAAAAAAACACAAAAAAAACACAAAAAACTAACGTAAGGCAAACGAACGATGTTAACTGTAGAAATCGAAAAAACAAAAAAGAAAACAGAAAAAACCAACGTTAAAATAAAAAAAAAACCACGAGAAAATGTCTTAAAAAAGCCTGTTTCGATATTAAAATTGAAAAAATCGGTGGGTACAAAGTAAAAAAAAAAAAAAAACAGAAAAACGAACGTTACATGAAAAATGGCTTAAATAACAATTTAAATTTTAAAAATCGAAAAAAAGACATCTCACACCACGATTCGAACCCAAAACGTACGAATAGCGAACAAACGCGCTGACCAACTGAGCTAACGCGACGTACCTGAAACTTACTCAGTTCTTCAACTATTTACGGTAAATCAGGTCATGACGTCATCTGACGCATACGTAGAACCGGTCGTCGTCACAAGGAGGCGGTTTTGTTGCCCCCCCCTGTCGAAAATTGTCGAATTCGGGGTAAAAAAATGAACGTTTTTGGCCAATTTTTCGATATTTTTCGGGCGAAGAATGGAGCTTAAAAATGATACCGAGTTTGTAATTTTTTGTCGTGTTTCGCGAAGGTTTTTGCGGACACACAAACACATATACAAACATACAAACATACATACATAAATACACACGCATTTTCTCTTTTATATATATACTAGCAGGGGTATCCGGCGTTGCCCGGATGGTTGTAGGTGTGTGTGGTGTTAAATAAAAAAGAAACCAGGGAGGTAGGATGGAACCCGAAGCCCTGAGGCGAAGTTTGAAAATAAAATCGGCCAGCCAGAATGAGTTAGTGAAAGATGTTTGAAAGTCGTCGAGCGTTACGACGACGAAGCATTGTTATAAGCGAAGTAAGAAAAGAAAACAACGTTTTAATTAAGCGGGGGGGGGGATAATCAAAACATAAAAAAACAAAAAAATCTAACGTAAGGCAAACGAACGTTCAAAACAGATAACGAACACGTGAAAAATGGCTTTAATGAGCTAGTTTCGATATTAAAATTTTTAAAAAATCGGTGGATACCCGAGCGTCACTAAGAATAAGCGAAGTAAAAAAAAAAAACAAAAAAAAAAAACAGGAAAACGAACGTTACGTGAAAAATGGCTTAAATAATAAAGGGTTCAATATTTAAATTTATAAAATCGAAAAAATATCATCTCACACCACGATTCAAACCCAAAATGGTTAGATAATGAACAAACGCGTTAACTAACTGCGCTCAAGCGAGGAAGATTAAGTTTACCCGGTTTTTAAACTATTTAAAGTAAATCAGGTCACGACGTCATGACGTCATCTGACGCATGCGTAGAATCAGGCATCGTTACGAGAAACCCGTTTTTGTTGACCCTCCCCTGTGGAAAATTGTCGATTTCGGGGTGAAAAAGTTAACGTTTTTGGCCAATTTTTCGATATTTTTCAAGCTTCGATATAATACCGAGTTTGTGAATTTTCGTCGCGTGTGTCGAAAGTTTTTAGCAGACACACAAACATACACACATACATACACACAAACAAACATACATACATACATACATACATTTTCGCTTTTATATATATATAGATAGATAGATTGCGGTTTTTCTTCATTGCTATCAGCCTTCATACCAAAAATAACATATCGGTTTACCAGTAATGCTAGAAGTAAACTACCGATCTCTGAAGTTTTAATAGATGATGATAATCTACCAGTAAAATATGAAATGTAATATTCACATCTCTGCATATCACTTAGTATTTGTTGGGAAAGGATAACGCAATATATGTCTTATGACAGAAATGCCGCTTCTTCTTCATCGCTTAGTTTTTCATTTACAGGCGTTAATATATATATATATATATATATATATATATATATATATATATATATATATATATAACCTCCTTCTATATATACCTTTTGTCAAACAATAAATTCTTAACTCGAATATATGTGTCTATATTTTCATTTTCAGAATTTAACTTTAACCACTAAACTTACATATTGCTCTATTTTTAAATATTGAGCTTTTCTTTTGTGGCTAGGATCATCCCGAAAATATTGCCTCAAGTAATACTTATCAGAATATTTCACCTGATTTTTAATCTGTGTCATATCTCGCTTATATATATATATATATATATATATATATATATATATATATATATATATATATATATATATGTATATATATATATATATATATGTATATATATATATATATATACATACATAGAGAGTTAGAGATATAGAGAGCGAGAGAGATAGAGAGTGAGAGAGATATGTAGCTAGAGAGAGAGAAAGAGGGAGGGAGGGAAAGAGAGAAAAAGAGAGGGAACGAAAGAAAAAGAGAGAGGGAAGTGATGTTCTTATCTGTTTTCTCTTTTTACAAACTCTCCCATCGTTTTTTTCACTTTGTTTTCTATTTACAGGCGTTGCATGACGAGCAACATTATCACACATACACACACACACACACACAAACACACACACGCATATATATACATATATATATATATATATATATATATATATATATATATATATATATATATTACAATAGAAAATGGAGCATGAAAAGTAATATGGTTAAGCTTTAATATGCAAAAGTAAAGGTCTAAGCATTAAGAATTGATTATATAATATTATAAATTGTTTTTTTTTAATTCAATTCATAGCATTATATAAGCAGTTCTTTATATTGCAATATTTTAAGTTATAAATTTATTATATTTCTAATAGAATATCTCATCCCTTTCTTTTTACTTATGCATGTTTAAGCTTAACCACATTACTTTTCATGCTCGCATTTTCTATTGTAATCCACGATTTTTCTTGGCTTCCAGTTACTGTCTGATTTTTTGCCCCATAAACATAACATACAATTATGTAATAAGAATGTACGACACTCGTCTCCTTTCAATAAAATCCCCCCAAATTATCTCCCTTTAATTTTCGTATTCTCTCTGTCTCATTTGTTACTTTTCTTGTCGGGAGAGCGGTGAATTAGTAGCAAAAGTAGTTGCTGAATCGACGTGGTTGCTATGGAAACCAGTTTAAAAAAACGTCGCTCACTTATTTATGTTTTTTTTTACGATTTTGAACACCATTTAATCCATAATAATTTATTATTTTTGTTTGATTTTGTTTTACAACATAGCTGAGAAATTGATCTATAAACTGTAATAATTGGTCAAAGTTTGGTCGTAAAATTAGTGAACGGTGAATTTTTAAAGCGGTTCTAAATGACTACAACTGCCACTTAACCATATATCCAAACACTTCCGTGTTTGTATTATATATATTTAATAAGTATTATAGTAAATAATTATGTCGGCCCCCTTAGGAAACTCATTTCATATCCTTGAGCACTTTCAGTTGAAATAAAAATCGGCCAATTTAGCACTTATGTGCAGATCCACATATAATAATTAGATCATTCTGACAGACGTTAAAACCATTTAAAAGAATAAATGTTAAAAATTAAACAGTATTTCTCGCGGTTAACTGTAGCCGAATGGATTAGGTCACTGCTAATGAAACCAGGCATTGGTTCGAATCTATCAACTGGTGTTAATCGTAACACACTGCACTGATGATTACGAAAGGATGAACACTAGTGCCTGTAAGTATTTAATAATTATTATAGTATATATATATATATATATATATATATATATATATATATACATATATATATATATATATATATATATATATATATATATATATATATACTTTATTTAATCACATAAATTAATATACGGATATATAATTTTATGCGTAGATTTTCAATATTTATTCCAACAATGCTAAATGCATAGGTAGAGCTAGGTAGTAAGTTATAAACATATATATGGCAATTAAGCTACACAGAATATTATGCGTTTCATTCTCGTGAGAACGCGACAGGATTAAGGCACAAACCTGACGAATTCACACGAGAATTAATCACGGAATACTCGTATATGTAGCTTAATTGCCATATATGCTTTTATAACTTACTACTCTCTCTCTCTCTCTCTATATATATATATATATATATATATATACATACTATATATATATATATATATATATATATATATATATATATATATATATATATATATAATGAAAATTACAATTGAATTTACCAAAATGATCCAAGATGGTAAAATTAAAGTAATTTATAAATATTAAAGAATTAATATTTATAAAATTATCTCAGCCAGATATAAAAGCTCGATAAAACCAAATAGGAAATAGAGCTTATAATATGAGCAAACAGTTAATAAAATATGTTAAAAAACACTTTATCTCGGAAGTAGAGTGAAAAGCACATCTTATGTTTCTTTTATTAATATTATTGGAATCGTTTCTTTTTTTCCTTGTACACATTTTTGTGAATTATTCCATGGATTTCTGCCTTTGGATTATTATGGACCATATTCTTCCATTTACGGGATTTCCTTGGGTTTTACTTGTATAAATGGAAATTCTTTTGACTTTTTTGAAGTTTTACATTTGGATTTTACCGTCACTGGATTTTTTTATCTTCCACCAGACTATCCATTCATGTGTAATCACCTTTTTCTTCACCATATTCCCTCTGCTTCACCTTTTTTGTTTTCAAGTAAGATCTTTGACTTACTTGTTGTTTCATCAAATACTTCTGCATGCAAAATCCGATCCCGCATTTTGCTAATTCCTACCCTCTAATGAGAAGGAGAGCATTTCTTCGAAACTCGGCGGATTAAGGACTATACATTTATCTAGTGTTTCCTTTTCAGATTAAATATGTTTTTAACTCATTTCAAAGTGTTTTTTAACATATTTTATTAACTGTTTGCTCATATATATATATATATATATATATATATATAGATAGATAGATAGATAGATAGATAGAGAGAGAGAGACGTTTTTTCCTTTCTTTTTCTCTTTTTGTAACTGTTGCAATATTTTGTGCACAATTTTAGCATATTATCACGAATGACAATTATAATTATATATATATATATATATATAGATAGATAGATAGATAAATAGATAAATATAGATATATATATATATATAGATAGATAGATAGATAGATAGATAGAGAGAGGGAGAGAGGCGTTTTTTTCCTTTCTTTTTCTCTTTTTGTAACTGTTGCAATATTTTGGGCACAATTTTAGCATATTATCACGAATGACAATTATAATTATAGCCAGGCTAGATAAAAAATGGCCACCTAAAAAAAAACAAAAACAAAAAAAAACAATAAGTATACTGAACCAATTTTGATTTTTCAACTCTAAGTTTCTCATCTTGATACGAGAAACTAGTGATCCATACTGGATTATTTTCTACTATTTTTTATAACATAGAATGCTTTACAATCCAAACTTCTCTGGCTGTATTGTTTTCAACAATTACATTTGTTTACTTCCTTATATCTTTTGTCATCTCCTTTTTTTTTCTTTTTTTTTTTTTTATAATTTTACAAGAATGGCTCTGCACTCAACCGAAGAGATGTGGCAGTTGTGGTAAGAAAAGAGGGAAACTCCTCCAAAGTAAGTATGTAGACGTCAAAATAAAATAGGCACAAAAATTAAGTTTGATTAATTGAAAAAAAAGGGCGAGAGTCAAACTGTATTGATTTTTATCGAAGATATAGTTTACTAACTTTGCATTTTAGAAATAGTTCATAATTAATTATTTCTTTTAAAAATTCTATAGAGATATCGTTGTTTCTTTATCTCGCCTTTTTCAGATTATAATTCTATTTTGATAATAACTTTGCAACCAATAGAGTTATGTTTTGAACTACAACGAATAACAGATGTAGATAACAAAATAAAATAGACACAAAAAATAAGTTTGGTCAATAGAAAAAAATATATATACAAAAGAACTGCGTATATTGATTGCTATGGAACGTATGGTTTGCAAAATTTGGATTAAAGAAATATTTTATAATTAAAAAAAAAATGTTGATCGCATATTAAACCCCAACCATGGCACAGTGCCAATTTTATGTAGCCGGCTATTAACTGAGACATAATTTGCAGGAATGCTATGCAAGACTTGAGCAGAAAGATGTGTATTATCATTACGCTTGAACTTCTGCATGTCAGTACTGTAAAGAGAAGCAGGAACCCGGAAGGGAATTTCAAAGTCTAGCAGTCCGAGAGAAAAATCTAAAGAATAGAATGTTTTCTAGCATTTATGTTTCTTTACTATGTACGAGTGGGATTTTTCTGTTTGCCGTGTTTGTTGGGGATATGTACAAGGGCGTAAAGTTCGTCAGAGCACCGGTAGGTGTGTCAGAAATTTCGTGAAAATAGTGAATAATTCCACCCCATGTTTCCAAGCTTATAACCTCTCGAAAAATGCAATTCAAGCCCTAATTTTTTTTTCAATTAAAGGAGCAAGGACCAAGGTTTCATTAAAAAAAACAAAACAAAAGGCAACGTGTTTTTTTTAAAATAAAAGGTTTTAACCTTCGGACTTTACAGGTGTTGCATATCGGGGGTTTCATTTTATGATATTTTTATATCGTCGATGGGAAGGAGGTCAAAGCCTACATGACAGTGCGAGGTTGATTGAGTTGGCGACTCTCTTTTAAACCATGTCTAATGAATTATTACGTTGAATAAAAAAAACCACTATAAAATAATGGATATCGAATAAAAAAATGCTTTTTGAGAAACGCAAGGGAGATAACTTTAGATATTACTAAAATTAGGCGTTGTTTACATCTCAGTTACAAAGTTTTCTCCCTTGAAGAAATCGCGCTATTAATAACAAAAAAACGCGCTTATTTTGTTCGTACTTACTGGCGTGATATTTCCCTACTACCTTTTCAGCGGTGCCTGCTAGACGCTTTTTCTTGTCTGATTTACCTAAAATTAGAAATACGTTCATTCAACTAGAAGCCGGTTTTATTATACATACTACTTAAATGTATGCCATCTGTGAAAAGCGCATAACAGTTTAAAAGGAAGGACAAAGTACTAGACATTCACAGAGAGAAGTTTATTTTCTTTTTTTATTAATTATTTTCGCTGTATAGCTATTGACATACGAATGGTATAGAGATAGGGATAGAAAAAAAAGCAATGCAGGGTTTTTCTTCTTTATTAATCTTGTCCTTTTGCAATAGTTCAAAAAAATAGTATAAAAATTGTATCGTGCTTTCTTTCAGCATTACGTTTTTTCTACATTGCTTTCAGCCTTCATACAAACAAAATCAACATATCTGCTTATCAGTCATGCTTCAAGCAAATTACCTATAAAAAAATCTATGTTATATGAATTATATATTAGAGATAAATGTGACGTGGTGACGTTCTCGAGATTATTTTTTCAAAAATAGATTAAAACATGTTAAGCCATATTTGCTTGAAAAATAAAACAAAAAAACTATTAATGTTGATAAATTGAGAGAGAAGAGAGATTTGAAAAAAAGAAAGAGACGAATGAAAATGACTACAGAAATGCTCATCTGGTTAATACATCTAAACATATGTGAGGAATGATTGGTCATTTAGTATTTCGATGACCAGGTAACGCAGTGAGAATGCGGATGTGTGCATGCTTGCGAATCGCAGTCTCTTTTTCACATTCAACACGGGCTTTAAATATTTTTGTTTATAAATATAACAGAAACTAAAAGAAAGAATAGATGAATCCTACATCTTTCCCCCTCTGCTTTTGGACGACTATATACATATATATATATATATATATATATATATATATATATATATATATATATATTAGGTTAGTTAAAAAAATGTGTTTTTTTTGTATTTAGCTGAATGTAAAAAGACATTATTTTTGCACTAAACTAATATATATGTATACATATATATATATATATATATATATATAGATAGATATACTTTTATGTTGTGCACACACACATACATATATATATATATATATATATATATATATATATATATATATATATACACTGATATAAGAGAGACTATCTCTGCTCCGAAATATATAATGATTTGTAATACGTATTGTAAATCTCCTATCGAAAGAGATTCGCAGCGCCATTTGTACCAAGAACGCGCTTATTTGCATTCGTACTTACTGGCATGGTATTTTCCTACCGCTTTCTCAGCGGTGACTTTCTTCTCTGTGTCTGCTTTACCTAAAATTAGAAATACGTTCGTTCAACTATAATTCCTGTTTCATTATTACAATTAATGAAATGTATATCATGTGTGACATGGGCGAAGCATTTTAGTACTGTCTCTGTTTTATCGTTATTTTCATGAGAAGTGCTCGTCTAAGCTCCAAACTATGGTCCCACCTCGTTAAACATTCACGAGACGTACTCGTTTGGCTGTAAGCACCATCAATAATGTCCACCACTTTTTATCTGTGCTTTAACCTAAACGTAGATTCAATGAACAAAGCTTCTTTCTTAGAACTGAACACCCGTGAAGCTCTTCCGTTTACCTGCTTTCCATCTGACTACAATATGGTCATCTTCAAGTCCAATGTAAACAAGTTCTTGGTGAGCCGTTCCCCTTAATAATCCAATTTACCAAATTTAAACTTCTAACGATTCTATGATATTGTTCTTTTGACCAATGTACCCTCGTGAACCCTTATCATCGAGTGGCCTCTGGACCTTGGTACGTGGTTATTCCTTTGTAAAAACAACGATAAAGTGATAAAAGTATTCATTACTCATTTTAGAGATAGGGATAAATTATTAAATATTAGAAATGAACTTTCAATTGTTTGCAAGCAATTTTTTAAATCGTACCTTATCAGCAATTTCACACCATACTGAAGTTAATCCGCTAAACACTATTTTCCTCAAGATGATTATCATCTCTCTAAACTTTAATCCATGATTATAATCATATATTTACCTTACTCTGGTTTTCTTAAATAAAATCACCCAACCTATGTTAATTAATACTCTAAATGTTCCGAAAACTAAGTAAAAATCTCCATCTTTTTTATATCCCCCCCAATTTGACCCAAACTCTATTACTACTCTATAAATTTATAATTATTTCCTCTTTATTTAATTACTCTTGATAATTATAAATCTATTACTTTATATTTATAAATCTATAATATCTATAATTGGTTCCCCTATTACTTTATATAAAATGACTACATTAATTTTATGGACGCATCTTAAATGGGACGCATCTTGACTATATCTACCCCGTACCATTGCAACTGCCACCGGGATTTGTAGACACTTATACCCATTTCTGACTTTGATGACTTGCGTAAGCCGCACCTTTGTTTTTTTTTTCAGCACCTTTTATGACACGCCAAATGTATACACTTCCGTTATTTTATCGTTTTCTATCTCCTCTGCTATTTTGTCATATCCCCACCCCTATATATAGTATCCTTTTACACAATGTACTTTTTTCTTCTTTTTTTTCCTTCCGTCTCGTTATTCTAATTTTTATTTAATTTTTTTAAATATACTTTTTCTCCCCCCCCAATCTTTTCCCCTCTTTTTTTCTCCTTCCTTACCCTCTCCCCTCTCTATCCATTGCTCCAATCATTGGTTTTAATTATCCATATGTAATCAAAAATCTTTTTCTCTTAATTTAGTTTGGCTTTTATTGTCTGATGACATGGGCTGGATAACTTGTTTATCCCTTCTACAGAAACAATCTTGTAATGATTAAAGCAAATACTGCCGAGATTGAAATAATAAAAACATGTTTAGTTCTACCAACGTATCGAGCACTTTTCCTCCGTTTTTTTTTTTACCATATATACCTTCTAATATATATATATATATATATATATATATATATAAATTTTGCCAACCAATTGTCCGAAACATTAGCATGTTCAGTGTAGCGACTATGCAATATTTGACGACATAAATAAAAGAATAATATATATATATATATATATATATATATATATATATATAGAGAGAGAGAGAGAGAGAGAGACAGAGAGACAGAGAGAGAGAGTTGTAGAGAGAGAGAAAGATATATATATATATAGAGAGAGAGAGAGGGGGGGCTGTAGAGAGAGAAAGATATATATATATATATATATACATATATATATATATATATGTATATATATATATATATATCAGAATGAAATGAATTAGATAACATATAAATAAATCCTGTGGTATCAAGTTTACAAAATATTTTTTGGGGAAATATTTTTATATAAAACAATGTCAGCTAAATAAATTTGCTTAATATTATCGAAAGAGCAAATACATTTCAATGGAGCAGTCTTCAACCTAACTGGAACCTAATAACATCGCCGTGTTCTATTCAAGAGTTTCTATTCTATTTAAATTTGAAGCCACGTAATGAAGAACGTTCTCCACGTCTCTCCCGAGATTTCGAACGTTATCTAGTCTCTCTCGAGATCTTTGTTTTTCCCTTTTTACATTCGTTACTTCGGATCAGTGACGTCACTCCTCATTTGAGCATATATGTAACATATAAAGAGATAGATAAATAGATAGATAGCAGCATACCGCAGATTTAACCGACATAAGTCCAGTTCAAACAGACGGAAGTATATAGAAGCTAGAAATAACGTTAAGAAAGAAATAGCGACAGCTAAGAGAGAAATTACGGAAACAACTAAAAAACGCATCGAAGCACAAAAACTAGAAACTCGTGACTTCTGGAAAATCTACAACAGTGTAGCAAATAATGGGCACTCAACAACCCCCCCCACTAACCAACAATCACGAGGTTGTCTCCTCAGCAACCGAGAAGGCTAATATGCTTGCCAGTCGGTCTGCCTCAAACTCCACACTGGATTCTTCCAACCCCCTACCTGACTTTGCTATACGGACAGACGCCACGCTAGACGATCTGAAAATCACCACTGCTCAGGTGCATGCCATCATAAAAAACCTTGACACTTCAAAAGCATGTGGACCCGATCTCATCCCAGCTGTGCTATTAAAAAAGTGCTCAGCCGAAGTAGCTCCAGTTCTCTCCAAACTCTACAACAAATGCCTTAATAAAGCTTGCTTTCTGGGCTGTTGGAAAACTGCTTCTGTGGTACCAGTATTCAAGAATTCTGGCGAAAGGACTGACCCATTAAATTATGGCCCCAGTAGCCTCCTCCTACTTTTTTCCAAAATATTTGAGACCTTAATTAACCATGCTCTAGTCCATCATTTTACAGATGCTAAACTTCTGACTGACCAACAATATGGATTTTGCAAGCCCGTTCCACAGCAGACATCCTAACTGTAATCTCTGAACGTATATATCATTCACTGGACAAAGCGGGGGAGGGCAGAGCGGTAGATCTAGATATATCTAAGACTTTTGACAGGGTATGGCATGAGGGTCTCCTCAGGAAAATTAGATCATACGGTATCACTGGTAGAATGCTTAACATAATTAAATCCTTCTTAGATGAGAGAAAACTCCAGGTTGTCCTCGACGGTCGTACATCTAAACAATATGATATAAATGCGGGAGTGCCCCAGGGGTCTCTCCTTGGACCTCTATTGTTCCTGATATTCATAAATGACCTCCCCAACAAAATTGCCTCTGAGATGGGTATATATGCTGATAACACTACACTCTATGGCAGGAAAGAGGAATGAACACATTTCTAAAGAAATGGCAGACACACTAGAGGAAGATCTCAAATCTGTAGTGGAATGGGAACATAAATGGTTGGTCACGTTCAATGCCACCAAGACTAAACTAGTTTCATTCTATAATTACAAGAACCCCTCTCTACCACCAATAGCAATGGCCAACGACTTTTATCTGAGAGTACATCTTTCAAACTCCTTGCCCTTACGTTCACAGGAAGCATGAGTTGGAACAATTGCATTGAAGGCATTGCCAGGGCCGCTGCAAGAAAGGTGGGCTCTCTCTACCGTGCTAGACAACTACTAACATCCGAAAGTATCCTGTACCTCTATAAGGTCACGATTCACCCATGTATGGAGTATCGCTGTCACATTTGGGCTGGCGTATCTGCTACTAGTCTCTCGCTCCTTGACAAGGTTGAAAAGAGAGTCGAAAACCTGATAGGCCCTTAACTGGCATCTAAGCTTCAGCCTCTGTCCCGTCGACGAAATGTTGCATCCCTCTGCCTGTTCTACAAGTATTTTAGTGGGGAATGCTCTGACGAACTGCAATCACTTGTGCCCCCACGACGTGACCACCCTCGACAAATCCGACAGGCTGCTAAATCCTACCCCCACACTGTAGAGATCCCTAGATGTAAAATATATTTCTACTTCAATAGTGTCTTCCCCAGAACCACTAGACTTTGGAATTCCATTCCAGGTCCCTGCTTCGCCAACAGTACTGACGTGCATAAGTTCAAGTGCAACGTGAACTGACATCTTGCTGCCCAAATCCCTACATAGTACCCCAGTAGTTGTTGCCCCTGATAGTAGCCCCCTACACCAATGTGGCAATTTGCCTTGTTTGGAGTGAAAATGTAATAAAAAAAGATAGATAGATGGATTGAGAAAGAGAGACAGAAGAAGTGAGAGGAGAGAGAGAGAGAGAGAGGCGGTACCATACAACTCTGCGCTATAAGTATCGTATTTCTTCCTTAACTTTTTCTCTTGATTTACAAAAGTCAGTTATGTCAAAGCACGTGAGAAAAGGCACACGAGCTCTAAATTGCCAAATTATATTCCACTTAGTATTTCTCCGTCCAGTTATGAGCTTAAGGGTTAGTAGCGGTTATCAATATTCATCCGACATAGCATAAGAGGCCGATATTTATGACATTATGTTATGAATCATTCAATGGAAAAAGAAAAGAAAAATGTGAAATGAAATTAAAAGCTCGCCATTACATAACAGTTTAATAAGAGGAGTATTGTCCAAACGAGAATTATAGAATAAACTGCCAACACGAGAAGGTTGGATCTTATATGGCAGGCCTTTCTGTTTATGCAAATTCACTTTTGAATAACAGCAGCAGCAGAAGCAGTAGCAGCAGCAGCAGCAGCGGTCCTGTTATTTTTTTAACAGTGTCGGCGATCATAAACTCTGCAAATTGTAGAGACATGGTAATCTCGGAAGTAAAGACGATATTTTCTCGTTGCTTTCCGTTTTGATTCGGAAGTGCATCTCCTCCAGTGAGTTAAAGGCGCCCACAGATTCCAACCTGGAGTTTTATACGTTGCACATACAGCGCCTAGTCTTCCCAAATAGTCACCTATCTGGTACTGCGAGTGTATATAAGTTCCTTGTGTATATTTAAACCCAGTTTATGACGGAACAATGACACACAAATATTTTACAACACAAAAGAACGAGTAACACTTATGTTGGTGTTCAACATCTGACAAATCGGGAACATATCTGGCTTATCTCTGGTCTTGCCTTGACGAAAAAGCTGCAATAGGAATTCTTTCCAGAAACGATAGAGCCTCGGGTTATATTTTAGGCAACTTTTATTTCAGATTGTTTTTTTTTTTTCTACTTTGGAAAGTTGCAACGTTGGCCCTAGATTCCTACATTGATAGGCGTTGGATCTGTCGCTCCCTTGAGTGCTCTGAGCCATCTGACCGGTCGTCTCCTCAACTCTAAATTCTCTATCCGAGGATTCAATTCTAACTAAATGTTTTCTCTCGAACTAATTTCCATGTATCTCAAAGACCATCTCCACATGTAAATGACGCCATTAATATACGTCACTGAGATAATCACCTGATGTTTTTACATGTTATTATTTCTAAGTTGTCAACTAAATTGTTATGATAACTTTCTTAAGTTGACATTCCTGGTTATTATTAAATGTTAATAAATATCTAAATATTTTGATAATTCTAAAATGTGTTGTAACTGACACACATTTTTGGCTTGCATAATCGTAATAACCGTCAACCAGCACGCGTTTCAGCGTTGCCCGATCAATATCTAAAAATTATAGCCAGTAGTAATAAAAAAGCTTATTAATTAGGTACCAGATTCGCCATATCACTAATTGAATCCCCCCATACATAAACAAATTGAAGGGATCCACATTTATCGCCGCTTGTTTAGCGTTTACGAAGCCGAGGAAGTTGATATCAGCCCATTTAGAAGAGCAGTTCGTCGACTTAAGAGTGACGCTAGAGGTATGAGTTTTACGATCGCGGCACCGAAAGAGGCTGGCAAAGGTGTTATCCAAACAGAGTCGCAGCGCTATTTGTAATTAAAACGCGCTTACTTTTGTTCGTACTTACTGGCATGGTATTTTCCTACTGCGTTTTTAGTGGTGACTTTCTTTTTCTCGTCTGATTTACCTAAAATTAGAAACGCGTTTTATTCAACAAGAATTCTTTTTAATTCAAATTATTGAAATGCATATCGTCTGTTATTGAATCTCTTTGAATTTTTCAGTCACAAGAATGGAACGTGTTCTACTGATTCTGATAGGATTAATAGTATCACTGTTTTTTTAATCAAAAATATATTTAACATGGAAAGCATCTCAAATCTTAATGTATTATTATTTAAATCGCTGAAATACTAGTATATATATATATATATATATATATATATGTGTGTGTGTGTGTGCGTGTATTTATATACACTTATATATACATATATATATATATATAGAGAGAGAGAGAGTGAGAGAGAGAAGGAGAGAGAGCGAGACAGTAAGAAAGAAGGAGGGATGATAGCGATGCCATGCGGCATTGCACCACAGGTCTGTAACGGGGGCGAGAGAAGGAGAGAGAAAGGGTAAGAAATATAGATAGATAGAGATAGATAGAGAGAGGTAGATAGAGAAAAAAAGAGAGATAGAAAGAGAGAGAGAAAAGCAAGACTATACAGCATTGGCTTCTTTCTTCTTTTTTATCTTTTCTATCTCTTTACAAAGCTTAGACATTCCCTGTTTGGCAGCATTAATATTAAATCAATTAAAATCAATTAATATTAAGCTAAAATGGCAGTTTTATTTTAGTACTTCTCTAAATTCGGGTTTGGGGGTGCCATGTGCTGTAAGGTGCTAATAAATGAAGACAATCGGGTACGATAAGTGACACGTTAGTCGACGAGTGATGTTGGTTCGAGTCAAGCCAATTATTGAAGACTTGTTAATCCGTATTAAAAATGACAACCATTAATCAAGCTCAATACGAAGCTTAAATGCTAACAGTTGTGGTAAGAAGTGAAAAAATCAGAAAAAGAGGAAACAATAAGAACAACAAGCAATACATAAAATAGAAACAAAGAAAAATAAGAAAAAACAAGAACAAAAAAAAAACAAAAAAAGCAAGAAAAATAGGAAAAACCAAGAAAAAATCAGAAAAAAAAACAAATAGAAAAAACCTAAAAAAATAGTAAAATAATACCAGAAATAAACAAGAAAAAAAACAGGAAAAAAACAAGAAAAATAAGAAAAAACACAAAAAGAAAAATAAAAAAAAAAAAAAATAAAAGCAAAACAAGAAGAAAAATAAGAAAAAATAAAAAATAAAAACAAGAAACAACAGAAAAACAATAAAAAAATAAGAAAAAAAAACAAGAATAAAAAATAGAAAAAAACAAAAAAACACAAACAAAAATTTAAAGAAAAAACAAGCAGACGACAAAATAAGTGTTATGTGGAGATAGGTAACCAACCCGGAACATTCTACATAAAGGAACCGAGTCACCGGATTTCACCAACCCTTAGTAAAAACAAAGACTCCCCCCTGAACATTAACACGCTGTATTTGTCTCTAATAAATACGTAAATAAACTTCTATTTCAGTATTCAAACCACAGTGTATATTTATTTATTCCTTTCACGGAATACTTTATCTTTGATTGTCCGAATAATAGGCCACCTTAGGACATATCATTAAGATGGCGCAAAATTTGAGTGTGGTTAATTGCAGAAAAAGATGAGTGTCATATACATCAACTCGCTTTTTTTTCGTACAAGGATAAATATTTGCTCATTCTCTCGTTACCGCTTGCGAGTTCACTCAAGTGATCGTCTTCTCGAACGTTTTCTACGTCTCTAATGTGATCTCTTTTTTAAAGTTTTTTCCCCCTACCGGTGACGGAATTTCATCTGCATTTTGATACGCACGTCCGGGCTATGCTACAATTAGACAAGCAAAATGAAATAGACCCTTTAGTAAAACAATATTTTATATCTCCCTTAGAGATTGCTCTTCATTGAAGGTATAGTAAAATAATTACGTTAAAGTAATGGCTCTTAGTTTTATTCTGCGCGAATTGATCAGATGGATTACAAATTAAATTGTTATAATGACTTAACTTATGCATTTATTAATTTATTTATTGCGAACTATTAGCCTTATCCTGTTTAGTTGTTTCACAACGTTTCAACCAAATATTCCTCTGGCCTTCGTCAGATGGAAACCGCGACGGGATAACTGAATCTCCTAACTGAATCCTCAGCAATTACTGCCTTCCAGAGTTGTTGTCGTCTCACCACGTTTTTCCCAAGTAAACATCTGGCCGGCTTTGGGTAGGGTTGAAACCGCTACCTTCAGACAATGCTCACATTCTAATTGCATAATAGATTTTTGCATTTATTTTCTGAAAATTTCATCTATCTGTTGCAGATATTGACGGTGTAAGAATCTGAGAAGGCAACCCCTGTCATATACCTGCGTCAGAAACAGGGATACCTCATTTAATTTCTCCAATGCTGAAAAATTAAACTGATCAACATTCATAAGCGCTTGTTCAACGGCTACGAAGCCGGAATAGTTGATGTCAGCACAATTAGAAGATAGGTTCGTCGATTTCAGAGTGGTTACATGTGAGTGACAAGACACGTTCCGGTCGTTCGTTTTAATGGCACAACTGTCGGTTTCGAAGATCTTTGATATTTTTGTATGTGAGTTAAAAACAGGAAGATATACGTTTTGAACGACGTTCTTATTTATAAAAAATATTTTCAATTTCTTAACAAAAGAAAGTCGCAGCGCAATTTGTGAGGAAAACGCGCTTATTTTGTTGTCTGTACTTACTGGCATGGTATTTCCCCACTGCCATTTTAGCGACGACTTTCTTCTTCTTGTCTGATTTACCTAAAATTAGAAAAGCCTTCATTCAACTACAGTTTTTGCATAATTATTGAAATCGTTGAACTGCATAACTGTAACTAGAGTAAAGCATTTGAGTGGAAATCATAAGATGACAGGAGTTTCCTTTTTTTTGTATTAATCTCTTTTTTTATTGATACGTATGACAAGATACTTAGATTTATGGATTGATTTCGAAAGAAAGAGAGGGATAGAGAGGGATAGAAATAGATAGATAGATATAGACAGATAGAGAGAGAGAGAGAGAGAGGGAGAGAGAGAGAAAGACAGAGAGGCAGACAGAGACAGACGGCAGCGAGGTCATACAGCATTGAACCGCAGGCTTCTTTATTCTTTCTCCTTATTTATAAAAGCCAGGCGTGTGAGAACTTGTGAAAAATGGCAGGCGGGACAAACAGTGTAAGAGAGAGAGAGCGAGAGAGAAAGAGAGAGAGAGAGAGAGAGAGAGAGAGAGAGAGAGCATATTGATGTTTCCTCTTTTCGGGAGGCCAGACAGAGACGAACGAGACAGACAGGGTTAAAAAGGGCGCCGGGCAGAGATACGTTGTGAGCGTCCATTTTTCTTTAGTTCATGTTCTTTCTTTACAGAGGGCAAACATAGGTTAGCATACGCGAAAGAGCGCATGAACAAGACTGTAAAAGAGGGAGTGCAAGAGAGAGAAAGAAATAAAATGGAGAGATACATGGTGTGTGAGTGATTGAGAGAGAGAGAGACAGAGAGAGAGAGAGGCGGGAGTTTATAGGGGTCTTTTTTCTTCTTTTTTTTCTAAGCGAAACCAAATACAATGATACTCACAGGTATAAGTTTAGTTGTGGCGATATTTTTGACACAGTTTAACGATAGATATTTACAAAAATTTTCACCTTTGCATAATGTGTTATAACGTCAAATGGAGTGTCAAGTCAGAATCCCTAAAAGAGCAATCTGATCTTAAGTATTGCCGAGACAACCCAGTCGAAATTACGCGATAAGGGCGGCTGAGGCCTTAAACAATAGATTACTCCACTTGAAAGTCGAGTGGTAAGACCTGGAAAGGTAAAGAATTCTCGACTGGTATTTGTAGACATGACCTCCGCAACCGATTTAGCGAGGAGACGCAACAAAAAAATAATCGACGGGTATATATTTACTTGATTCCAACGCAGCATAATGTGACACAAGGCAGAGAATGATGTCAAGTTAATGCTCTAAAAAAGATAGCAGTCTCACCTAACAAAAATTTCCCGGAAGGGATGGGGGCTTCTAGGTACTACCTAAGCAGTTAGCTTATTTCGACATGTATTTGATCAGTTGTTGTTTCCGCACATGTCGGGCTGATTTTCGTGAACGGATTTTTTATTTATTTTTTTTTCAATTCAATTTTCACCCCTAACAAGGCACAGTGCAACTTTGAAGCAGAGGGCTACTATTAGGGACTTAATTAGTGGGGTCAATATGAAGGGAGATGAGTAGAAAGATGTTTGTTCACATTACACTTGAACTTCTGCATATCAGTGCAGTTGGGAAAGCAGAATCTCGGAAAGGAGTTCCAAAGACCCGGTTTTCTGGGGAAGAAACTATTGGAGTAAAAGGCTTTCTTGCACCTAGGGATCTCTACTGTAAATGGATGAAACTTGGTAGCTTGTCGGGTTTGTCGGGGGTAGTTACGTCGGGGAGGTACAAGTGTTTTCAGTTCGTCAGAGCATTCACCAATGAAGTATTTGTAAAACAGGCAGAGGGATGCAACATCTCGTCGATGGGACAGAGGCTGAAGCCTAGATGACAGTTCAGGACCTATCAGGTTTGCGACTCTATTTTGAACACTGCTATTGGTGGTAGAGAAGGTTTCTTGTAGCTATTGAAGGAAACAAGCTTAGTCTTAGCAGCATTGAATGTGACCACCCATTTTTGTCCCCATTTCACAACAGATTGGAGGTCATCCGCTAGTGTTTCTGCCATTTCCTTGGATATGTGTTCATTTGTTTTCCCCTCATATCTGTTATAGGGAGCTGTGTCATCGGCAAATATACCCATCTCGGAAACAATTTTATCAGGGAGGTCATTTATCAATATCAGGAATAATAGAGGTCCAAGGATAGACCCCTGAGGTACTCCCGCATTTATGTCATATTGTTTAGATGTACGACCGTCGAGGACAACTTATATAGATTATAGACTGGTATTTCTACGCACGTCTCCAAGCAACCAAATCAGCAGGGAAACGACGTTAAAAATAATGGGAGGGTATTATCACAAAAAAATTGACGATTATATTTATAGCCAGTGCTGATAAAATGAATCAATAAGGTATCAGAATCGTTGTATAAATATAATGAATCTCTGAAGTTTTTAGCCATAGCTTGACACGAGGAGAGAACTACAATAAGCCGATCCTGACTGGACAGATAGTACTACATTTTACCTGAAAATTCTTAAAACCTTTTGTTTCGATCGATGCTGCTAATAGTTTGTTATAAAAATTTCATTCTCATTTCGATGCTTTTCTTTTAATCTACGACAGTTATTTTCTCTAGTGATATCATTTTCGACCATTCTTTTTTTCTATTATTATATCAGGTAGACGTTTTCCATATCTATTTTCAGAGTGATCTCATACTAGATAAGCTATGCATAATTATCTATATCTATAAAAGTGAAATTTTCTGTGTGTGTACCCCTACCAAACTACTCTGTCAATTTTCAGTTTACAGACTCGAGGTTTGACATGAGGGGTATTCGGATTTGGGGAAACTCTTGTTAATCGGTTTTCGGCCAGAAATTGTCTGTCAAGGGGTCCACGTTCAAATTTACCAAACGCCTCCGCCAATTTTGGGTCTAAAACACTTGAAAGTTTAGATATATATTACTTGGGCATGAATCAAATTTTTAAATTTGATTTGAGCCCAAAACAATATATGTTAAGGGGTCAAAATTTGGGACATATTACAAGAAAAGATTTGATATCTCAGCCAATTTTTGGTCCAAACCATTGACATGCTACATATTACATGGTATTTAGAATTGCAGCAAACTTTTAAATCAGGGTTTGTACCAAAATGTAGCTCAAAGAGGTCAAAGTTGAAAGAGTTGACTTTGCAGAATCTATCAAACTGCTTCGCCAATTTTGCGTCTAAAAACATGAAATTTTAGATGTAGGTTACCAGGACATGAGACAAACTTTTAATATATATATATATATATATATATATATATATATATATATATATATATAGTAATGTTACATGATAAGGGCTGTTCCCTTTTCATGTAAGTATAAAAATGGAGAATTTAGTTTAAAATGAAAATGAAATAGCAGTAGACAAATTCGAACCTCGTAATTTAGTTTAGAAATAGATTACGTGTGAGAATTTAAAAATGTAAAACAAACATTTGCTTAGAATATAGATAAATATTTCAAGGAAAGAATGTGAACTCTCAAGTTTGTTATGAAATTTTAAATTGAAAGAATGCAGCTTATAAGATAATGTTTTTAGCATATTGAATATAGGTTAAAATTCCTTTTGTAGAAATAGGAAAAGTTTTGGACACGTATGTCCAGAACACGTGAAAGAATGCACATGATTTAACATGTGTATGATGTCACGGAAAATAGAAAGTTCGAGGGATAGAAAAAAAACTTCAGAGTTAGTCAGTCAGTGAGAAAACTCGGAGAGAGTCAAGTCTAGGAAGCGAGACGTCCCTTCAAGAAAAAAATGTGAAGCCTTGAATTCTTGGTGATGGAAACACGGCCGTGTGACGAAATAAATCATCATGTGTTTTGTAAAGCTCGTCTTGTCTTATGATTCTTACGAAAAGGTAAAGTGAAATTGTATTATATATTTGTGTTATAAAATGTCTTTACATACACGTCTCAACATCATCATGTCTACACAATGTCTGAACTGTCTGAACACTGTTTCCTCACTCAAAGAGCTTTCTTCTTCTTCCATTCAACACAATTAAGGAATGAACATTTAATATATAAGAATCTCTCCTAACATGAACAATCTCTCTAACTCTACAACAACATCTCTCTCTCTCTCTCTCTCTCTGAGTCTCTTTAACATCCCTATCGAGAACTCTCTCTCACTAAGAAAAAGCATCACTTATAATAAAACTCTTACTTTATCTCCAAGACTCTCTCTATGAAACCCCTATATAACAAACAGTATTTTGGTGTCCGTGAACCAGTTTGCATCAGCGATGCAAAAAAACCGAACCTGGGGTCGATACGACGGAAAAAAAAAATTAAAAATTACACGATCACAGAATGCGAAAAAGAAAAAAAGAAAGACAACGTTTTAAAAGGGTCCAAGATAATTAAAAAAAAAAAAAATAATACCACGGAAAAAAATTACACGATCACAGAAATGCGAACCAAAAAAAACAAAAAAAAATTGAACATACACGCACACAGAGAACAAAAATACAAGAAATATTAAAAAAGAAAAAGAAGAAAAGGCCGATATGCCGTAAAAGAAATCCGTAGTAATGAATGGAAATATAGTAAACAAGTCACCATGCGTAATTCATTGATAAATGAATTGGTTTGTAAAAAAAACACACACACATACACATACACGCAAATGCACAGATTGTGGTCACCCATTATTGTTTTGAAATTTTTATGAAGTGTCAATTAGAAAATTGTGTCAATATGAAATCGTTTGGACGAATTGTTGAATTTAATCTGTCAATCAAAACAGGAATTTTTCAAAGGTCTCATGTAGTCTCTGAAACAGCGTGTAAATTGTTTGGAAATGCGTTTTTGTGTTCATAATTGAACTTTTCGGCTTTTTTGCGTGTTCATTTATTTATTTTTTTTGAAAAAAAGGGACAATTTTTTTTTTTGTCAGCGGACTTTTGAAATGTATAATGTAACGAATTTTTTTAATTATTTTTTGTGTGTTTTGTTGCAAAATGTTTAAATGTATTAGGGTATTTTTTTATTGAAAATGTTTTTATGATGTTGAACAAATATTGTAAATTGTCTAAATGTATATCATTGATTTTTACAGCACACTGGAGGTGCATGCTGAGCAAAAAAAAGGGTACATTTTTTAAAATTTGACCTTCTGGGGGCAAATCAAGTGATTAAGTTAGATCAAGGAACAAAAAAGAAAAAAACAAAAACAGAAACGATCAAATTTTTAACTGTGACTCTTAATATGACACCTTAAATTTTATTGTTTTGGGCTCAAATCAAGTTATTAAGTTAAAACCATGTCAAAGGAACCTACATCTAAAATTTCAAGTGTTTAGACTAAAACATTGTCGGAAGAGTTTTGTAGATTTCTCAAAGGTCAAATCCTTGAACTTTGACCCCTTAACGGCTAAATTTCTAGCCGAAAACAGATCACATCGGTTTCCTAAATCTCAGTACACTGTATTTAAAATTTCGAGTCTGTAGACTGAATATTAACACAGTTATTGCGAAGGAAAATGTACACAGAAACACAGACAGGCAGACAGACACACACAGACAAGTTCACTTTTATATATATATATATATATATACATATTTATATATATATATATACATATTTATATATATATATATTAAGTAATGTGATTGATAATTTAAAATTTAAAAATCAAATTATAATTACATTAAGAATCCGTTTCATAAGAAGGAACAACACCAAAATCAATTATCTGTACGATCGTTTCGGAAAACAATGCTTTTTATTGTGGTAGACATCAAGTTACGTACAATAATTAGATATAGTTTTTTTAATAAGCAAGGTCTCCTCGTCAGCAAATTTTGAATGGTTTTTATTAAATTTAAAAGAGACCATAAATAAACCTAGCATTAAAAGTAAGGCAGATGTATCTTTTAATTTTTCGCTTTTTGAAATCAGGAACTATGGTTAAAATACTCATTTAGATGTTTGCTATAGCTTTTTACCTTATAAAACCCTTATTTCCAAATTTCAAACAGTATTTTTTTTTAAATCCAAGATGGCGGCCTTCAACGCGCTCTAATAAAAACGTGTTTTTCCGCTGTAAAAAAAAAAATACTTGATGAAATTAAGTCAAAATTTTTTTTTCGGAGAACTTTGTTCTATAACGTACATACAATTTGAACTTTTTTCGGTATTTTCATTTTTTAATGTCTTGACTAAACTGTACAAGTATCATAAATAATTATAAAATATATCTTCAATCTGCTTTCGAAAGAGAGTCGCAGCGCCATTTGTAACGAAAACGCGCTTATTTTTGTTCGTACTTACTGACATGGTATTTCGCTACTGCCTTTTTAGCGGTGACTGTTTTCTTGTCTGATTTTCCTAAAATTAGAAATGCGTTCATTCAACGAGAATTCTCTGCTTTATTATAAAAATTACTGAAACAAAGGACAGTCTCCTTTCGCTTTAAAAGAATTACCAGACGAGCATGATAGAGATAACGACAAAAGCGTAGGAATACAGGGGTTTCCGCGCTACAGGGTTTTCTTCCTTATTCTTTTTGTCTCTTTGCAAAACCCAGCCATGTAGAAGCATGAGAAATGTTTCAGACTTTCTTCGAATATCAAATTTTTTCCGCATTGCTATCACCCTTCATACACAAAATGACATATTTGTTTACCAGTACTTCTTCAAGCAGACTATCGAAGTCGTCGCAAACAAACGTTTCTTTATATTACATTTGTAAATGCCTCACTGAGCGTTCTCACCTTCTTTTGGTTGGGCAGTTCATACATTCCGATGTCTCTAGTTTGCTTTGTCATCTACAGTAATGCTTTTTTTTTTTCAATTCCATTGTCCTGACTGAATGTTCTCGTTGTGTTTATCGATTTTTCCAGTTCCTTTTTGCTTTGAGAAAACAGCTTCAGGTCATTCATATACATGAAGTGGTTCGTTCTTTGTTCTGTGCCTGTAAATTTGTATCCAGCATTACATTTGCTTATTATTATTATTATTATTATTATTATTATTATTATTATTATTATTATTAGTAGTAGTAGTAGTAGTAGTAGTAGTAGTATTAGTATTATTATTATTATTATTATTATTATTATTATTAGTATTATTATTATTATTATTATTAGTATTATTATTATTATTATTATTATTATTAGTATTATTATTATTATTATTTTTATTATTATTATTATTATTATTATTGTTGTTATTATTATTATTATTATTTTTATTATTATTATTATTATTATTATTATTATTGGCTCACGAGGAGTTTTCACATAGGGCTTCAAAGATCACTCCTTTAAAAAAAAATATAGCCTGTGGTGTTCCTTGGAATCTGAGTGAAAACAAGTCTCTCCAGATTTTTAGTACTCTCCACCTCTTTCGATAACATTTGCAAACACATTTACATTATCGCATCAGCTGTTTGCCATTGATTTCTCGTTGGCAGCTGCTATTGGCCTTCACACACACCCATAGACATTTTGTCGGGATTATTTCACCAACAAGAAGAGGGGGAGTGTAAGAAAAGGCAGTAAATGCTTGCAACGAAATGGTGACGTTGCTTACAAGCAGTCTTTTCTTTCCTTGTGAAGGTAACAATTAACTGGTAACGTTTGCCGAACAACAGTAACGAGGTAATCAGTCTAAGAGACGCCAACCGACTAGCAAGCTAGGTAACTAGCTTCTTAACTAATAACTAACCCGTAGTAAGACAACTCCTTTTATACATACTAACTCTCAGTGGCGAGAATTCCAACGGGATTTCCAACGAGATTAGAATGTCTATTTAACTTAGTAGGAAATAGACACCCAGTTTTTCAGTAACGGCAAAACAGCAGTTCAGTGTCTTTTCTTCCCTCCGACCCACCCCCGGTAAGTCAAATCAATTTCATCCTTACAATTTAAGTAGACGATCACGAGCCATTAAGAAATATAAAGGAGTTTAAAGTTAAGTCCACCCTCTTAATGTCTACATATACCCCTATAAATCGAAGTCGACACAAACAAACGTTTATTTATATTACGTATTCACAATTTACAGAGGTCTGGGGAAAGGGCTCATCCGATGAATCATGAAACTATCTGAGTTTGTTTGAAAAATAAAAAAATAAAAAGCAATGATCAACGCTGTACAAGGACATGTGTAAAAGAATGGTAGCACTGGGGATTCATTGGGTGATGGGAGAAAAATAGGAAGTGAGATGGTAATCTAAATTTCAGCAATGATATTTGATTTTTATTACTTATATAAATACAGAGTTTTTCGTCGCACTTACATCTGTATCAAAGTCTACATTTTTTTAGTTAAAAATTATTGAAACAAACTGTATAATATACTCAGTCATGGATATACGAGCGACTAAGTAAATTTTAGTTAATGACACGTAAGTTCTTTTTTTTACTTTTGAAACCATTACAATGTATTAGATAAAAAATCATAATCAATAGAATATTTGCTCTATAAGAATAAATATGAAATCTGCATGAATTTAAATATCATATCTTTGCGTATTTTACGATGTACGTGTGTGTAACTGAAAAGCTGGCACTTGTATCAGCAGAAGTAGCTAACATATACAAATGACCAAGCCAGCTGCACGATGTGACGTCACAGCAGAGAAAAAGGTCACACTTGAAATGGAGAAGCGGTGTTCAGAGATGCACATGTTCGAGGCGTGCTTAAAGAAGCAGAGGTATTCGATGCCTGTTCCGAGAAAGAAAGGTCATCGAGACGGGTGTTCAGAGAAGCACATGTTCGAGACGAAAAGTAACACGTGGCCCGAGAAGGAGAAATGAAGTGTTTAAATATTAAAAAAAAAACAATGTGTGGTTGGAAATACCAGATATAAACGTTTTTTTTTTTGTTAAAACACAAAGTGAGTCGAGTTTTTTGCCCATTTCCTTTCTTTCTTTATATACTGACTACGCTACGTGTGTGTGGACACGGGAAAAACAAATGATGATTTTTTTCTTTGTCTGTTGCGTGAAAATTTTACGTCAGATCCAACGAGTCGTGAGCATAAAAAACGTCGCCGGTAAAGATGACACGAGTGGATGAATACGAATAATGCCACAATTAAAAATATAAATAAAAATCTCAAAATTCAAAACGTGTTTATCAAAGTCTACATAAAACGAAAACTTTAAGAAAATCAGAACTTCTACTTTTTTAGGTGATTACGCGAAAGTCAAACTCACTAACTGTATCAGAATCTAGAATTTTTCACAAGATCGGTAATTATGTCGGCGCCGGGGAAATATTGGAGTCATCCTATAAATAACAACGAGTTCAATAAAAAAAAAGTGTTAAAAATTTATAATAATATTAGCAGGTGAGACTCGGCTTTATCAGATCGTAAAATACGCTTAAATATATTTTAATTCATGCAGATTTCGTATTTATTATTACAGTGCCAATTTTGTATTGAATATTATATTGTACCTAATATGTAATAGTGATGTCATAAGTTTAAAAATGCTTCCAAATTACCAATATCTCTCTGTCCTTCATTAGTAAGCAAAGAAACAAAAGACACTCATGAATATGCATTGATGGTATTGATTGCCAGTTTAATGATAACTAATATCATGAGAGGATTGAAAATGATATATAAAATAAACAAAATTGATTACTTATGAGGATGGTTTATAACAAGAATGGGTTTAGATTTGATTTTAAAAGAATCATGTTGCAGTATGAAGGGAAGTTATCCAGCGGTAATTTGCACGTGTTGGTTAGTTCCCTACTTTCACACGATCGAATCGTCAGGATATGACATGGCTTTCTTCACGATCACACTAATAAAAAAAAAATGTCAAGCACCTGTGTTATCTTGATTATTCGAATGACTGTTCTCATCTTAGATATTATTTTTACAACGTTTCAGCCGATGTAACCACCACCATTGTTCATCTGCGCCTTGGAAAACTTGCAAATCTTTACGTTGAACTCGGAAATCTATGTGTGATTTAAAACCCAACAATTTATTTAATACTTGGCGGATTTTTGTGCTCTTTCTGTCAAGTATTATAAGGGAAGAAATCTTCAACATTTCGTAAACATCTAGCATATAAACGGCTATACGTATGCCTGTCTGCTTGTCGGTCTGTTTGTACGTTTCCATATTTTCAAACTCTATCTCCCCCGGTACTAAAAGTCGTAGAGAGGCGCAAGGAATCTGAAATAATGGATTTTTTACGGGCCGTTCTTTAATGAGTTTTTAGTCGGTACAAATAGTTTTTAATGAGTCTTTGGCCGGTACAAATAGTTTTTAATGAGTCTTTAGCCGGTACAAATAGTTTTTAATGAGTCTTTAGCCGGTACAAATAGTTTTTAATGAGTCTTTAGCCGATACAAATAGTTTTTAACGGGTCAAAAATGGGTCAAAATATAAAAAATCGTTATTCATTTTGCGCATTCATCTTAGTTTATTTTAATTTTTAATCAATTCATATGCGGGTCTTGTTGGCATAGTGGTGACGTAACCAGATTGTAATGCTACAATTTCGGTTTCGATTCTCGCTGATAGGACCATTTTTTTACTTTTGAAATCGCTATTCTATAAAAAATATATACAAAATCGGGACAAATTAAATTATCACATTTAAGCGTATTTTACGCACAGGCAAAAGCAAGTGCCTTCCTTACCCTGCTAGTCCCAAAATAAATACTTTTTTCTGAATTTTCAATCTGATCTTTAAAACAATATAAAAATAAAAGGATAAACCATTTTGTGAGTTCAAAATTGCTTAACAACTAATACAACTAAACAATAAAAAGTACATTCTTTTTGGGATACGCAGCCATACGGATATCAAAAGAAATTTATTAGCTGATTTAGCAGCGAAAATCTTAAACATCTGTTATGCGACCATACCTGCTGTTGATTTTATAAGCCTGACTTTACTGTTTGTGCGGTAATAATGGTTGAGATTGAAAAGGCATTGAATTGAATCGTTTTGAGATTGAGTTCATGTTCTTCCACTGCATTGAGTGAGTTTTAGTCTGTAGGTCAACCAGGATAGTTGTAGGTAATAAGGATAATCTGTAGGTCAACCAGGATAGACCTGGTTGAGTCTCGTTTAATGAGTATTTTGTAAACACATTCTTAATTATTTGAACTTTACGCATTCCAGCTGGCTAGTCTCTTCCAAGTACTCTCGTAGATGTGGGACTCTATATATTTTTTATTTTCTAGAATGTACAGAAATGACATAAAAACAACAACAAAAAAATGGGCACAAGGCCAGTCAAAAATTAGGGAGGGGTTATTTATCTTCATTCTTGTCACTGTACCATTGTTTGTATATGCTGATACTAGCTGAATTTCTCATTCACAACAATACCGGAAGCACATCGAAGGTCGTCCTACTAAAGATCCCCAAATCATATGGTGAGTGCGGGCGTGTGTGTGTATGCGTGTGTGTGTATGTCTGTGTATTGCGTGTGAGTGTGCGTGTTTGTATGTGCATGTGTGTGCGTGTGTGCGTATGTGTGTGCGTATGTGTGTGCGTGTGTGTATGTGTGTGTGTGCGTGTGTGTGTGTGTAATTTAAAATAATAAAACAAAGTGGAAAACACAGAATTATATAAGAAGTCGTTTGCTTTATTTCATTGGTTTTGGAGTGAGAGAAAAAAGCCCCAAAAATAAAATCAATATTTAATAAAAACCCTCCCGACCCTCTCTAGGTGGTAGATCGTCAACTGTTTTCCAGCTAGGTGTGAGTCGAAAACAAGCAGGTCGCTTTGTACATGGGGCTGAGTTCTTGGAAGGGAGTATATTAAGCTGCTCCAAGATCACTTATTGGCGTGTCCGAGGACGAAAAAGAAAAATATCGGCGTGTGGGTATCTTGGATGTTTCCAATAGGAGATGGAGGGGCGGTTAGCTGAGAAACTATGTTAATAATTTTTCAGAGGTCTGGAGTTCAACATCTGACTCACAAATAAGTCATGCTTATGTTACCACTTTTCTCTGTAACTTGATCCTTTTTAATATTTAATGTTTTAAAGCTTCACCAGGCTCCGAGTTGTTTTTTTTTCTTTTTTCGAGGTTCCAGTCTGAGCCGACATTGAAAAAAATTAGTTTCTAAAATATATACCACGTGTTGTCTTATTAATGACCTTTCAAGATTACAGGATTATATGTTGATTTTTATCTTTCTAAAGGGACATAAAAGTAGTACAATATTGTTGTGTTTGGGGAATTAATTTCACCCATCCTGGAGCGGGTATTCTATTAGTTTTAATATATAAAACTCAGCATATTATTGTATTATGACTACTATATTAAATAATTTTCAACAGATAAAAATTGAATTCTTTATATCAGTACAATAAATCCATAAAAATCATTATATTTTAATAAGTATTTAATCTGAGAATATTTCTCGAATTGAACATGTATTTTATTATTAAAATACTTTAAGCAATATTTTATTAAATCCATCCATGGTTGACCAATTAGATGGGCAATGTCATCAGCTCCATTTCAGTCATGGCTGGTGTTACCAGATCAGGCTGTCTGAAGATATCAGCTTCCTGACCTAAAATACACCAAATATTGACGCTATCATTTTTTTCTTTTTCTATGCAAAACTCAATCATGTTCTAAAAGCCCAAAATATATTTTTTTAAAATTCCTTTATAAAACGATTCAACCAAACCAAACATCATGAATAAATAATTGCCTTTGTCCTCTAACTGCATGCCAATTGGCTGATGAGTATGAGCGGTGGCAACTAGAAAGCGAACCGACTGGAATGAATTTACTAACAACAAACCACAAGACAGATGGCAAAATACGGAACTAAACATAAATGACAAAACCATGGCCCATACACATTTTCCCCAGTCACATCTTATAGGAAAAGAAAACCAACCCATTTGTATACCATGTAACGCACCACACTATTTTCTTTATAAAAAAAACCTTACTTACGCTTTATTCTATGCGATGTTTAGCGATAGTTATATTAGGAACTAAATTAATTATTAAGGCTTTATTGATCTCTCTGATAAAGGAGGAGTGTAGAGTGTAATATATAACGCACGTAGGTATATAGCATATCTTCCATAGTGGGGTTAAGATATGTGGAGAGTATGTGTGTGTTAAACTCTCTGGGAGAATATAGGCCAGTTACTTGAAAGTTGCTCATTTAATCATCTGTGTAGATGTGTTGTAGCTATGATGGGGGTTTACATGAGATAGGCGGTTATGCTATGTCGGTATATATTTTAATTGTTGGATATTCTTAGAAAATAAATGAATACATCTATTATATTTAAATATATAGTTTTCATACCTTCATTTTTTTTTCTGTATTAACTTCTATATTGGTATCTCCTCCAAAAATACATTTCATTATCTTCCTTTAAACCTCCATATATATATATATATATATATATATATATATATATATATATATATATATATATATATATATATATATATACATATATATATATATATAGCCAGTAGAGTTTAGTTTCCTAGAAGTACATCCAATGAAACAACACGTGTCTACCAAAATAGTGCTCAATGAGTGAACAGAGCATGTATATTAATTTTATTTATACAAACATTGATGGCTACATATGTGCATACATGTTTCTGTAATCACCCACGTTGGGGGATTACGTTTTCAGGCCAAGGCTTTTGAAGGTAGTTCTTGGCCTGAAGACGTAATCACCCAACGTGGGTGATTACAGAAACATGTATGCACATATGTAGCCATCAATGTTTGTATAAATAAAATGAATATATATATATATATATATATATATATATATACATACATATATATATATATATATATATGTATATATAAGGTGTTCCATATATTTTATCTCTTCGTTAATCGATCATAAGCGTGCTTTATTTCAGATCGTAGTTTAAAATAAATATAATTATTTATTTCAAGCAGTGAAAGATGTCGTTTAAATAAAAAATCAAACAAAAAAAAATACTCGTTTTTTTTCCGATTCCGATACCCCCAAATGTTTTGATTTTTCGGTTCCCTATTCCAATTTCGATTAATCGTCCCAACACACACACACACACACATACACACACATACACACACACACACATATATATATATATGCATATATATGTATATATATGCATGTATATATATGTAAATATATACATAAATATATAAATAACTATATATATATTTACATAAATATACATGTATATAATATATATATATGAATATATATATAATATATATATATATAAATATATACATATATAAAATATATACATATATTCTATATATGTATATATATATAAATATATATTTATATATATTTATATACATTTGTATATATATAATATATATACTTAAAAATGTTTTTAAAATCATAAAGCAAAACATATACGTTGCATTTAATATTTGCATGAACATATATATATATATATATATATATATTCTTGCTTGATTATATATATATAATTATATTATATATACATATATATATATATTCTTGCTTGATTATATATATATAATTATATTATATATACATATATATATATACTTGCTTGATTATATATATATATATAATTATATTATATATACATATATATATATTCTTGCTTGATTATATATATAATTATATTATATATACATATATATATATTCTTGCTTGATTATATATATATAATTATATTATATATACACATATATATATATTCTTGCTTGATTATATATATATAATTATATTATATATACATATATATATATATTCTTGCTTGATTATATATATATAATTATATTATATATACATATATATATATATTCTCGCTTGATTATATATATATATATATAATTATATTATATATATACACATATATATATATATTCTTGCTTGATTATATATATATATAATTATATTATATATGCACATATATATATATATATATTCTTGCTTGATTATATATATATATATATAAGTATATTATATATACACATATATATATATATTCTTGCTTGATTATATATATATATAATTGTATTATATATACACATATATATATATTCTTGCTTGATTATATATATATATATAATTATATTATATATACACATATATATATATATTCTTGCTTGATGATATATATATATAATTATATTATATATACACATATATATATTCTTGCTTGATTATATATATATATATAATTATATTATATATACACATATATATATTCTTGCTTGATTATATATATATATAATTATATGATATATACACACATATATATATATTCTTGCTTGATTATATATATAATTATATTATATATACACATATATATATATATATATATTCTTGCTTGATTATATATATATATAATTATATTATATATACACATATATATATATTCTTGCTTGATTATATATATATAATTATATTATATATACACATATATATATATTCTTGCTTGACTATATATATATATATAATTATATTATATATAGACATATATATATATACACTTGCTTGATTATATATATATAATTATATTATATATACACATATATATATATATATTCTTGCTTGATTATATATATATAATTATATTATATATACACATATATATATTCTTGCTTGATTATATATATATATATATAATTATATTATATATACACATATATATATATTCTTGCTTGATTTTATATATATAATTATATTATATATACACATATATATATTATTGCTTGATTATATATATATAATTATATTATATATACACATATATATATATATATATATTCTTGCTTGATTATATATATATATAATTATATTATATATACATATATATATATTCTTGCTTGATTATATATATATAATTATATTATATATACACATATATATATATATTCTTGCTTGATTATATGTATATAATTATATTATATATACACATATACATATATATATATTCTTGCTTGATTATATATATATATAATTATATTTTATACATATATATATATATAAATATATATATATGTGTGTGCGTGTGTGTGTGTGTGTGTGTCCACCATATGCTTTTTCTCTCCATTAATGTATCATAACGTTGTTTTGTTTTGGCGTGTATAATTTCCATCGTATCTCTTGTCCTTTTAATTATACGTAAAATATCTAAGTTATTCTTGTTCTGTTGCGTATATAATTAATCGAGATAAATTGTACTTACCTTTTGGCTTTACTCTATGGGTCTTATCTTCGGCTAAAAGAAATATTATTATGTAAATTATTGGAACATGCAATCATTGTCAATTATGTTATCTTTATTAATCATGTTTATCACATACAAATTAATTATAGTAACAATAACAATCATAATAACAATAACATAAAATAAAAAAACAATAATAACAACAAGAACAATAATAACAACAATAATAACAACAACAAAAGCAATAATAATAACAGCAACAAAACAAACAACCATAATAATAACATCAACAAAAACAACAATAATAATAACAACAAAAACAACAATAATAATAGCAACAACAAACATAGCAGCAAAAACATCAACAACAATAATAACAACATCAAAACAACAACAATAATAAACTCAACAAAAACAATAATAATAAGAAGAAGAACAAAAATCCAACAATATTAACAACAGCAACAAAAACAATAATAATAACGTCGTCAACAAAAATAACATCAATAATGCTAATAACAACCATATCAACAACAACAACAAACACATAACAATAATAATAACAATAACAAAAGCAACAACAACAACAACAAAACAGCAACAATTAAAAAAACAACAACATTAATAATAACATCAATAAAAAAAAATAATAACAACGGAAACAAGACCAGTAATAATAACAACAACAAAAACAACAACAAATATATCATCAAATACAACAACAATAATAATAACTGCAACATCAGTAAATCATCAACAACAACAACAAAAACTTTGAAAAAAAAATTGGAGAAATTGGAATCAAAGAGATTGCAGAAAAGATTCAACAAATTTCAATAATGAAAATTGCAAAAATATTAAGGAAACCCCTTAAATATATTGAGACGAATATCACATATAAACTATACACAAACTGGATACAGAAACAACTACAGACGAAACATACAAAGGAACATTGAATGGAATCGTAAAAAGTAAAACTGTATAATTGTAAGATACCCCCCTATCCTGTGATTGTCACCATAAACTGGCACCACACAAAACAATATAGGTAAAGGAGGACGGAAAAACTGAGAGGAGAAATCCCTAGCCAGATTCCGCTGGATGAGCCCAAGGAGGACTGGGACGTTGAGGAGGCTTATTGGCATCCAAATTCAAGTGAAACCAATTGTAGCCTCCAACAAATAAATCAATGGTATACGAGCGTTGAGATAGCGCAAAGTATTTTGCAGAGATTATCGAAAGAGGTGGCGAGTACTAGAAATCTGGCGAGACGTTATCACTCAGATTTTAGGGAACACCACAAGTTGTTCCCAAAGAGCAATCTTTGATGATTGTTTGTGTGACTACTAGTGACTACGGTAGGTTCTCTCTACCATGCTAGAAATCTAATAACGCACGAAAGTGTCCTGTACCTCTATAAGGTCACCATTCGCCCGTGTATGGAGTATTGTTGTCATATTTGGGCTGGTGCATGTATCACCCCTCTGCTTGTTCTACAAATACTTTAACGGTGAATGCTCCGACGAACTGCAAGCACTTGTACCCCCTCGACGTAAATGCCCCCGACAAACCCGACAAGCAGCAAAATCACACTCCTTCACAGTTGAACTCCCTAGATGTAAGAGATCCTTCTACTCCAGTAGTTTCTTCCCCAGAACCGCTAGACTTTGGAATTCCCTTCCGGGTTATTGCTTCCCCAACTGTACTGACATGGAGAAGTTTAAATGTAACGTGAACGACATCTTGCTGCCCAACTCCCCACATAGTACCCCTGTAGCTTATGTCCCTGATAGTAGTCCCCTACATCAAAGTGCAATGTGCCTTGTTTCGGGGTGAAAATGTAATAACAAAATATAATAATAATGTTAGCCTTGTTAGAAAAAAGAACACGTGGAAATGATCATTGCTATAGCAGTACCAGCTGTTGCGAATGTAGACGAACAAGAAATAAAAGTCAGAAAGTACCAAGACTTAAAATGGAAGATAAAAAGATTGTGAAAGTTGAAAAAGTAGACGTTACGTTTATGAATTTTTGAGATGAGGATTAGTTATTCGTATTATTTAGATTCTTCAGACTATTATCCTCATCTTGAGTCTCATTTTTCAGAACATGTCGGTCCAGCAAGGACTCCCATGCTCAGTGGTGTAATTACTTGGAGTAATCTATATATCTATAAAAGTGAAATAGTCTATCCGTGTGCATGGCGGGTACCTGTGTGTTTACATTTCTCGACCTTACTACTCTGTCTATTTTCAGTCTACAGACTTGAATATAAAATATTTGATTCTTTCTAAATAATTAGTTTCGCCTTTCTGATTACCTTTGAAGCGGCAATTTTATGCTCGGTTAGTTTGTATTATTTTTTTACATTTCCTTCATTTTTTCACGAGTTGTTTTAAATGACATGTGCATCTTTGCAATTTATGACTATAATAAATTACAGTTTCATTTAATGCCAAAAAGCAGCAAATTCCAGCATTAATACAAGTATAATTTGCTGATTTCTTTATGTCCTTTGATGAGAAGAATAGCAAGAAGAGCATTCATTGAAACTCCGCGGAATAAGGACTTTGTAAAATACATTTGATTGTAAATTTCAATTTACAGTTTTAATTTCTTTTCTCTTATAATAAGTCCTACTCTCTATTGCTTATTGAGCTTTTTTTTATTTGGTTGAGCTAAAATATAAATACTGGTATTTATATTATTTTGAAGTTTACTATTACTTCTATGAGGTAAACACTGCGTCTTTTTTATTTCATTATATATATATATATGTGTGTGTGTGTGTGTGTTTAGTGAATGAATGACGAAAGTCTTTATCCCAAATTTCATGATGTTGACCATTTTATAATTTATTCTGTTGACATTTACAATTGTTGACACTATCTGTTTCGTAGCACAACATCAATCACTTAATTATTATATACATTATTGAATCTATTTTGCTCTTAACTCATTAGAGGAAATAGCAACAATCAATCCATCAGAAGGAAATAAAATGCGTTCTGATATAATTAAATCCAAAAATGGGAATAGAAGCTGTAAATATCTTTTAATATGTTTCCATTACGCCAAATTGAAAATGGCGTACTGAAAACATATTTAATTTTAGCTTCTTTGGGATAAATGTTATCTTAATTTTAGATGTTATCTAAATATTACCTACCTTCTTGTTGAACTTTCAGATTCTTTGAGGCATCATGTGATGCAGCTTTTGCACCGGAAGCTAAAAGAAAAGAATAATATCTAGAATTACAAAACGCCATGTTTTTGTCCACTTATAGCGTTTACTAGCAGGATGAGAGACGTTACCCGGGATTGAATAATGCTGAACGAATGTTTCACACTCCCATATATATTTTTGTTCATAGTTCACTTTTTCAACCAAACCTTTTGATTACCTACTCTAATTGGAGAACCATCGCGATGTACTCGGAGGGACATTCGTGCATCTCTCGCAGTGACTTAGTTCACAATATATTGTAGCCTTCATTGCAATGTTCACACCTAAAGTAAGGCAATTAATTAAAAAGGCTAGAAAAGGCTCAAATAAGAATGTGGAGATGTTATTTGTCTGTTTATAGATATATATATATATATATATATATATATATATATATATATATATATATATATATATATATATATATATATGATGAAGCTAATATACACACACATTGGCTAGTTCTCACCTTAGGCAAGAAAAAAAAAAAAAAATATATATATATATATATATATAGAGAGAGAGATAGACAGATAGATAGATAGATAGATAGAGAGATAGATAGATAGATAGACTAACAGGGACACCTACTTTTGGGGGGATTTAATGAGAATGTCCGAATATTCCACATTTTAATTTATTATCATCGAAATCGATAGAATCGCCCATTTTTCTATCAACTCGATTGGTTCCCTGTTCTAATTGCGACCCTTTCTGAGATTGACTGGGAAAAAAGCTTCACGTGCGTTCCTGCAGTGTAAGTTCACAATACATTGAAGTTTATATTAAACTGTAGAAAACCTACCGTTCATTTTATAAAATTATTTTTATATAATAGTTTGCTATAAAGTTTAAAATTCTAAAAGTCAAGGTTCAATCCTGCGCTAAAGATGAAAATGTATTTTGAATGCGCCTCTTGACTTATAAAAGAACATGCTGTTGGAATTCTACGCCGGGCCCTTCACCTCGTGCGATGATAAAACTTCTCAAATTCATCTGTCATAGTAGGCTATCTCTGAGTGTAAACTAGACTTTTCCTTCTTCAATCGGATTTTTTTTTCGATTATCGATTTCCGGTACTTATCGGAGGTATTCCCATTAAAAACATATCTAAAAATGTAGTGGGTGATGTCCAAAATAAAAATGCATAAACCCGTTTGTACACAAATCGTCTGCACATACACTATCCTGAATAAAAAAAACAAATAATTATGTTTTAGAACAATAAGAAAACATTCTAATTTATTTAAATAGTCTTTCTGGGAGAGATTTAATTCATAAAAAAGATAGATTTATCTTAAAATAAATCAGTTTAGCCGAAATCTACAGACAGATGTCAGGTCAAAGCACGAATACTTGCATTTACAAAGTGCGACACATACACACATATATACATACACACATACACACTGTTACAAACAGTCACCCCGACATCAAATACTGTTTTATTATTCTGTTAGTAATATAAGATAGATGTTTGATTTATGTTCGAACTGAATGGGGATCCATCAAAACCCAGTGTTAAAATCAGTCTGGCCGAGGACAGAGAGAGTGACGTGTGGCGGCGGAACAGTTACTACACAGCGATCCGATCTCGGAAGCAGAGAAAGAAACCACTACGGATTTCATCACCCACGGAGAGAGAGAAAGGAAGAGAGGGGGAGAGAGGAGAGGAAAAGAGAAAAAGAGAACGAGGGAGTTTAAAAACGTTCGACCGACGTTAGCACCAAACACCTCCCACCTCCTCTAATATGAAAGCAAGTGACAGGTCATCCCTTGGCCAACGCACATAGTGACCTCGTTTGCGCCAAAAAGCAATAGGAATCAGAATAGGATTTCGTCGATTCTATTTTTAGAATCAAGGTTGAAACAAATAAAGGAAAAAATAATAATTCTCTCGTGCGGGAAGTTCGACCGTAAATGCCGATCGTATAAAACGTGTTTTCTGGACATTCAAACGATATATCGCATTTCCGAATTTGACAAAAACGAAGAAAAAAAAAAAGAGATTCCTAAATTAATCCCTCGATAAAGCTACTTAGGATAACCCAAAACGGATGCCGACAGGCATATTTGAAAAAAAGGAACAAATCGCCAAATCTGCAAAGTCATCGTTGTGAATTTATGTCTCCCATGCAATGAGGAGACCCAATTAACTGGAATGTATCGCACGGCGTTGAAAGACTGAATTTGATGATTGAAACTTTCGGTATTTTTTTAGATTAGGTCCACCGCCACAATTTTCTTTTAAATGACGACTTTTAGAGGTTTTCGACTACGCTGAATGCGGAAATTGGATTGAAATTTTGCAGAAATAAGTAGTTATCGAAATATAAAAAGTTGTTTTGTGCATTCTATTCTTTGTCGGCCATCTTTGTTACGCGCGTAGATTTGTTTGTGGCGCGCTTGCACACGCGTAATACAGACTGCCGCCAAAGAATACAATGCATAATACAACTTTTTATATCTCGATAACTACTTATTTCTGTAAAATCACAATGCGATATCCGTATTTAGCATAGTCGAAAACTTATAAAAGTCGTCATTTAAAAGAAAATACCAAATTTTATTCCCTCACAAGAGAATTTATCTGGATTAATTGTGGCAATTGCAAATGGTCAAAAGAAAAGAACTGAACTGTAAGTGAAAAAAAAACCCCAAAACAAACAAACTTTACTTTCTTTCTCTGTCGAGCTGGAGATCTGGTTTTTCCTCGTGTGGCCTGGTTGCTGCCGTTGACCCTTTTTTTCTGTTGTAGGATTATCTTTCAGTTCGTATATTAAAAATATTCCCCAATCCCATTAACTTTGAATACGTTTGTTTTTTTGTTAAACCTTTCTTTTCCCTTATCATTAATAAATTTAGTTTTATATTGTTTGAAAGTGTTTGTTCTTGTTCTTTTTGCTAATTGCATTGTGTTCGATTTTTGTGTTTATTTTGATTCCCGTTTGTCTCACTGGTGTTGTTTCAAACCATTTTGTATAAAAAAGGAAAATTGAACCCAGCTTGAACCTATGAACATACTCCTAATGTAGAAGATGTGTCTGCCTATGATAAGCGTTTGCTATCCATAAATGCCCTCACTAAGGGCTGCGATCCATTAGTAGTCGTTGTAAGTGAGACACGCGGGATGGTCGAACACGTGCGAGAAATAATGAAGTCTGTAAGGTTAGATGATAGAAAGGTGTCTTAGGTGGAACAGTTTCTAATGTCGTCTACATGCGACGACCTTCAGAAATTAATTAAAGACGATATTATAGCGGAAGGAAGGCATTATGACCTTAATGTAAGATCTGTCCTTCGGAAGGCACAATTGATTCCCATAGTAGCGGAATATCTGAGAAGTCAGGAGATAGAAGTGAATGGTTTTATAGAATCTCCGAAAGTTGACAGACTGTGTAAGCTAGTCAGGGTAGGGAAACACTAAGGACTGAACGTGGCACCAGGCACGAGACCACCCGATTTAGTTAAAATGATAGCAGGCTATCTCTTTGAGAATTGCATGTTCGACAATGACAATAAAGAAATTCGAGAGAAATCCCACGCGCGTAATATCGAGCGTAGGGTAGAAACGGATGAGGTAGTTCACCCATCCTGGTCAGGCATGAATGCCAAAACGGAGTCAGACGCTCCATGTAAAACGGAGGCAGACGCTCCATGTAGAACGGAGGCAGACGCTCCATGTAAAACGGAGTCAGACGCTCCATGTAAA
Organism: Euprymna scolopes; assembly: GCF_053919585.1. Lineage (NCBI taxonomy): Eukaryota > Metazoa > Mollusca > Cephalopoda > Sepiida > Sepiolidae > Euprymna > Euprymna scolopes. The sequence continues at coordinate 23,941,020 of NC_136511.1, read as the reverse complement.
ACGGAGGCAGACGCTCCATGTAGTGCAGTAGTAGACTACCCAAAGCAGCGGACAATCTGAACATCTCGCAGTACGCTTGTCGACTGCGGATGTAAATGAGAGATACGAGGAGGATGAAAAACTCAACCTGTCTCAGTCATGTAAGAATACTAAGGTGGAGGAAACGTCCCCATTCGAGGAATCAACAAGTGCGCATAGTATCGGTGAAGCGGTCACTAGCAAATCCACGCCACAGGCAGCGACCGTGGTTGAATCTGGAAATATCGCAACTCGAGACAAGTTGGTCAGAAATCGGCCATGCAAAGTAATAGATAAGAACCGCGACATGTTAGAGCTGAAAGGTGGTGAGATCCCGTCAGATGAAAATAGCATTGATTGTATAGCAGTTACGACAGAGAATAAAATCAACGGTGTTATGGAGAGTGGCACTCGAAACTTTGAAAAGGTTTACGTTGCAGGTATCCACAGGGCTGTTCGTACTAAAGTTGTCGATGATAGAATTCAAAGCTTGGATTACAAGTTCCTGATTCTGCAAGGCACATCTTTTAATTAATCGATTCAGACGTCTCCAATGTATCAGCCGGTGCACAGTGTTGCTTTTACAAGATCCCTATGATAGTCAGAAATATTCTCACTTTTTGTTTACTATTATTCTATGTAAAATATTAGGTGTGTGCAAAAATAATGTCGTTTTGTTACGTTAAATTTCTTGTCATAAACGACATTATTTTTGCTAAAACCTGGTAGGTATAATGAATCGCTTTTGTTAATATATGCTTTTTGAACTCGTTATTTTTTTTGTTTATTGTATAACATATCTTCCGTTCTTCTCGCATTTAATGAAAAACTACAAAAAAGAATTAAGCAGAGGAGAAATGGCGAAGAGACTGTCGGTATAATGTGGGGACAAGAAGAAGAGGGAGAAAAAACAAGAAGAGGAAATAAAAAGGACTTATACATGGGTTGTACGGCACAATCACGTTGACACACCGGTTTCTGCTAGATTCACCGAAGTTAAGCAACGTTGAACCTGGTCAGTACTAAATGGGTGACCATTTGGGACTTTCATGTGCTGTAAGTGCTCTCCGCTTATCTCGGCATTGTTTCCAGTCGTCCTGGACTTCTCCTTGCCACTGGAATCAAACAGTGCCGATTCAGGAGAGATGTGGTTGGAGATTGCGCAACCCTTGCCTGCAAATTACACGCGCACTGCCTAACAGAGTATCGTTTGTCTTTCGAGACTGAACGCAGGCATCCATACATGTGTTGCTCAATATTAATTTAGAATATGTGATTTTAATTTTTATTGGTAGAAAATTTTTCATTTACAATTTTTTTTTTAATCTTCATCAACATTTCTACTGAAAATATTTTTGTGAAATCGCCTCATCCCCAAATACATCGCCTAATAAAACTTTACAAATAACATTCCCAGGCCAATGAAGTACATTTGTGGGAAATTTCAAAGAATCAGCTCATCCGCTTTGTGTGTCCTTAAAGAATGAACTCAGACTCTCTTAAACTTTTTCCCATACAGAACGTACCTTTAATATATAAGTGTAAATGTATATATATTTCTTACCTGCATTTTTAGATGACGGATTGTGAGCAGCTTTCACACCATGTGCAATATCTAAAAAAATTAAACCAAATATGGTCATTATAATTTCATGTTGATTCTTGGTTATTCTTTTATTATAATTTCATTGCAAGAGTTTCTATATCTGTGCCCGACATAGTTATTGCGAGCAAAAGATATCGGATCTGATTATCAGCAAGTTGTAAAAAATTCATCTGTAACAAGAAACATTAGATAATATATATATATATATATATATATATATTTAAATATATATATATATATATATAAATATATATATATATTTATATAAGAGCAAATAGTTAAAAAAAAACATGTTAAAACACTTTGAAAAAGAGTTAAATCATATTTAATTTGACAAGGAAACACTTAATAAGCGGGTAGTCCTTAATCCGCGGAGTTTCGAAGAAATACTTTCCTTCTCATCAGAGGGTAGGATTTAGTAAAATGCGGGATTGCATTTTGCTTGCAAAAGTATATGATGAAACTGCAAGTAAGTAAAAGATCTTACTTGATAACAAAAAAATGAAGCAGAGGGAATAGGGGAAAGAGAAAGGTGACTTCACGTGAATGGATAATCTGGTAAAAGGTAAAGTATCCAATTACGGTAAAATCCAAAAATGCAAACCCAAGAAAGTTAGTTAAATTTCCATTCGCACAAGTAAAATCCGAGGGGATCGAATAATTGGAAGATGGTCCAAAATAATCCAAAAGGACAAAATCCGTGGAATAATTCACAAATAGGTACAAGGAAAAGAGGAAAGAATTCCAATAACATTATTACGCCTTGTCTCGGCAGCCGAGTCTAACGCATATCTTATTTTTCTTTTAATAATATTATTGGAATTTTCTCGAACATAAGGGGCATCACCACCTGCCATTTTATACGACTCATTATGTTGGTAAATAAACGTAAAATAATTGAAAACTATTGAAAATTTTGTCTATCTAACATTTTTCATTTATAGGCGAACTCGTGTCCACGGTGTTTCCTACAAACCGCATTGAATATGTTTATTTTATAACAACACTAGCAGGGCTACCCGGCGTTGCTCGGGACCGTATAAACAATGAAAAAACAAAAGCAGATATTGAACATATGTTTTATTCTTAGGGGAGAGGAATCTTTCATCTCAAGTTTTAGCGTTACACACAAACATTTGTCTTTTATATATATAGATAATGACAGGTTTTTTTGGGGGCCCCCCTCGAAGATAACTGATCAGTTGACCACCTTCTAGTGGTCCGTTTGACGTGGAATTTCGATATTTGTCATCCGGGTGATGGGGCTTCGATATGATACCAAATTTGTCAAGTTTGGTTCCGTCTTTCAAAAGTTTTAGCGTTACAAACAAACATACATACACACAGACGTTTGGCTTTTATATAACACTAGCAGGGCTACCCGGCGTTGCTCGGGACCGTATAAACAATGAAAAAACAAAAGCAGATATTGAACATATGTTTTATTCTTAGGGGAGAGGAATCTTTCATCTCAAGTTTTAGCGTTACAAACAAACATTTGTCTTTTATATATATAGATAATGACAGGTTTTTTTTGGGGCCCCCCTCGAAGATAACTGATCAGTTGACCAACTTCTAGTGGTCCGTTTGACGTGGAATTTCGATATTTGTCATCCGGGTGATGGGGCTTCGATATGATACCAAATTTTTCAAGTTTGGTTCCGTCTTTCAAAAGTTTTAGCGTTACAAACAAACATACATACACACAGACGTTTGGCTTGCCCAATCAGCCGCAATCAAAAGGTTATACTACTCTCTTTCTTTTCTTCTCCGATATTTGACTGACAACAGCTCCGCATGGCACGGTCTTGTCCCTAATTTCTGTCTTGGGATTCAACAGGACTCACCCGGACTTCGGGCCCAGGGGACGAAGAAGACACACACACACACACACACACACACACACGCACACACACACATATATATATATATATATATAAAACTACTTAATTTACTCACATAAAATTAATATACGAAAGTATAGATTTATGCATAAACTTTAAGTATTTACTTCAAAAGTGCTCAATACGTAGGTAGAGCTATAGGTAATTTATAGATAATATATGGCGATTAAGCTACACTGAATATTCCGCGTTTCATCCATTCTAGGATTCTTCAGGCTTATGCGCGAATTCTGTATTTGTTTATCGTTTTTATAATATATAAAAACGATAAACAACTACAGAATTCGCGCATAAGCCTGAGGACTCCTAGAGTGGATGAAACGCGAAGTATTCAGTGTAGCTTAATCGCCATATATTATTTATAAATTACTATATATATATATATATATATATATATATATATATATATATATATATATATATATATATGCATATATAATCCAGCTTGCCTAGCGCCGCACATACACTGCAATGCGGTACACACAACTCTCGTTATCTCAAGGTACTGTCTAATTTTAAATCAACGTCTCTACAAAGTAACTCTTTCCAATATTCACTCTTTTTTTTTTTACAAACCTACTTACGAGCATAAGCAACAAAGCTGTTATTACAAGTGAATATGAGACTCTCGCCATTATGACGAACATGCAACGTTCGGTGACACATATTCTACAATCTCTTTCTGCTTTATGTGATTTACTTACGTTTAGGAGGAGCTTTTATGTTCGGAACACTCCTTTTTTTCTTGGTCTCGGTGTCTGAAAGCAAAAACAATATTTTGTTAACGCAATGTCGCTTTGTTAATTGCATCTTTCCCTAAAAAGTCACCATTTTAGGTCAAGAAGCCCTCAAGGATTTTTTTTTACAAAGGAGTCACCACTTATCAAGCCCCTGAGGTCACTCGAGGATAAATGATAATGGATATACATAAGTAGTAGAAATTTTAAAAATTGGATAACTTAGGGGACGGTTCATCAAGAACTTGTTTACTTTGGACTTGAAGAAAATCAAATTGTAGTAAACTGGAAAGCAGGCGTGCAATCAAATTGTAGTTGGCTGGTAAGCAGGCGTGCAGTTCTAAGAAAGAAGGTTTGTTCATGGAATCTAGGTTTTGGCACAGATAAAGCATATGGGAAATTATTGATAGTGGTTTTTGCTAGACGAGTGTTTTTCGTGAAGGTTTGACGAAGGGAGGCCATAGACTGAAGCTCAGACGAGCATTTGTCACGAAAATAACGATAAATCAGAGACAGGCTCGCAACATCTCTTCTGTGGGAAAAGGTAGTAAGGAAGAGAAAAGGGAACCCCCTTCTAAGCTACGAAGTCTATTTTGAACTCTGTCAAGGCAAGATCAGTTGCTTCTAGCAGCTTATCCTGCCCAGATGTCGTAACAGTACTCCATCATTGGCTGTGCCTGGCTTTTATATAGGTAGAGAATTGCATCAGGAGTGAGATATCTATTGGAGCGGTAGAAGGATCCAACTATTTTTCCAGCGGCCTTGGCAACAGATTTAATGCATGTGTGCGATTTCATATCAGAATTAAAGGTCAAGCCCAGAAGCTTGTACAAACGATGTGATTGTGAAGCGAGAGACTGGGAATGTATTATGGATGTACGAGATATTCCTCTTTGCATTTTAACAAAAATCGAAATTAGAAAAATGTAATTTCAAATAAAAGTAACGTTTTATCCTTGTCATGTCAGAAATTTATAACATATTACTATATTTTTATATGAATCATTTTCTTTCACGATCCAGCATTCCGCCATTATTAATTTGAAACCCCCCGACGTTATTAATTATCTCCAGTGCAATCGTAAAATTCCTTTTGTAATTATTTAAGTGAAAATCAATCTGAACATAATTTTTTATTAATAATTAATTTTCCATTTCATCATTTTTCGTATTGCGGGATAGGTTTCTCATGCCGACATGGCAGTTCATTACATAACATTGGTTTTAGTTAAAATTCAATTTTTCGGTTTTCGATATTTGCTCTTATTTTAAACAAACAAAAAAATCAGTTTAAATACTAGTAGGCCGTTTTTTTAACCGACTGGTATGTGGGAAATAGTTTTTGCAAGAAAGTCACCGCTTATTAAGGCCAAAAAGGTATTTGAGGGTAAAGGTTAGAATTTGATTATTTAAGGGTAAGGGTTAGAATTTGATTATTTAAGCCGGCGAATACGCCATATTAATGCAAAATACGAAAAGCACTATCGTCGGGATGATCCGGGCAGGTTAGATCAACTCACACAAGGTTCCGAACGACAAGGTTTTTTTCTCGAAAACGCTTGTCGACTTTTAAAGCGCCAAATGAACACTGCTATTTTAAGAGCTATCATACCGTTAACAATTAAGAAACATATGTATAATCGAAAATAATCATTGCATGGAAATTTCACTGAAAAATATTACTTCTGCTGCTGACTGGCCGGGTTAAAATAATAACGTTATAATTTTGAAAGCTATTCTTAACATATAGAGACGGATAACTATTCTGTAATTTCATCCAACCATGTCATAAACTAAAGGCACTGTGAAAAATTTTAAACAAAAGTTACCTTAAAAAATTAATAAATAGTAGACCTTGTTGGTAGATTTTTGATTGCTGCGATTTCATTCTCTAAGCGTTTTAGCAACAGTCGGCGGTTTACGTAACTTTTTCGGAATATGCCGAAGATAACGCGATCTCCATTTTGCATAAGTATCTAAGCTGTATTTATATTGTATTATTACGGCTATAAATTATTTGCAGACAAATGAACTTAAAGAATTCTGGAGGTTTTATCGGCCGAAACATTTTGAAAATAATACTCAAGATGGGAACGGTAGTTCGTGAAATACAAACAATATGCTTTTATTTTGAAGATGTTACATACAAGGGAGATTGTGTCAATGGCACTTCTGGTGCTACCAGATCAGTCTGTCTGAAGATATTGGCTTCCTGAGACGAAATGCACCTAAAATTGATGCTTTTTTTATTTTTTGTTTATTTTTTAGAAAACTCATTCATATTCTGCAAAAAAAAAAGTTAGAAAAATAACAACCTTTTCTCCCTTTTCCTTCTGCGTTCCCTTTCTCTTTCTATCTCTCCCACTTTCTGACTGGTTTTCTAACTTAAAATGTGGCAAACATTAATACTGTGATACTTTTTCCTCTCCAGATATAAAACACATTCATGTTATGCAGGACAGGGAACAAAAACGATAAAATCCCCTATAAAACAACCAAACCAAACTCTACAAATAAATATTTAAAGATATAAAGAAATTGAAGCATAAATGCTGTTTCCAACATAACTGGATTCGGCATCAAATAAACTGCAAAGATTTGATATGACGTAAAACAAAACAACCACACCATAGCACTTGGATCAGCTAGTATAAAGTTTTACAAGGGTCACATGGAGTGTATGTCATGATGACCAAAATCTGCATAACAGAATCATTCCAAGGGTTTAATCAAGGATAATTGACATGTGAGGTTATAACAGATATGTTAGACAAAACAGAGATATGAGTCGGGATGACCAATGACGTCAGGTTTGTCGTGCTCAATAATTTCACATCAGTATCTCTGTGGAAGCCGATCGGGAAATATCGAATAATACGATTCTGGTAACTGTTGCGCAAGCAGCTGACGAATAACTTAGAAAACTTTGATAATCGCTAAGTGCGAAATGTTACATGTGTTCGCATGTCATCGTTTTTGTTAAGATCTTAGCACAATATTCAATTAGGCAGGAGAGCATTCGTCTCTCTCTCTCTCTCTCTCTCTCTCTCTCGCACCAATTTGACAATGGATTACACGCAATTGGAGAGTTACTTCATTGGCAAAAACATTGTTGTTTTAGTGAAATTTTGTTTCCAAACTATTCAATTTTTTCAAAATAATTATTTCTCCAGGTTGCCATTTACAAGTAACGGTTGATTATGAGTAATTTTTGTAGTCATTGTAGTTTCCTATTATTCAGTGTGCGATTATGTTCTATTTCAAAATTCCATATATTTATTTTCATCGAAATCGCTGAATTCGCACGGTTTTCAATCGAATCGCGGTGCACTGGGACGAAAGCATCACATACCACTCTGCAATGACTTAGTCAACAGTACATTGTAGTCTACATTGCACTATAAAAGTATTTGTAGTTTTCATTGCACTGTAGACAGAAATATTTATTTTATGAAAATTATTTTAGTTACATATATAATTGCTTGAATTAAAGTTTAAAAGCGAAGTCAATTATAATGCTTCAGTTGTGCTCTACACAGAAAAGTTCGTTTCAAATGCGTCCCTGTCATATCAAAAACCTATTGTTGATTTTGTATTCCTAACCTTACTTGATGTCTTGTGGTAATGGCTTGGTTTAAAGTTTAAAATGTTGCAGCTGTGCTGTAAACTGAAACATTTATTTCCAACGCACCTCCAAGTTAACAATGATGCGATTGATTGAATGTTATATTGGAGTCAACACTTACCTACACCTTCTTCTGCTGAGGAAGACATAATAGATGAATAAGTTTGATATCGTCTTTGAAACGAGCGCGCACAATTCTAAGTAGCCATTGTTTTGGATGCTTGGAATATATTTAAATGATCTTTATTAATTTATTCATTTCGTTTATTTGATGATCTAACTCTACTTTTAGTGAGCTGTAATTTGGACGAATGGTCATAAATCCTATACTTTACAAACAATTATAAGTGTTACCTATATTCTTACCTACATCTCCATTGTTGTTCTTATTCCGGCTATATATATATATATATATATATATATATATATATATATATATATATATATATATATATATACATATGTATGTATGTATATATATGTATATATATATGTGTATATACATATACATATGTATATATATATATATGTGTATATATACACACACATATATATATATATATATATATATATATACGGGTAAGGTTATGTCATATGCTACTGGTACCATGTAATCCAGTACTACCTGCCTCAAGGTCGGGTCAACGGCGACTAAACTGGTTTCCTCACCAGAATTGTTTGATGAGGGGGTGGCTAGTCTCCCTGAAGGATTAAAAACAAGACCTTTCAAAGGGCGAATAAACCCTTTTGGGGGTCAACGGCCAACCAGCACCGTGTGTGTTTGTGTTAATGTATGTGTGCGTTGGGGTGCAGAGGGTTCACGTAAGCCGTGGTGAAGGCAACCTTTCTAGGAGAAACAAATCTCTAATTTAAACAAACATAAAGCGGGAGACCAGTACCCGTATTAAGCTGGTTTGCAGTTTAACTTGTTGCTGGCTATCTTGCTCTTGCTTGTTGCTGGATCTCAATATTTTGAACCGAGAGAGAGAGGCTTAACTGTCGTACAAAGCTAATACTCTGTAACATCATCTGTGTATAGATACTCCCTCACGCATTTGTCTATTAAAATGGTCCTGGTGTATGAGGGAGTGGCACTCGTCTGACAAGACGTTGCAGTCATCATAAATATATATATATATATATTTGTTTGTATATATGTATATATATATATGCACGTATACATATATAGTATATATTGTTTTCTTTTTCTCGAAAATATATATAAGGGCCCCTATATATATATATATATATATATATATATATATATATATATATATATATATATATATATATATATATATATACCTAGCATACATCCTCTCGCTTTAATTCATCATTATGATATTGTGCCTAAAAGCTTACACCACCCAAGATGCTATTGTTTTCTCGGTTTCCTCTGTCGATAAAAAAAAAAAAAACTTTTAGCGTGAATCCCTTACATAGATATTATTCATCTTACATACGGATAAAATAGAACCATAGCTCAACCACCCTCTGTCTCCCCTTGAGTTTTTAACACATAAACTATCTGCATTATGTTAGACTATGATAGAACCCTATACACCTTTTTACATTACAGTTTATATAGTACGCTCCTCCTTTATCTTAAAATTCGATGTAGTTCCCCCTAAACAACATCAATAATTTTATATATTTATTTCGTTTCTGATGATTTTCTCGCTAGACGTCAAATCCCACTCATGTTACCTAGCATCTTCTCTACTCTTTTGATGAGAAGCATTAGGCTTCGAAATACTTTAGTACGAAGATTACCCTTCCTCCCCAAACTAAATGTGTGTATATCCTTATTAAACAAATGAATCATTCTATGTTTACCAATATATAGCATTTGTGAATTCATTTTCGATTCTTATTGTTTCCTATATAAGCTCCAATGAAACTTGTTGAGCTTTATATTATCCCGATAAGTGTTATCTTATTGAATTGGATTTACTGTCTTCTTCTAACTATGCAAGGTTTATATATATATATATATATATATATATATATATATATATATTATCTTTATATGATTGTGTTATTCTGATAGGTCCTGAACTATCATCTAGGCTTCAGCCTCTTTCTCATCTACGAGATGTTGCATCCCTCTGTCTGTTCTACAAATACTTTAATGGTGAATTCTCTGACGAACTGCAAACACTTGTACCTCTCCGACTTAACTACCCCCGACAAGCACGACAAGCTACTAAGTCTCATCCCTTTACAGTAGAGATCCCTAGGTGCAAGAAAGCCTTTTACTCCAATAGTTTCTTCCCCAGAACTGCGGGTCTTTGGAACTCCCTTCCGGGATTCTGCTTTCCCAACTGCACTGATATGCAGAAGTTCAAGTGTAATATTTACAAACATCTTTCTATTCATCTACCTTCATAATGACCCCGCTAATTAAGTCCCTGATAGTAGCCCCCTGCTTCAAAGTGGCACTGTGCCTTGTTTGGGGTGAAAATCGAATTAAAAAAAAGAAAAGAAATATAGACACATATGGATACTTATATGTGTACTTGATGCCCGAAGTGAACATATGTTACGCTTTCTATTGTTACGTTAATAAGACGTTATACTTTTATACATTTAATCTCTCTCTCTCTCTCTCTCTATCACCCCCTCTCTCTCTATCTCATTCTCTCTCTCTCTATATATATATTTATATAGAGATATAAAAGGAACAAACCAAGTTATGTGTTCATCAACGTTTCGTTTTTATTCCAACACTTCCTCTAGATAAATTAAATCAAGAAACTAAAACAATAATACAAATATTTGAAAATATTTTTTTGATGTACGGAATGTATGACATTCCTCATTTTCAAATATGAAAAAAAGTCGTTGGAAATTTAAAAAAAAAGGGGGCAGACATAGCGTCCTGAAAGAGAGTAAGTTTTTGTTCATAACGTCATATAGCCGTTAATATGTTTTAAAAGACATGATGAAATTCATATTCTCTTTGGTACAAATATGTTCGTTATAATTCAAATATGTATGTGTAGCTGAAATGAAATGAGTGTGTTTTTCATATGTAATTTCAGGTGAATTTCAAAAACGAAACCTGGAAGTGAAGATACTTGAAAAAAAAACTAAAAAAAAAACAAACAAACAAAAAAAAACGATACGCAATAAAAAAATATTTTGTAAACTTGAAAAAATGCCACAGAAACATATGGAGGGTTTCAGACAGGGTTTTGAACCATTTTGCATGAATCGAGAATCAGTTTTGGAGTGGCATAAGCGATTTAACGAAGACAGTGAGTCTGTGAAGCATGATAATAGGTGTGGGAGGAGTAAGGAAGTTAGAACAGTCGCCACCCAATGCGTGTCACAAACTATTTGACCAACCTGGAAATCAAGACAGTTACTCCCCATTCTCTATAGTCCAGACATTGTTCCTTTTAGACAATTAAGGAGATAGAAGATTCAATGACGAGGGTCAATGACACGATCACAAAAAAGATCTTTCCTGAGATCTTCTAGAAAGTTGCAACGGTGCAACAAGTGCATTGTAGCCGGAGGAGATTACTTCAAGGGGGACTAGAAAAGTGCCCATACGGAAAGGATAAACTTGCTAAGCTAATAACCTAGCGCTGTGGTATGTTCTATTGTTTTATATCGTTGACCGGTGTTGTTTTTGTTTGAGTTATAAGCCTGTCAGATCGTAGAAAGTATGACTATCGTAGACGTAGCAGAGTTCATAGCCTGAGGCTTGTGTACCTATCGACGTCTCTCCCAGAATGTCTTCCCTAGCCGGTATTCGTGGCTTACCCAGTTAATCACAATATTATATTGTGATATATGCATATAATACTATATGCAGGAAGAAAGACCCGGATCTTCTTATATTCATTATATCAACATAAAAAATTGATTGCAAAAAAAGACGCATAAACTGTTTATTATACGAACTCAGCTAGAAGTAGTTCATTTTTCTTACAAAGGAGCTGGACACCGGGCGTTGCACGGTCGTACAATACACATAAACATGATATTTTAATTTATGCAGATTGCGTATGTATTATTATAGAATTAATCCTCTACTGAATATTACATATTACGAAGAATAATTTGCCAGCGGGACTAATTCTGAAAAAAAATAAAATAAATAAATAAAAAAATAATAAAGATTCATAAAAATCCCTTTGTGTTGTTTACAATGTAACGTCAGGCGATATTTGGGCTTGACGATCGATACCTTGGAAAAGTCCCTTCTGGTTAATGTTTAGTTAAAAAAATATGCAAACGAAGTAATTATTCGTGGCGACTTTTAAATGTTACCGCTTCCTTTATCGTAAATCGAACTCATTAATAAGAAAAAATATGTTTTTAAGAAATGGTGAGGTCTACCCGTGATTAAACAGAGGATCATTCGATCTGTAGCAGGTCGTAGTATGGATTATTATCGCCGTCTATCCCAGAATGTCTCTAACAGCCAATATTTATAACTAATCCAGTCAATTACAATTTTTCAGGGGGTAAGACCTGGGTGTACTTATATTTATTAAATTACCTTAGATATCCGATAGACAATTTCATCATCGAGAGATCAACTGTGGATCTTCAGTATTGAAATATATAAAATACAAGACTACCCGTGACCCGTTAGATCAGTATGTTGTATTAGCTATTGAATTCATGTATGAGCGTGACACTTGTGGCATAAAGAAAACAGTTTTTTTTTTGACATAACAGAAATATTTTTATGAAAGTATATTGAAATGAAAACATAATGTAGATAGATTTCTATGAATCGTTCTGTTTATTATAATCGATTATTTTTGAAAAAACGTTACAGTTACTGAATTATAAGTGGCTGGCTATACTTATAGGTAAATGTGCTCTGAACAGATACCATAATACTTATTATACTTAAATTCAAATTTTGATATATCTGCTTTTTTTTTACATCGTTCATTTCTGTATGCCGTTTAAGTTTTTTTACACCCCGCTCTTCCCATGTTAAATAATAATTTCGAAATAATAACGTTAATATTTCAGCGTCCCAATTGTTATTTTCTGTTGTTGTTTTTTTTTCGCGTTTAAATTATCCAAATAAACAATTGTTAATACTGTCTCCTTTTTTTTCACATCGTTCATTTCTATATTCGGTTTAATTCATTTTAAACCTCACTCTTCCCATGTTAAATAATAATTTCGAAATAATAAATTTCAGCGTCCCAATTGTTCTTTTATGTTGGGTTTTTTTTTCGCGTTTAAATTATCCAAATAAACAATTGTTAATACTGTCTGCTTTTTTTTTACATCGTTCATTTGTATATTCAGTTTAATTCATTTTAAACCCCACTCTTCCCATGTTAAATAATAATTTCGAAATAATAACGGTGACATTTCAATGCGCAGGTCAGGCGCGCTTGCGTAACCGGATGTCGTAAACCGGAAAGTGGATTACATACATCGTTACAAGGTCATTTGAGTTCTATAATTATATAGATTTGACATAATCAAGGATGTTCAATATTCATCACTTTTAATTTTTTTTAAAGATATTTATATTCTGGTTGATTTTCTTTCACATTTTTGACTTAACTTTGAATTTGGTTTGGTTGATGTACTATATTATGCTTGTTGATGCTATTTGTAAGACCAAGGTTGTATACAGTTGAAAAACGAGTAAGGTTTTGTCGTAAGATCCTTCTACGTCTTCCCCAAACAGTTAGTCTCGAATAATTGTAGTGCTTATGAGTCTTTTGGCGGTGAAGCACAGAGGATGAAAAAAGCCTACAAATTGTCGGAAACTAAAGCTTGTCTCTAGTGTCAAAATCAGCGAATGTGTATTTCAGCTAAACAGAAAAATAATGCAACAAATATTGTATCCATGAATAATCCATGTTTTATCTCATTCGCGATATCGAAGATTATGTTATTGATTGGCGTTGTGATATGTTTCCTAGAAAGGGATGAAGCGTTTGAAGTGGCTGAGCAGTGTTGTCTTTGTTCGAGTAATAACCATGGCACGTCGTATTATGGATGAGTGTCGTAGACGCAGCAGAATTTGTAGCTTGAGGCTTGTGCATTTTTCAATGTTTCTCCCATAATGCGTCGACCAACAGACATTTTCGGCTTAACCATCCAATTACAATAGTACTAGAGAAACTCCAAAATATTCCTCATATTAACTGACGCACCACATGAACAGACTTGACCATCCTGAATGTTATATTACCGAGCTTTCTAAAAAAATCCCCAAAATCGTCACAATTCGCCGTATACGAGGGACGTTGCAAAGGTCAAGCCTCCATTTTTAACTCCAAAAATTATAGAGCTATACATGTAACGTTGTCCGGGGACCAACACGTTGTAATCTCAGTATATTACGTGATTTATGAAAATATTGTTGGCCCCATCGTTTGAGAACGCAAGAATTAGATTCATGGACTTTAATCTTTCGTCGATCAACAAATAAAGTGCCATATAAATTGAATATCAGCAGAACATCTACTTTAAGTACAACAAATTGAGGAAGACATTTTAATACTTGACATCTGAAAGAGAACGTCAGAGCTGAGATTTGTCCGGGTTGATTGCCTTGTTGAAGAGTAGAGTTGTTAATTTCTTACTTGATTGCAACAGTGATCCGTAAAGTTTTACAGCTGGTTGTGTGTTGGATGTGGGAATATCTGCGGAGGCATAAAATACGATAGATTTAGAAGTTGTCTTTTTGATAGCATAGTTGTTGAAGGGGGTTCTTTGTTGAAAAACAAATATGTGCAGTTTGATTTTTTAAAGTGCCATATAAAGTTAATATGAGCAGAACGTCTTCTTTAAGTACAACAAATTGAGGAAGACTGTTCAATATTTGACATCTGAAAGAGAACGCCAGCGCTGATATTTGTCCGGGTTGATTGTCTTGTTGAAGATGAGAGTTGTTAATTTCTTACTCGATTACAACGGAAATCCCTAAAGTTTTAGAGTGTTGGAATATCTGCGGGGGCATAAAAATGATGGAACTAGGATTTGTCTTTTTGATTGCCTTGTTGTTAAAGGGAATTTTTAGTTGAAAAACAGATGTGTGCAGTTGGATTTTTATATATAAATTGAATAAGAGCATAAAATCTTAAGTACGGCAAATTGAGGCAGACATTTTAATATTTGACATCTGGAACTGAGATGTGTTTAGGTTGATTGTCTTTTTGAAGAGGAGACTTGTTAATTTTCTTACTGGATTACAATGGAAATCCCTAAAGTGTTTAAGCTGGCTGGGTGTTGGACGTTGGAATATCTGCATAAACAAACGATCGAGCTAGGATTCGTCTTTGATGATAGCATTATTGTTGATTTTCATACCGGATAACATTTGAGAATCGGACAGTTTTAAAATTGAAAATAATTTAAATTAACGTTTCGATGAAACGGTAGTATAACTGGCTGTTTGGTAAATGTTGAAATATCTGAGGAAGTATAAAAGAAAACGTTGGAGTTGAGATTTGTCTGTGTTGATAGCAGTGTTGTTGAAGAATATTTTTACTTAAATTCCTTGCAAGATTACATTGCAGATTCAACCATTAAAAAATCGACTACTTTAATTAGGACTAATTGAAGTAGACAGGCAGTTTAATATTTGACAGCTGAAAGAGAACATTTGAGCTGAGATTTGTCCAGGTTGATTGTGTTGTTGATGAAGGAGTATTTGTTTTTTTTTTTGTACTGGATTATAACGTAAATGCCTAACCTTTTTAATTCGAAAACAATTGGAATTACGCCTTCTGTATAGAACAGCAGCGCGGGGAATGGCAGCATTACTGTCAGTTTGTTGAAATATCTGAGGATTAGAAAACCATCAATATGATGTTTACTTACGCGCAGGGATATTAAATTCGCTTGGGTGCATACCGAAATCATCGTTTCCTTCTGATTCAAACTGAAAATCTTCTAAAAATCAAAAATACATTCATTTAATATAATATCGTAAAGATGTAGACTTTACAGGACTCATCTTTTTCTGTTTCGTTAAGCATTTGACATAAATTACTGCCAACAAGATGAAAACGTACATCAAACCTACAGCATTCTCATAAAATGATGAGGTGACATGTGATACTAATTTTCTGATACAATATAAACACGCGAAATAAAATACTTTATAAATACAACAATGAGAATCAACCGATTAAGAAAAATATATATTTTTCAATTTGAATGAGTAAGATTCAATATAAATCATATATATATAATTAAATCCCCGAAACAGTGTTTCATGGTAAACAATTGATGATCCCTTGAAAAATAAAAAAATTGGTATTATAGTAAATTCGAGAGAGTTGATGCAGTGATTGCAGGTGATTAAATGACTTACTGCCTAGATGTTTTTTAACGAATGATAAAAAGTAATTTTTTGTATAGTTTTAAAGGTTAAAAACTTTAAAGACTATATATATATATATATATATATATATATATATATATATATATATATATATATATATTACCATAGAAAAATGCGAACGTGAAAACTAATATTGAAAAGTAAAGTACTACTTGTTAAAAATGGAAAAGAAAAGGACAAGATATTCTCGTAAATGTATAACTTAAAATGTTGCAGCATTAAGAATTTATTATATAATGTTATAACTTGAATTTGAAAAAAAAATTCTTAATGCTGCAATATTTTAAGTTACAAATTTACTATATTTTTTGCTCGAATATCTTGTTATTTTTTTCCAGTTTTTACAACTTGTCCTTTACTTTTCCATATTTAAGCTTTACTATATTACTTTTCATGCTCACATTTTTCTATTGTAATCCATGATTTTTTCCAGGTTTCCAATAAATTCACTTGTTCTTTGTTTAAGTTCAGTCGTATTTTTTGCCCCCATAAAGAAATATGTAAATACAATGTACGGCACTCGTCGGCTTTAAACAAAACCCGCCAGTTATCTCCCTGTCATGCTTTATATATATGTATATGTATATATGTATATGTATATATGTATATGTATATATGTATATGTATATATGTATAGAAAAAAGAAAATATAAACTCAGATAAGAAAAAATATAGCATTAACGCAAACTGATTACAAATAATAAATACTCTTTCTTGCCTCTTCTTTAATATTCTGAGCCGCAATTGCATAAGGAAACATCGTGTATCCACACATACATACCCATGTATGAATTAGTTTTAGCGCGGTTTAATCGGGTATCGGAAAACTGTGGATGATATCAGAACTAGGAGAAAATATTCATAATTTCCGTTTCATATATTTTTGCCTAAATCAAAACGCGGATTCCATGAACAAAGCTTCTTTCTTACAACTGCACGCCTGTGGAACTCTGTTCCGTCTGCCTGCTTCCCTCCGGACTACAACTTGGATGTCAAGTCCAATGTTAACAAATTCCTAATGAACCGTCCCCTTAATTAAACACTTCATCAAATCTCCACACTAACGTAATGTACTTGCAATAACCCTTATACCTGAGTTGCTTCTGGGCCTTGATAAGTGGTGATCACTGTGTAATATATATATATATATATATATATATATATATATATATATATATATAGTATGTTATAAAGTGTATATGGCGATTAGGCTTCACTGAATATTCCGCGTTTCATCCACTCTAGGATTCTTCAGGCTTATGCTCTACCTACGTATTGAGCACTTTTGAAGTAAATACTTAAAGTTTACGCATAAATCTATACTTTCGTATATTAATTTTATGTGAGTAAATTAAGTAGTTATATATATATATATATATATATATATATATATATATATATATATATATATATATATATTGTTTACAACTTTACTTTGAGTTGCTAGCCCAAGTGAAAAATAGGAACATCTTATAATGATTTTTTTTTTAATCTTGAATGCAAGGAAAACATATTTGTTCGATTCCAAAGAAAATTATATCTACATACAAAAGTAAAAGGAAAACCTGTTTAATCCACAAGAACATAACATTCTACATTTTAAGGTGAGTTTAAAATCGTATTCGGAAATGTAATCATATTGAAATCGGGGATATGATAAAGATTCCGTAATTGTGTTCCATCAGTAATATCTATATAATTTGAATGTGTAGATGTCTGAAACAGTAGAATGAGCTGAACGTTTTTCTAACGATTCTAGCAACAAATTTAATGTAAGCCTTCTATTTCAAGTCTCATAAAAATTGTCCGTACGAAGAACGTATAAAGGCAAGGGGTTTCATCAAGAAGAGTTATATTGATTCAAAATCGGGGTAAACAAGTCGTTTTAAAAAAAAGTGTCTAAATGCCTAATTTTATCCAAATTAAACACTGAATTAAGGCAGAAAGAGAGATTTATCAGTGCTGCCGCAAATGGTAGTTCGATATAATTTGGAAAGTATTGATTAAAATCAAAAGGCTTAACGAATGGTCGAGGAATGCGGACATTGGGTTTATGTGGCGTAGAATTCTCGACATCAACACCTACTTTCCTGGACATATTTAAATCCAATATTTCTACATAATAACCCATACACAGAGATTACAAAAGAGATGAGGATTTATTCTCCGGCTAAAGATGGGAAAGTTTTGTATGGGTAAGAGTTAGTTCCATCTGTAGCTTTTTTAGCAAACTTACTGCTATTTTCTCAGTTAGTTAGTTGTTTCCGTTGCATCTAGATTCTGTTTCAAATCTGAGGTGAAATCCAGCTGAAAAGCTGATCAAATCAAGGGTTTACTTGAGGAGATAGCCTTTCCTTTCAAAATTTCCTTTGATTGAACAGATAGAAAAAGAGATACCTAGTGCTCATCAAACTGTTGCTGTAGAAACTTGTTTGTTAGCATATATATAACAAAATGATCAAAGCATATGACTTGAAAAAGAAGACCATGACGTATGTTGGACGCATATGGAATGCGGGCATTGCGGTCATGTTATACAGACTTTCGCAGAGAAATAATTGTTTCCATAAACTTATTAGAAACTGATAACCACTATTTTTACATTATAAGCAAGGATAAAGAATCATTTCTTTTTAACGTAACGATTGAACAGATTTGTAAGGGTAGGAGTTAGTTCTTATTTCAGCTTTTTAGCACATTAAATGATTTATTATCAAGAACAGTTGCTTTCCCTGCATCTAGATTATTGCGTATACAAATGTCACGTACATCAGGTGTTTTTTTAAGTGAATTCTTGCGATAGATTTCCGGATTACCAATAATGGATTTTCATGTAAAGTTCTTCAAATCAGTTTCGATTTGTCTGATGCTGAATGTTAATGGATGTGGAAATGGCGTTTAATTCCATATTTCAATCTTGTATCAAATCTTCACACGGTGGAAGGAGGTAAATAATAGCAGAGGTAAAATGATCAAGGATCGGTGAGTGTAAAAGATGACACCTACTGATGAGACGACCACCAAATTTTCCCGTATATCATATCCCTCCCGTGAGGTATAAATGCATCTATGTCTCAGTACAGTCATTAAACGTATATGTATTTTTATATAATTCAAGATATCTCATGAATTTGCATGTGTGCAATACATCCAATATTTTCCCGCGTTGGCCTTCCGTCACTTATGCAACATGTTTTTTTTTTTATAAAGGATTCACCACTTTTCAAGGCCCAGAGGCTACTCGGGAATAAAGGTTAATGAGTATACATTAGTCAATGATCATAATTAGTGGAAATTTTGTAAATTGGATTACTTAGGGGGATAGTTCATACAGAACTTGTTTACGTTGGACTTGAAGACAATCAAATTGTAGTCAGCTGGAAAGCAGAAAAACGGAAGACAGTTCCATAGGCGTGCTTTTCTAAGATAGAAGCTTTGTTCATGGAATGTACGTTTAGGCGCAGATAAAGAGTGTGAGAAATTATTAATAGTGGTTTTGGCTAGACAAGTGTTTTTCGTGAAAGTTTGGCGAGGGATGACCATAGATTTGAGCTCAGACGAGCACGTACCATGAAAATAAGGATAAAGCAAAGACATATTCGCAACGTCTTTTCTGTCTTCTGTGGGAAAGAGGTTGCAGGGAAGAGAAAACGGCACCCCCACTAAACCATCAAGTCTATTTTGAACTTTGTCAAGGCAGGATAGCTGTTTCGAGTAGCCCCTACCCCGAAATAGCAAAAATACACCATCATTAGCCGTACCTGGCTTTATATAGATAGAGAATTGCATCAGGAATGAGATATCTACCTAGTATAGTGAGGAACAATAGTACCTGGTCGGGTTTTGAGCGCTCGAGGTGCAAATATCGATTTGAGCATGGCTCTATGTGATTGTAAATGAACTTTAAAGATCATGGATCTATGAGGTTAAAAACATTAATTAATTTGCATCTGAGAGGAGTGTCTGCGATAGGAGGATGAACTGTTTAGGACAAGGAGTTGTGTGTTTGGTAGCGGAGAGAACATATCGAAGTTAAGAGTTGAAACACTGTAGATGCGACCAGTTTTTAGTTGAAAACCCTAAAATGCGTTCTTTCTATGTGCAATGGCAGTAGCACACTCGGGGGTGCACCCGTAGCCGGCATTTGTGCTAGATCTTGAAACATTTCAGGACGTATAAAAGTCTAAAGAAGATAGGTTACTTACGCGCAGGGGCATATAATTTGCTCGGATGCATATCGATATCATCTCCTTCTGATTCGAAATTAGTTTCTTCTAAAAATCAAAAATATTTTTTATTTAATACAATGCCATAAAAAAGTAGAATTTATCATATTCATCCATCCTATTCATATAAGAATTGTAATGGCTCGTAGACGGCCTTAAATTCATATATAACGTTCGACAGTAAACGCCACATACGTGGATCCATTATGATTATATTTAAAATAGAGTGTACCAACCTCGAGAAAATTGGGGAAAAATGACACCGTATTGTGAACGATTAATCGAAAATGTTACACCTTATATATAAAACTCAGTATGTCTGTTTGTGTTTATGTTTATCTGTCTCAATTTTTTCAAACTATATGCATAAATAAATATATTATATTCAAGCGTTTTTAAGGCCGAGTAACCTTGCTAGTTAAAGATAAAAAGAAAACGATTTTTTTTAAATTTCATATTGGCTTTTTAGTTTCTTACCAAGGTGTTAACTTTATTAATGTCAAAATATATACATATCATATTTCAAGATTCCGAAGTGTGTAAAAATACTAGCAGAGTTAAGCGACGTTACCCGGGATTAAATAATGATCAACGAATGTTTACCTGCTCTAATTAGGTTGCACCTTGAGGAAACTTATAGTGCCTGTCGCCGCTACTATATATATATATATATATATAAAACCGGACGAGAGTTCTCAATGTGTAGCAAGAGTAGTATATAGGAAATTTTTACTGTGAGTCCAGAATGAGTTTACATATTGTTTCAGCTAGGGGGAAAACCTCAAAAAGAAGAGGAAATATCCGACTAGCTTCGTTAGAATTCATAGATGGGCTCTATGAATTCTGACAAAGTTAGTCGGATATTTCCTCTTCTTTTTGAGGATTTCCCCCTAGCTGAAACAATATGTAAACTCATTCTGGACTCACAGTAATAAATTTCATATACACATATATATATATATATATATATATATATATATATATATATATATATATATATATATATATATATATATATCTTACATACGTAAATCTTACTTCAAAAGTCAAAACCTCTACACAATGAGCATTTGGGAAGACTAGGCGCTGTATGTACCGCGCTGAGTTGTAGACATTCTCAGTTTGGGATCTAGTAAAGCGTTTAACTCACGCGTGTGTGTGTGTGTAGAGGGGAGATAAACTCCCGAATCAAAAAGGAAAGCAACAGAAAAATACCGCCTTTTTTTTTGTCTTCCCCTGATTATCATGGCTCTATAGTTTGGAAAGTCGCGATCGCTGTTAAGACGAAAGATCCACTGCATGCATGCGTATCTACTTATCGGTAAATTTCTTTCATCTCCACCCAACAAAAAATAATTTGGATTAAATGATTCCGCTCTTGCAGCATAATTTTAGTGCTATTTTGGGGAATATCACTCGAAACAAGGTATGCCGTCACTTCATATAAGGAGCTAAAAAGTACTTCAAAGTAAAAAAAAAAAAAACAGATAGAGTAGATTCTGACACAGAAAACAACATTGTTTTACTCTTCGTCAGAAACCTCGCTACTAGAATAGAAGTAAATAAAATAAATAAAGCGAAGCGAGAGGTACATAAACCCAAAGTCCAATGTGTACACTTCTTAATGTATTTCTTTATGGAAATCTATCCAGACAATGGATAAAGCCATTTTATGTAATTCATAACTGTTCTATTTAATTTGGTTTCAGTAAATTGTTATAGCGAGATTTGGAGACCTACATCCCTCGAACTAAGTGTTAGTGTTGCGGTTAATAATGAACTCAAATAAATTTACAACTTTTTAATCATGATTAGTCGAATCAGGTGTAAAGAAAGATCAGAGATCACAGATCTAAATGAAAGATTTCTTTAAAGTCAAGAAACCTGGTTCGATTTTTATAATTCTTGTTTTCTTTTATTTTAAAAAATGGTATTTTTTTTTTAATATTGTGGCGATAACCATAACGTTTTACTTGTATTTATTAAATGGTGTAAAGTTATATCAATACACATTTACACTCATATATTTGCACATATAATCAAATAAGTATATTTAATTAAATTGATTTTTAGTCTTATATTTTTAAAATAGCGAGACCTGTGAAAATTCCACAGCGGCATCTTTCATATGTAATATATCCCTGCTGGGCACCTTGTGGACATTTCAGCGTGAATAGAGCGCCCGCGATATTATTGTAGCCCTTTTTTTAAAAATGTAAAAGTATTTATCTAAGTAATCTGGTTGATGCAGTGTAAGAATATATCTAGTTTTTACGGTTTATAGGAGTCTGTAAAATATTTCCATTGTATGGACGCCCGCCGCGAACGGAAACACCACGATATCATTATACTACCTTTAGACAGAACATATACTACACTTGAATCTTAGCGAGAAAACCAAGAAGCTATATATTAGTTTCACCTACGGCACTAAAATGACATCATTTTTTAATTTTCATTTTTTTATGTTGCGTGTTCAATGATCGGGAGATCCTATTTATTAACAAAGAGGATAGAAGATGATACCATACTACAAGCATTAAATAGCCGTATATATATATATATATATATATATATATATATATATATATATATATAGAGTTATAAATATATATGGCTTATGCATTAGCCTGAAGAATCCTAGAGTGGCTGAAACGCGGAATATTCAGTGTAGCTTAAACGCCATATATATTTATAACTTACTTAGGTAGAGTTAGTTAGTAAGTTATAAATATATATGGCGTTTAAGCTACACTGAATATTCCGGGTTTAATCCACTCTAGGATTCTTTATGCGTATGCGTAATAATTATGCATTTATAACTTACTAACTAGCTCTTACGTATTGATCACTGTTGAAGCAAATACTTAATGCTTACGCATAAATTTATACGTTCGTATATTAATTTATGTGAGTAAATGAAGTAGTTATATATATATATATATATATATATATATATATATATATATATATATATATATATATATATATATATAATTTCATGTTCGTAGTATGCAATAACCTTCTATCCTCGGTTTTAATAAATAGGGTCTCCCGATCGAATAATTTATAGTCTGGTAACCGTGAAGCGTGTACGTCCGTATGAAAAGGTACTGCGATATTGATATATTGATTATATGATATTAATTTATATTTAACAGCTAAAATAATTATTTTTAAAATCTGATTGTCGTGCAAAAATAATAACTTGGATTGAATGCCGAGTGTGTTTTGCAATATTAATATATACCTATTCTATTGTGGTGAGTCACAAAATTTACTAATTTCATTTTACTAAATACAGAGTAATAACTCAATCCGTTTGTGATTCGCTCCCGGATCATAAAAGGGGAGATAACTCTAATTAATTTTGTAAATAATAATGGTGTAAAGTTGTACATGTACATTATTATGCGAATTTATATATTTTGTGTTGATTTTGTTTTATTTTTACAACTATTTTTATTATTATATTTTTTCCTGGTTATCTAGATGGTCTTATTTACTCCTATCATAATTGTGAGCAGATGTTTGTATTGCGTTATTATATTATATTATTTAATTATGTATTATATACTATATTATGAGTGATGAGTCAAATTATTAAGTTCGAATGAATAGATCTTCTTTAATTCGAAGATTTCCAATGTCCATCTCCATGGCAATGATGCTAAGTAGGATAGATCTGTTAGTGTTTTTTCAGGCGTTAAGTTATCTGAAATACGACAATGCTTGTGTTTGTTCCTTAATCCTTATGGTATTGATCACGGCAGATTTGTTGTAAACGGTATATTCGTGGCCACAAATGTTTGTAATATTCGTTACACAGTTAGACAGAGTGCATCGTATTAGGCTTTCTTAGTGTTTGTGTGTATTTAGTTTCTCTCTTAGAAACGAACCTCTAATATTGTCCATGAGGTAAGGTAGTTTAAGGAGGTAACTGTTATATAAAAAAAGTTTCATCCGTTGGGGGGGGCGAATCTTGGGCTGCCAAAATGATATTGTTGGTGTATCTATTCAATTCGACGACCTAATGGAACTGTCTAGCGCAGTCAGTGATAGCCTTCTAATGATTCCTTAAATGAATATCACACTAAAAGCTTAACGCTACATCTCTGTAATATATATGAATTAATGTGGGGACGATTAATCAAAATTGGGAATCGGAAAAATAGGAGATGTGGATATCAAAATCGGTATTTTCATATTCTTGTACTTATTTTTCAATTTTTTGTTAATTTTTATTTTTTGTTAAAAACCTAATTTTCAAGTGGGAAACGATTCCAACCTGCAGAAGAAAACCATTATTTTACCTTTTTAGGCAATATTAAGATCAGATTGCAATAAACATCAATAATTGTATCGGAATTAGAAATGTGACAAAGAATCAGTAATTATGTAGAAATCGTGAACAATATTGAAATCATACCATCTATCTCTAATATGATGATCGAATTGATGTAGAACTTTATATCATCTACATGATCTTTCTATCATCTATATGATCTTTCTATCATCTACATGAACTTTCTATCATCTATATGATCTTTCTATAATCTATATGATCTTTCTATCATCTATATGACCTTTCTATCATCTATATGATCTTTCTATCATCTACATGAACTTTCTATCATCTATATGATCTTTCTATCATCTATATGATCTTTCTATCATCTATATGATCTTTCTATCATCTATATGATCTTTCTATAATCTATATGATCTTTCTATCATCTATATGATCTTTCTATCATCTATATGATCTTTCTATCATCTATATGATCTTTCTATAATCTATATGATCTTTCTATCATCTATATGATCTTTCTATCATCTATATGATGTTTCTATCATCATTATGATCTTTATATAATCTATATGATCTTTCTATCATCTATATGATCTTTCTATTATCTACATGAACTTTCTATCATCTATATGATCTTTCTATCATCTATATGATCTTTCTATCATCTATATGATGTTTCTATCATCATTATGATCTTTATATAATCTATATGATCTTTCTATCATCTATATGATCTTTCTATCATCTATATGATCTTTCTATAATCTATATGATCTTTCTATCATCTATATGATCTTTCTATCATCATTATGATCTTTATATAATCTATATGATCTTTCTATTATCTACATGAACTTTCTATCATCTATATGATCTTTCTATCATCATTATGAACTTTATATAATCTATATGATCTTTCTATTATCTACATGAACTTTCTATCATCTATATGATCTTTCTATCATCATTATGAACTTTATATAATCTATATGATCTTTCTATCATCTATATGACCTTTCTATCATCTATATGATGTTTCTATCATCATTATGATCTTTATATAATCTATATGATCTTTCTATCATCTATATGATATTTCTATTATCTACATGAACTTTCTATCATCTATATGATCTTTCTATCATCTATATGATGTTTCTATCATCATTATGATCTTTATATAATCTATATGATCTTTCTGTCATCTATATGATCTTTCTATTATCTACATGAACTTTCTATCATCTATATGATCTTTCTATCATCATTATGAACTTTATATAATCTATATGATCTTTCTATTATCTATATGAACTTTCTATCATCTATATGATCTTTCTATCATCTATATGATCTTTTTATAATCTATATGATCTTTCTATCATCTACATGAACTTTCTATCATCTATATGATCTTTCTATCATCTATATGATCTTTCTATCATCTATATGATCTTTCTATCATCTATATGATCTTTCTATAATCTATATGATCTTTCTATCATCTATATGATCTTTCTATCATCTATATGATGTTTCTATCATCATTATGAACTTTATATAATCTATATGATCTTTCTATCATCTATATGATCTTTCTATCATCTATATGAACTTTATATCATCTATATGAACTTTATATCATCTATATAAACTTTCTATCATATATATGATCTTTCTATCATCTATATGATCTTTCTATCATATATATGATCTTTCTATCATCTATATGATCTTTCTATCATCTATATGAACTTTCTATCATCTATATGATCTTTCTATCATCTATATGATCTTTCTATCATCTATATGAACTTTCTATCATATATATGATCTTTATATCATCTATATGGACTTTATATCATCTATATGATCTTTATATAATCTATATGAACTTTATATAATCTATATGATCTTTCTATAATCTATATGATCTTTCTATCATCTATATGATCTTTCTATCATATATATGATCTTTATATCATCTATATGAACTTTATATCATCTATATGATCTTTATATCATCTATATGAACTTTCTATCATCTATATGATTTTATATAATCTATATGATCTTTCTATCATCTATATGAACTTTATATAATCTATATGATATTTCTATCATATATATGATCTTTATATCATCTATATGATCTTTATATCATATATATGTTCTTTCTATCATCTATATGAACTTTATATCATCTACATGAACTTTCTATCATCTATATGATCTTTATATCATCTATATGATTTTTCTATCATCAATATGATCTTTATAACATCTATATGATCTTTATATCATCTATATGATCTTTCTATCATCTATATGAACTTTATATCATCTATATGATCTTTATATAATCTATATGATCTTTCTATCATCTATATGATCTTTCTATCATCTATATGACCTTTCTATCATCTATATGATCTTTCTATCATCTATATGATCTTTCTATCATCTATATGATCTTTATATCATCTATATGATCTTTCTATCATCTATATGATCTTTCTATCATCTATATGATCTTTATATCATCTATACTAACTTTATATCATCTATATGAACTTTATATCATCTATATGATCTTTATATCATCTATATGGTCTTTCTATCATCAATATGATCTTTATAACATCTATATGATCTTTATATCATCTATATGATCTTTCTATCATCTATATGAACTTTATATCATCTATATGATCTTTATATTATCTATATGATCTTTATATCATCTATATGATCTTTCTATCATCTATATGACCTTTCTATCATCTATATGATCTTTCTATCATCTATATGAACTTTATATCATCTATATTATCTTTCAATCATCTATATGATCTTTCTATCATCTATATGATTTTTCTATCATTTATATGATCTTTCTATCATCTATATGAACTTTATATCATCTATATGAACTTTATATCATCTATATGATCTTTATATCATCTATATGATCTTTATATCATCAATATGATATTTATAACATCTATATGATCTTTATATCATCTATATGATCTTTCTATCATCTATATGAACTTTCTATCATCTATATGATCTTTCTATCATCTATATCATCGTTCTATCATCTATATGATCTTTCTATCATATATATCATCTTTCTATCATCTATATGATCTTTCTATCATCTATATGACCTTTCTATCATCTATATGATCTTTCTATCATCTATATGAACTTTATATAATCTATATGATCTTTCTATCATCTATATGATCTTTCTATCATCTATATGATCTTTCTATCATCTATATGATCTTTATATAATCTATATGAACTTTCTATCATCTATATGATCTTTCTATCATCTATATGATCTTTCTATCATCTATATGATCTTTATATCATCAATACTAACTTTATATCATCTATATGAACTTTATATCATCTATATGATCTTTATATTATCTATATGGTCTTTCTATCGTCAATATGATCTTTATAACATCTATATGATCTTTATATCATCTATATGATCTTTCTATCATCTATATGAACTTTATATCATCTATATGATCTTTATATAATCTATATGATCTTTATATCATCTATATGATCTTTCTATCATCTATATGACCTTTCTATCATCTATATGATCTTTCTATCATCTATATGAACTTTATATCATCTATATTATCTTTCTATCATCTATACGATCTTTCTATCATCTATATGAACTTTATATCATATATATGATCTTTATATAATCTATATGATCTTTATATCATCTATATGATCTTTCTATCATCTATATGACCTTTCTATCATCTATATGATCTTTCTATCATCGATATGAACTTTATATCATCTATATTATCTTTCTATCATCTATATGATCTTTCTATCATCTATATTATCTTTCTATCATATATATGATCTTTCTTTCATCTATATGATCTTTATATCATCTATATGATCTTTCTATCATCTATATGATCTTTATATCATCTATATGATCTTTCTATCATATATATATGATCTTTATATCATCTATATGATCTTTATATCATCTATACTAACTTTATATCATCTATATGATGATTGACAAGTGCGATGGAAGCACAAGAATATTGCATCTTTATTCGAGTCTTACACTTTGGATTATAGAAACCGACCTTTTGAAAGACATTCCAAAGAACTTATCAAATTAAGGAACTCCCCCAAGGAGATAGCCATTCACTTCAAATACGTGTAAACGAAGATTCCTTCGCTGCGATAAAAGACAAGTTTGGTGTTGGATATGTCTTATTAACAAGACACTTTTACCACAATTGAACATGCTTTAGATAGGAAGAGGCATCATCAGTTCTCCTCAAAGTGCTGCCAAAGCTATTGGCAAAATATGCTTAGAAATACCAAATAACTATCATTACCCAAAAGATGGGAGACATTTCTTATTCAGGAAACGATTGAACTACTTCGTGTCGGAGCTAATTTTGTACTGCAGCTTCTTTAACACAATAGCTGGTCAATTATCAGCTGTTTCATTGTATTTTCAGCTGCGAAGTTATTTTTAGATAGAAATTCTGAGAGTAGATAGTCATTGTTAGAAATGATGGAATTTGATATCAAGTTCGTTGCAAACTATTTGAGTTTGTCTGATGCTGAATAAACTTAATCTTCCCCTTAATGAGTGTTGGAATATCTGTCTTAAATACCTTGTTTGCTATCCTTAAAAATCCATAGGCACCATGCATATGTTAAAAATCCTTGGACCTAACAAATTGGGTATGGTTTCGATAACCCTATCACATTTTCGTTGTGTAAAGTGCAGATCTATTACCTAATTAAATAATGTAAAAGAAAATGGCGGGTTACACACCTTGAAGTATGTGTACTGTTTCTCAAGTTATGTATTCGACTTCACAAAAAGATCTTGTATTTGTAGTTACTTTTTATAGGTTGCATTTATTTGCATATGACGATAATAACGTGATGTTTTATAATTAAAACGAATTTAGATATACAGGCAGTTGAATTTTCAACAGCTGTGATTTGTCCGTATTTATTGCAGTATTGTTGGACGGCAGTTTTTTTTTAAATTTCCTGAGGTCAAAAAAACACAGTTACTTTCGGATATATGCAAAGTTAAAAAATAGAAATAATTATTTCTGTTTGTAATGCTAGCAGCATCATTTGTGCTGAACGGTGGCTCACTGTATGGTGAGCCTGGATATAATCTTAAACTATATCTGATGGCGAGGCCCCAGCTTGCGAGCTTTGGGAAGTGTGGAGCCACCCTTTAATTGTCATTGCTCCCCGGTCCACTCTGACCTGGAGTGTTAGTACCTGTTAGGGACCCAACTATGCGTTAAATAGAAACCGACTTGAAAAAAAAATAAAAATAAAAACTTATTCTTCAAAATAACTGGATTCGGCATTAAATAACCTGAAAAGGGTTGATACGCCGAAAAATACAAACAATCAAACACTGTGTGGTCGACGTGGACAGCAGAACAAACGTGTGCCGTTGGCTTTTTTTTTTTCTTTTTTTAAATAAGTGCATGTAAATTAAATATGAGCCGAACATCTACATTACGTATCACAGGACAGGCAGTTTAATGTTTTACAGCTGAAAGAGAATGTTGGAACAGAGATTCGTTCGGGTGGATTGTTGTTGTTGTTGTTGTTGTTGTTGGTGGTGGTGGTGGTGTTGAAGGGGGAGTTGTTATTTCTTTTTACTGGATTATAACGCAGTTCAAAGTTGGATGTAATTAAAATGATGGTTTATGTGAGGACTGCCAACATTGTAGATGTTGGTATATCTGCGGAGGTAGTAAAAACGTTGGAGCTGAAATTTGTCTGTGTTGATAGCAATGCAGTTGAAGGGGATTTATATTTGATTGTTGGCAATATTACATTGGAGAATCGAGCAGTTTTAAAGCTGAAAAATAGTGACGTTATTTTTTCTGTGGGAAATGGCAGCGTGTCTGCTCGTTTGGTAGATGTTAGAATATTTGCAAAAGTATACAGAATGTTGGAGCTGAGATTTGTCTGTGTTGATAGCAGTGTTGTTGAGGAATATTTTTATCTGATTTTTTAGCAGGATTACATTATTTTTTTTATTTTTTGCAGGATAACAAGAATCGAACGGTTTTAAAGGTGAAAAATAGTGACGTTATGCTTTCTGTGGGTAATGGCAGCGTGTCCGGTTTTTTGATAGATGTTAGAATATCTGCAGAAGTATACAAAACGTTAGAGATGATATTTGTCTGTGTTGATAGCAGTGTTATTGAAGAATATATTTATCTGGTGTTTTGCAGAATTACATTGGACAATCAAGCAGTCTAAAAGACAATTGAAACATTGTTCTCTATGCGTAGTGGCAGCAACGTGCTCAGATTTGTAATGTGGTTGGCCGTGTAGTAGATGTTGAAATATTTTCGGAGATCTAAATCTCTCAATGCGATGTTTACTTACGCGCAATGCCGTTTGATCTGCTCGGATGCGTATCGAATACATTGTCTTCTTCTGATTCGAAATGAGTTTCTTCTAAAAATCAAAAATATATTCATTTTATACAATGTCGGAAAAATGTGGAATTTAAGAAATTCACCTTTCCTTTGCAAAAATATAGCTTTATGTGTTTCAGATGGCTTATGGCATTTTATAGCAAGTACGTAGGTCTCACTTTTGTAAGGAAAGATTAACGTTTTTAATATAAACACAGTCAATTCAACCGTCAATATTGATGCAACTTAACTTTAAAGTCGAACATTTCCAGCTTAAAACAATAACCATTTATTTTAATATAAAACAATATATATACATACATACATATATATATATATATATATATATATATGTATGTATATATGTGTGTGTATATATATGTAAAAATTAATGTATGTCAGGTCATGTTATATGCTACTGGTACCATGTAATCCAGTACTACCTGCCTCATAGTCGGGCCACCGGCGACTAAACTGGTTCCCCCACCAGACTTGTTTGGTGAGGAGGGCGGCTAATCTCCCTGAAGGATTAAAAACAAGACCTTCCAAAGGGCGAATGAACTCTTTTTCTGGGTCAATGGCCAACTAGCACCGTGTATATTTGTGTGTGTGTATATGTGTATTGGAGTGGAGAGGGCTCCCGTAAGCCGTGGTGAAGGCATCCTTTCTAGGAAAAGCAAATCTCTGATTTAAAAAAAACCATTAAGCGGAAGACTATTACCCGCATTAAGCTGGTCTGCAGTTTAATTTGTTGCTGGCTATCTTGCTCTTGCTTGTTGCTGGATCTCAACATTTTGAACCGAGAGAGAGACTTAGGTGTCGTACAAAGCTAAGGCTCTGTAACATCATATTTGTATAGATGCTCCCTCAGGCATTTGGGCTCATGGATTTTAAATGTCTGAGGGAGTGGCACTCATCTGACAAGACGTTGCAATCATCACTATGTATATATATATATATATATATATATATATATATATATATATATATATATATATATATATATATATATACATAATACACAAAGAATAAAAGGAAGAAAAGCTGATAAGAAAATGTACATGGTAAGAATTTAAAAAAATATATAACACAAACCTCTATTTTCCATCTCAACCTCTATTTTCTGCACCATTGCAACTTATAAAATCTATTTACGGCAAAACACAAGCAAATGCAACATAGGTATATTTTGAAAATAGAAGTTCACCATCGAACAAGTAATTTTGTAAAAATGATACTAAGTGTGAAATAAAAAGGCTAATCTCATCACCTACAGCAGCATAAAAAATATGTCACCTGAACCTTAGTTCATGCTGATGTGTATAAAGCCATACTTGTACTAATGCAGACATAATTAAACATGTTAAAAATACTACAAATCGGTGCAAACCTACCGGAAAACAGTATATTTGTATCCGTGAAGAGATACAGGTCGATCCACAAAAATTTGAAATTTTTTAAAACAAACAAATCTAATCCGAAGAAATCGAACTATGTCTTAACAAAATAACACGGTGTCCGTGGTGTCTTATAAACGCTTAATTAATCCTGACATTTTATTCACCATTTTCTTCTTATTGAAAGCCGTACGTTTAGTATGTTTCCTAACTCTGAGTCTGACACGGATCCGGTTCGAATACTTTTCCGCTGACACCTTTTTAATTTGATTCAATCAGCAATCTGTTTTTTTTTTTTAATGTAGAAAGTCAGGATAGACAATTATGACAGACATTGGCAATTGGATGCCAAACAGAAACCAGTTATTATTTTTCTATTCATTTTCAATCGAGCATGCGCTTAAGCGAAAGCAATTACCAGCAACAGCTTACTGAACTATCAGTATTTTGTAATGTAAACAAGACATTTTTAACCTCTAATTAAACATTATTATGAAAGGCATGTGATCATTTTACGGAATTACTTTTTGATATATATATATATATATATATATATATATATATATTATTTTAATGTATGTATATATATACACGCATACATATACACACGCACACACACACACACACACACACACACATATATATATATATATATATATATATATATATAAAACAATAGAAGAATGCAAGCATGAAAAGAAATATGGTTAAGCTTAAACATGGAAAAGTAAAAGACTCGTTCTTAAAATGGAAAAGAAAAGGATAAGACATTCTAGTAAAAAATATCATAAATTTACAACTTAAAATATTCCAGCTTAAGAATTGATTATATAATGTTATAAATTGATTTTTTAAAAAATTCTTAATGCTCAATATCTTGTTATAAATTCATTATATTTTTTTACATTTAAACCTCGGTAAGCTTCGATCGCTAGCTAATGCTTCGCCCTTTAATTCTTACGTACTGTTTGATCGATCCAAGTAAAACAACTATCTTAGTAAAAAAAAACAAAAAACAAAAAAAAACAATTAAATTACAAACAAAAATCGCATGAGTAAAGATATAAAAAATAGAATCATTTCCAACCCAAAAAATATGAGCAACGGATAAACAATTATTATTAAACTTTGTATCACCTTACACACGGGCAAAAGTTATAAGTTGTTGACTTGTAATTAATGGTTTATGCCAAATTAATGGTTCCATATTGTTAATTTTGTGCTTATTTAATGCATTATATGGTGATTCCTATTAATCCATACTAATCTCTATTAATCCTTATTATTCTCTATTAAATTTTTAATTTTACTTCTTGCAGTTTTTAATTTTAATTCTGGAAATGACTGGATTTAGTTTTCTTGCCCTCATAATAGTCTATTTAAGTGATAGATGGAATCAGAACAGATACTATAATTTCAGATTAGCTTAACTGAAGGTTTTGCCTTGCTCCCCCCCCAAAAAAAAGAAACCAACAGAGTCTAGGTTTATTGAAATGGCTTTTTCCTTGTTGACTGCGGTATGTTTCTGGTCCTGTGCAGTTCTAGGTGGCCCACTTTCCCATGTTTTACCTTCTCTCTTTGGAAAGGGCTTAGTTTATTGCTGAATGCGTGTGGGGCTACCCAGGCAATTTTTTGCAGGTTAGAGTGGTTTTTCTTTAGGGCGCTGGCTCTTTATTCCTGTTTTCTGAACCTTGTGTCATAAGAGAGCGTGTACATAAATACTTAGTTCGCTGCACCGTATAGTAACAACGGTGCATACAAAATTTCAGTTCGAGAAAATCAACATTTTTTTTTGGAAAGTTAGAACGATCAGACAGAGAGATGAATGGAATATAATAAATATATTATTTCTTCAACATAAATACTTGTATTTTAAAAATAAAAAAAAATTAAAAAGAATTTCGCGATTATTTTAATTTTTCCTTTGTTCATAAGTATTTCATTATTGTTGAGATAAAGCCGCCGCTTCCTTGCTCATAAAATTAAATTTACATAATGTACTTTTAATTAAAAGGAGTAAAGTAAAAACTTACTGTCGACGGGGTGGCCTGATTTTGCGTCATTTCCATCTGTCAATTCGAAGGTCACAGATACTGTAGGGAAGTAAAATTATATTAGTTATATAACAAAATGATATGTAAATCAATTTCATAATCATGCGTACGTTATCACCTTTCACACACATAAAAAATTGAAAGAATCCGACTACTACAGATAGTGATTTAACTAATATCTCAAAATTCCGTCTTAAGCCATTTTAAAATGAATTGTTCCCAAACCGTTATACGTCGTCCAATACAAGTTTCAATACACTACGTTTTAAAATGTGATTGGAAAAATTGGTTAACATTATGATTCCCGTTTTCACGTCACTTCCGCTTGTTTAAGTGCTTTTTAAAGTATCTTCTGTTTATATGATACGTAAAGGAAGCACACTCCCTTATTCTAAGAATGTTATTTCTAAATGATAACGATATTGTTTCAAGAAAATCTTAGTATCTCTAATCCGACTCCGTAGTTACCTCTTCCTCATTTTGTAAGGAACGAATTTATTAACCATTACTAGAATTCCTAGAATAGTCCATTCCAATGTAAATTCCTTATGTTTTTCTTGAAGTTCCTTTATATAAGATGCTCGTGAAATAGTAATTCTATTTTTACCTAATTCTTTTTAATGGTTGCCATAAAGTTGTTATATCTGGATTTGAAATGTAGAACCGATATATATGATGACGTACTTATTTCACACACACAAAAAGCACTTGACGTAAATTTATAAAAAGGAATGCCAATTTATTTTCTGTTCAATTCTTTCTACATGTACTATGAAGAGAGAGAGACGGGGGAGGGAGAGAGATGGGGAATGGTGGAGTGTTGTGGGTGACACAAAATCACAACTGGTCGTCTCGGTGCCCTTCTCTCTAATTGACTTCATCCTTGGCTGACATTTGTTTTTATTTACAAAAAAACTTTAGATGGTAATTTCATTTTTCCATGCCGCATTTCACTGGCCCTTATAAACTTCGTCCATGGCCAAATTTCAATATGACTGTTTTCAAAATTTGTCAACTGAAGAATGTTGATTTGAAGGCTTATGCACACTTCTTTCAATTGTTATGACTTTTGATGAAATTTGTTGGTTTGAAGATTTTCACAATATTTGCATGTATGCACCCAGCTTCATATGCGTTTGTGCACAAACAGCAACAATTCCGGCGTTGCCCGGAATACTATTCGAGAACATTAGCCAACATATTTTATGGTGTCAAGCTTTCTAACTGATTTAGACTAATGTAGGGGGTGCTCATTTCGAAAATCAAGTAGTTAATATATTTGCTATGTGATACCATTTTTACTTCATAAAGAGGTTTTCTGTCTCGCTGGTTTGAACCCGTTATCACCTTTTAAGTTACTCTTCCTAATGTCCTCTTCTGGTTAATCCTTACTTCCCTTTCGCAACCACTGGTGACACAGCACATCTATTTCTTCTTTATACCATCCTCATTATCAACGTTCGTTTTACTCATTTCTTCTTCTGGACAATATGTTCGTTTGCTTTATCTGACTGTGAAGCATAGGTGCGTGCGACAACAGTACATTAGGCGTTTTTCTATACACATCCTAACTTCACAATTAAACAACCTTGTATGGAGTACTGCTGTCATTTTTGGGATGGTGAATCTCTGTCCTATTTAAAGGTTCTCGATAAAGGGTAGATTCATGGCAAGTGCTCATCTGAACTTCAATCTATGCCCCCCCCCTCACCAGACTTTCACGAAAAACACTCATCTAGCCAAAACCACTATCAACAATTTCCCACACTCTTTATCTGTGCCTAAGCGAAAACGTAGATTCCATGAACAAAGCTTCTTTCTTAGAACTACACGCCTATGGAATTGTCTTCCCTTTTCCTGCTTTCCAGCTGACTGCAATTTGATTGTCTTCAAGCCCAACGTAAACAAGTTATTGATGAACCGTTCCCTCTAAGTAATCAAATTTACAAAATTCCAACTACTTATTTTTACTACGCTATAATCACAATAACTGATGTATACCCATTAACCCTTATCATCGAATGGCTTCCGGGCCTTGATAATGGTAACTCCTATGTAAAAAAAATACAATTGTAGTTATTTATTGTGATATCTGTTCATTGATTATGACATCACAATTTGTAAGTTAAATTTACTATAAAACAAGGGGATACTGAGTAGTAAATAGGCCGATAATGGTCTGTTTTTCATGATTTCTGTGTCAAAGTAATTAGTATTCTCTTAATATTAGAAATTCATTTATAAGTCAGACAGGAAATAATAAAGCTGTATTTTTTTACTTTCCTTGCAGATAGTTGGAGCAAAAATTAAGCATGGCTACATCATCTCCTAGGCGACGTTGTTTAAATAATTCAAATGTGTTTTGCTATATTTACGGAAAATATACGTTGCAATCCAACAGGGAAAGAATTAATGAATTTGTGAAGCGTGTTTATCTTGCTTACTTCAAAGTAATGATGGATGATCAAGATAAAGTATGGGGACCCCATATTGTATGCAAGCAATGTGTTGAGCATCTTCGATAGTGAACAAAAAAAGGGATAGACAGTCACTCCGCTTTACTATTCCAATTGTTTGGAATAAACCTAAAAAGCATTTCGATGACTGCTATTTCTGTGCAGTCAAAACGAAGGGAAACAATGACAAAAATAGAGACTCATTATTTTATCCAAACCTCAAGTCTGCAATTAGGCCAATTTCACACTCTAATGAAAATCCTGTTCCAGTGTTTTAAGTGTTTTTGTTACACAGTGATCACCACTTATCAAGGCCCGGAAACCACTCAGGGATAAGGGTTATTGCAAGTACATTACATTAGTGTGGAGATTTGATGAAGTGTTTACTTAAGGGGGCGGTCCATTAGGAATTTGTTAATGTTGGACTTGAAGACATCCAAGTTGTAGTCCGGTGGGAAGCAGGCAGACGGAGCAGAGTTCCACAGGCGTGCAGTTCTAAGAAAGAAGCTTTGTTCATGGAATCCACGTTTTGATTTAGGCACAGATAAAGAGTGGGGGAAATTTTTCGCTGTGGATTCAGCTAGACGGGTGTTTTTCGTGAAAGATTGGCGAGGGGGGCCAGAGATTGGAGTTCAGACGAGCACCTGTCATGGAAATAACGATAAAACAAGGATAGGCTCGCAGCGTCTCTTCTGTCGGAGAGATGTTGCAGGGTAGAGAAAAGGGCATTCCTCACTAAGCCACGAAGTCTATTTTGTACTCTGTCAAGGCAGCATAGGCTGTTTTTAGCAGCTCCTGCCCTGATATGGCAACAGTATTCCATCCTAAGTGTTTGCCCAAATTGGAATTCGTTGCTTCTGAAGAAAACCTAGTCCCTTTTTTATTCGCTGACAGATGTGAAGCCATTGTTTCAGATATCGGTTTTCCTCCTAATTCACTAATACAGCTTTTTTCTAAAACAAAACTTAATGATCTGACTAGAGATCTCAACCGTTCAAAACAACTTTCTGAACTTTAAGCTCCACGACTCAAAGAAGTGCACAGTTAACGACACATAAAAAAATGACTAACTTCAGTATTGCCCTCCTCACTATTTAGCCCTCAAAGTCCCCAGGAAACATCAAATCCTGGTGAAAATGAACAAACCGTGCGCTTTTAGACATTAACATATGTAAAGTTGAGTTCTCCACCATGCAAAAAAAAAAAAGAAATGATTAAGTCCACAATTTGCTACCCGCCACCCCCCAATTTAGGCCCCAAATCTCCAAGGTCTTAACATATTTAAATTTGAGTTCAGCGCCATGCAAAAACTGTTAAATAGACATGCACAAACAAATTTGGACAAATACGGTAAAATAGTCCCCAAAAATGGAGTTTTTATACTAGCCCTAATAGATCCCCTGGGACACACCCAAGAGTTATCGCGAAGTATAAACAAACAAATTTATATAGAAATCAGTTAGTTACAACTTTTCAGAAAGTTTTATAAAAATTCAAGGCATCTATTTTTTTAATAAGCACAAAAGTATCAATTTTAGCCATTTTAAACCGAAAGCCACCCCTACGGGACAACCGAACCTTTTCCGGAAACTCCGTTCTGTTACTTTTTTATTCATATCATATTTAATGTTTGTGCAAAATTTCCAAAAATCCCAAGGCTTAGTTATTAAGAAAAGTCTTGACAGAAGAACTAACGAACGGACAAGCGGTGATTTGCAGGTCCACCCTCCTCTGGTCGGAGGACCAAAAAACTTACTTCAGTTTGGAACTTTCTACAGAAAACTCACATGGATTTTAGCATGTTTTTGCTGGTATTAATATTTTATTTGTTTTAATTAATAATGTTTCTAATATTTGAAGTTCATAATTATTAGTAATGTATTTGAGCATAGACGTGTTTTCTATTCCAATGTTTCTAAATTGCAGCTGGGGACAGACAAGTAGATGAGTAAGGTTTTTAGCAATGACGCTGTTTTCAGCCTTTACCTCAGAGTAACCAAACATTTGCCAGGGGAATGAAAGAACTATTAAACGCCGAATTCAGGTGAATACATTCGCCAATCTAAAGTGTTCGAACGAGCGGAATTCGGGAACATTGCATAAACGCTATGTGAATGACTTTTATTGTATATTCTACATCTTTAAGTATTCTTAAAGGCGCTTGATAATTATTATTAAACAATATTCTCTCTCTCTCTCTCTCTCTCTCTCTCTCTCTATATATATATATATATATATATATATATATATATATATATATATATATATATACATATATTATTACGGATGCAAAAGGTATCCGATACAAAGTAAAAAGTGAATTTATTTTTATTATACAAAAACAAAAAATAACAAAGTGTTAATATATGATGTATGTTTGGTACGAGATTTGCAATTATCATTCGAAAATACATTAAAATAGCATGTTGTTTTTATTGTTTATGTTTTCGTGTAATAAAATTACAACTTTTGTGTTATGTATAAGATACTATTGCACTCGCTGTATATTATATATATATATATATATATATATATATATATATATATATATATATATATATATTTATATGTCTGGCTGAGATAATTTTATAAATATTAATTCTTTAATATTTATAATTTACTTTAATTTTACCATCTTTGATCATTTTGGTAAATTCAATTGTAATTTTCATTTATATATATATATATATATATATATATATATATATATATATATATATATATATATATATATATTGATTACTTACCTTGTGGCACGTCTGAATCATCAGCCTCGGCTTCAGTGTCACTTTCAAGACAAGACTGATCGGCTTCTAAAAGAAGAAAGGAAAAGATATGAAAATATTTAAGCTAAGAAAAAATTCACAACGAAATAAAAATCATTATCATCGTATCGTATAAATACGAGAGCCCTATTTTAGCATTGATTCTCTCGATATTTTTCTAGTCTTATTTTTTGTTTCTAGAAAAACAAAGAGGATTAACTAAGGGACCACGTAGATTTTGTAAGCATCCTTCACGAATGTGCTTTTTTTAACAAAATGGATTCGAGCTTATGACTTCTAGATCATGAGTCCGTGTCCTTAATCACAAAACACTGGCATCTCTGGTAAGAAAAGATAGAAACAAGCGATTGATTTTAACGATATTTATTTTAATGCAAAACAACAACAAAAAAATAACGGTGTTACATTATATCATACAGAATTTTTGAAGCACACAAGAAAGTCTAATCAAGTGCCTAAGTTTTATATTTTTGGGGATACTATTCCAAACGAGCAGGACCCGTGGAAATCCCACAGAATAAGAAATATATTTAATCAGCAAATGTTTTTAATAAAGGCGATATAATTCTGGGTTGCGAAAAAAATTAGAATTTTGCCCCCCCCCATAACACGCAGCAAATAAGAGTTTATTAACAATGATATGAAAATAGTGTCTTGTGTTTTTTTTTATAGAACTGACCCAAATGAGATAAATCAATAAATACTTGGAAAGTAATATTGTGCTACTTAGTTCAATAGAGGATGCTTCACATGCCTATCGCAATGACTTAGTTCGTAGTCTATATTGCACTGTAGAGTTTATACTGGTGTTTTTATAATTTATTTTTAATATATATTGTCTTAAATTAAAGTCTAAAATAAAAAGTCAAGTATCATGCTTAAATGGTTCTCTAAACAAAAACATTACTTTCTAACACGCCCCTGTCATATCAAAGAACCTACTGTTGATTTTATATTGTTGGCCCTACTAATTATCCGGATATAATAATTTTAATTTAAATTTAAAGTAAAAAGGTCAAGTATTATAGCTCATTTTTTCTTGAAAAAGAAAAAATGTATTTTGAAAGTGCCCCTGTCATACTGAATAACCAACTGTTTATTTTATATGTCGACACCTCCACCTCGTGTGCTAAGAAAGTTTCTCAAATGCAGTAGGATTTATGCTGTGTAAAACATTAAGTTTGAGTAAAATCACCTTTGTCGCATTATTTCGATTATCGATACTAATTGAAGACATTCTGATACAACACCTATCTAAGAACACCGTCAGGCACATAAAGTACCTTACTGGGAATTTCATAAACATCATTACAAATAGCAGTTTTATTTCCTTAGGGAAGGGACTCGCAAACAGAAACAATTATATATATATATATATATATATATATATATATATATATATATATATATATATATGTATATATGTGTGTATATATATATATATATAAATATATCATGATGTTGACAATTTTACAAGTTATCCTTTTAATTCAGTTGCAATTTACGCTTCTTGACAGTATCTGATTTTGCGCTAAATGTCAACTGAATTTAAGAAATACATTATAAGATGATCAACTGATCAACGCCATGAAAGTTGGAATATATACTTTTGTAA
Source organism: Euprymna scolopes (assembly GCF_053919585.1). Classification (NCBI taxonomy): domain Eukaryota; kingdom Metazoa; phylum Mollusca; class Cephalopoda; order Sepiida; family Sepiolidae; genus Euprymna; species Euprymna scolopes. Next base: position 23,899,446 of record NC_136511.1, on the reverse strand, counting down.
TGTATTCAATATATACACTTGTGCCCGAAATTATTCATACCCCCCCCTTGAAAATTGAGTTTATTAGATGTAACTTTGTAAGAATTTATTGTTTACGTCCATATTGATACATATTCTTAATAAACTTCTTCTGATCATTTTCGTCATTTTAAAATCTCGGGATACTTGTAATAAAAGAAATATACAGCTATTTATAAAATCTGCAATGTTCAAAAATAATCATACCCCCTTATTTTTTCAGTATTAATCGAGTTTCTGACTGTTTGTT